>NC_058519.1:367346473-367661473 GCF_904849725.1 Hordeum vulgare subsp. vulgare
GTTTCAGCCTGATAAGGTCGAACCAAATCGGATAAATGCATCTTCATAGGATACCCAAAACAGTTGGGTATACTTCCTATCTCAGATCCAAAAGCAAAGTGTTAGTTTTAGGTAACAGGTCCTTTCTCGGGAAATAGTTTCTCTCAAAAGAATTGAGTGGGAGGATGGTCGAACTTGATGAGGTTATTGAACTGTCACTTCAACCGGTGTGTAGCGGGGCGCAGGAAGTTGTTCTTGTGGCACCTACACCAATTGAACTGGAAGCTGATGATGGTGATCATGAAGCTTCGGATCAAGTTACTACAAACCTCATAGGTCGACAAGGTCACGTACTGCTCGAGAGTGGTACAATAACCCTGTCTTGGAGGTCATGTTGTGGGACAACAATGAACCTATGAGCTATGGAGAAGCGATGGTGGGCCAGGATTCCGACAAATGACTGGAGGCCATAAAATCCGAGAGATGATCCATGTATGAAAACAAAGTCTGGACTTTGGAAGAAATACTTGATGGTCGTATGACTGTTAAGTACAGATGGATATTTAAAAGGAAGACAAACGATGATGGTGAAAAGTCACCATTGAGAAAGTTCGACTTGTCGCAAAGATGTTTTCCGACAAGTCCAAATAGTTGACTATGATGAGACTTTATCACTCGTAGTGATGCTAAAAGTATGTTGGAATTATGTTAGCAGTTGCTGCATTATTTTTGAAATCTTGAAGATAGGATGTCAAAACATTTTTCCTCGACGGTTTCCTTGAGGAAAGGTTGTATGTGATACAACCATAAGGTTTTGTCGATCCTAAGGATGCTAACAAGTATGCAAGCTCCAGTGATCCTTCTATGGACTGGAGGAAGCATCTCGGAGTTGGAATAAGTACTGTGATGAGTGATCAATGTTTTTGGTTATATACAAAGTTTATGAGAATCTTGTATTTGCAAAAAAGTGAGTGGGAGCACTATATAATTTTTGGTCAGCATATGTGATAAACATATTTTTGATTGGAAATGATGTAGAATTTCTGGAATGCATATAGGGTTGTTTGAAAGGTGTTTTTCAAAGGAAAACCTGAATTGTGGTACTTGGACATTGAGCATGAAGATCTATAGAGATAGATCAAAACGCTTAATAGAATTTTCAAATGAATACATACCGTAACAAGATTTTTGAAGGAGTTCAAAATGGATCAGTTAAAGAAAGAGTTCTTGACTGTATTGTATGGTGTGATTTTGTGTAAGATTCAAAAACCCGACCACGGCAGAAGAAAGAGAAAGGATGAAGGTTGTCCCCTATGCCTTAGCTGTAGGCTCTAAAGTATGCTATGTTGTGTACCGCACCTGATGTGTGCCTTGCCATGAGTCTGTCAAGCGGTACAAAGAGTGATCCAGGATTGAATCGCTAAACAACGGTCAAAGTTATCCTTAGTAACTAGTGCACTAAGGAATTTTTCTCGATTATGGAGGTGATTAAATAGTTCGTCATAAAGGGTTAGGTCGATGCAAGCTTTGACACTAATCTGGATAACTCTGAGTAGTAAACCGGATTCGTGTAGTGGAGCAGTCATTTGGAATAGTTCCAAATGGCGCATAGTAGCAGCATCGATAGGATGAGATAGAGATTTGTAAAGCACACACAGATCTGAAATATTCAGACCCGTTGACTAAAACCTCTCTCACAAGCAATACATGATCAAGCCCCATAACTGTATGGGTGTTAGATTCATTACAATCACATAGTGATGTGAACTAGATTATTGTCTCTAGTGCAAGTGGGAGACTGTTGGAAATATGCCCTAGAGGCAATAATAAATTGGTTATTATATTTCCTTGTTCATGATAATCGTTTATTATCCATGCTAGAATTGTATTGATTGGAAACCCAAATACATGTGTGGATACATGGACAACACATTGTCCCTAGTGAGCCTCTAGTTGACTAGCTCGTTCATCAATGATGGTCAAGGATTCCTGGCCATAGACAAGTGTTGTCACTTGATAACGGGATCACATCATTACGAGAATGATGTGATGGACAAGACCCAAACTATGAACGTAGCATATGATCTTGTCAGTTTATTGCTACTGTTTTCTATATGTCAATGTATATGTTCCTATGACCATGAGATCATGCAACTCTTGGACACCGGAGGAATACCTTGTGTGTATCAAATGTCGCAACGTAACTGGGTGACTATAAAGGTGCTCTATAGGTATCTCAGAAGGTGTGTGTTGGTTTGGCGTGAATTAAGATTGGGATTTGTCACTCCGCGTGATGGAGAGGTATCTCAAGGCCCACTCGGTAATACAGCATCACAAAAAGCCTTGCAATTAATGTGACTAAGGAGTTAGTCATGGGATCTTGTATTACGGAACGAGTAAATAGACTTGCCGGTAACGGGATTGAACAAGGTGTGGCGATACCGACGATCGAATCTCGGACAAGTAACATATCGATGGACAAAGGGAAGAGTATACGGGATTGATTGAATCCTTGACATCGTGGTTTGACCGATAAAGATCTTTGTAGAATATGTAGGATCAATATGAGCATACATGTCCCTCTATTGGTTATTGACCATAGAGGTGTCTTGGTCATGTCTTCATATTTCTCGAACCCGCGGGGTGTGCACACTTAAGGTTCGGTGATGCTAGAGTAATATTGGGATATGTACGTTGGTGATCGAAAGTTGTTCGGAGCCCCAGATTAGATCCCGGAAGTCACGAGGAGCTCCGGGTCCGGAGGTAAAGATTTTTATGTGGGAAGTCCTATTTTGCCTACCGGAGAAGTTTCGGGTTTTATCAATATTGTACCGGGAAGCTTCTGGAAGGTTCCGGAAGGTTCCAGAGGGTTCTAGAGGAGTCCGGAAGAGTCCCTCCAGCCCGTAGGACGTGCATGGGCTGCAAGGTGGCGTCCAAGACTTAGTGGGCCGGCCACCAAGAGCCCATGCGGTTTAGAGGGAAGAGTCCCTAAAGGGGAAGGCACCTCCTAGGTGCCTTGGGGAGGGAGGAAACCTCCCTAGGGTAGCGACCCAACCCTCCTTCTTGCCTCCTATATATAGTGGGGGATAGGGAGGGTCTGAACAGACCAATTCCAAAGCCCTGGAGGCAGTCCTACCTCTCCCATAACTTCATTTTCTCCTTATATCGGTTCCGCTAGCGCTTGGCGAAGCCGTGCTCGCACTGCTCCACCATCATCTCCACTATACCTTCATGCTGGTTGAGATCCCATCTACTTCTCCTTCCTCTCTTGCTGGATCAAGAAGGAGGAGACGTCATCGAGCCGTACGTGTGCTGAACGCGGAGGTGCCGTCCGTTCGGTGCTACATCGAGACGAATAGTGATGAGATCGCAAACGGATCATGATTGGATCGGGAAGACGTTCGACTACATCAACCGCATTCTATATGATTCTGCTTAGCGATCTACCTAGGTGTGTAGATTCACTCTCCGCTCTCGTAGATGGTCATCACCATGGATAGGTATTGCGTGTGCGTAGGAAACTTTTTGTTTCCCATGCGATGTTCCCCAACAAAAAGTAGGGGGAATCAAATTTCCTTTGGTGGAAGTGTAGATCTAGGTATCCTACCTCAATCCCTAGAAAATCAACAAGTTTGATTGCATAGGGAGAGAGATAGGCCAAGAAAGCTCAATGGGCATTACCGGAGGAGAGAGAGGCGAGAGATATGTGGGAGGTAGAAGCGTACCACTCACTTATATAGTCCTCCCCATTTCCAACCGTTATGTGCAAAAATTTGTATGACCGGTATAACTGATGTAAGTGCCAGTACAACCAGTGCCTACGGAAACACCAGCTTTGAAGCACCTGACGGTACAACCACCACCGACATCGGTAGTGCAACTGAGATAAACACAGAGGGAACTACCGAGCCACCACCGCCAAGTACTGCCTTGTAACCCGAAAGGTGGCAACCCACCTGTGCTACAAGGCTGGAACTTGGTGGCTAAGTCCGGAGCGGTACAGCCGCTCCAAGATCATCAATAGTACCAATTAGCCATAGTGATACGGTATCATATGGTTGCATCATTTGGTATATCATATAGTGTGATAACTTGATCTTGTGCATATATTCTGATATTTGGTTGAGGCTCAATAATAATAGTGGAAAGTAAGAGAAGAGCAAAACAACTTCTATGCAAGAATGATCGAACACTACTAGAAAATAGCTTAAGTAGTAGTAGAGTTGGGCTAAAATACACGCTACTCATAAGATATAGCAGTAGGTGTGTCGAGATAACAAGCACTACTAATAGGTGAGGCACACCGTACGCCGACGGGCTAGCAACAGTAGCAGCGCTGGCCCATAACCGATGCTACTGCTAATTGTATTAGCAATAGCGCCGGTCATGGTCCAGCGCTCCTACGGTTTCTAGCCTGGGCCCAGCTCTCCCTTGCCCAACTTACCAGTAGCGCAGGTCCCCAACACACACTACTGCTAACTCGTACATTCTCCACTTATCTTCTTCCCCATGTCCCTCACTCTCTCCTCACTCTCCCTCCTCACTCTCCCCCCATGCCGACCCTGCTCCACGCTCGTCGGCCCGCCCCAGCTAGAGCGGCCTCCCTCCCATGCACGGTCGCCCTCCCCCGTGCGGCTGCCCTGCCTCGCGCGGCCGCACACCGCCACGCACGATCGACCACCTTGCCACGCGTGGTCGCCAACCCCTCATGCGCGACCGACCTCCCCCGCACCAGCCCTCCTCTCTCCGTCTCAGCCTCGACGCATCCACCATGAGCACCTCACTCTTCTTGGAATTTAATTTTGTTCGATACCTAGGGTTCTTTAGATGTGTCGGAAGAATTTTAGACGGCCTTGTATATATCTAAATGTATGAACCCTAGTTGCTTTTGAGTAATTGTTGGTTACTTGCAGCTTAGGTTTGGATATAATTGATGCTTAGTTAATTTTATTTAAAAAAGTTTGTAATAGAATAGAAAATACCTTTCAATATTTATACATGTATTGGTTATCTCCTTCGACGTGTGTATCATTTTGTAGGGAACACCTCCTAGTGCCTATATTTTGCGGGAATGTTGATTCATTTATGTTCCGGAAAATTTCATGCGCTCGATATGTCCTATTTTGGTAATGGTCATGCCAAAGTTTTTGTGGATTTTAGCATGACTTTTACTATAAAGTAGGAAATATCAAGTGCCATTAGCCAGAACAGGAATTAGATGACATTTCGGCAAAACATACGCCATTTTATGTCATTACTCCATAACTGTAATGTAAATTGACTTATGATTTGCGTTGAAATGCAGTTTGTCTGAGCTCCGCGCATGACTTTTAGTATGCCCTTGATGGAGGAATCCTGATTGTTAATGTGGAGGTCATTTCCACTTTCTCTTCTTGCCATATATACCTTGTTGTAATGCGCGAGAGAGGGAGAGGAAACGACGAGCACCAATAGTTGAAATATCAGAGGAATAATCCCGACTATTGTCATGTGGATCGCTTCCTCTTCCTCTTCTCATGATATATACCTTGGTACAATGCACGCGAGAGAGATATAGGAAGCGACCTACACCGACGGTCGAAATATCAGAGGAAGAATCCCGACTGTTGTCGTGGGGGTCACTTCCTCCTTGTTCCCCATGCGCTACACATTTGGGTAATGCACGCGGGGACGAAGGGAGGAGCGACCAACTCCGACGGTTGAAATCTCTTTCGAGAGGAGTGTCTAGCACATACTCCATCATATCAGTGTGAGGGAGTGTGTACCATATACACTATGAGATATTGGAGTTGTTCAAGGAAGCCTCGACACACCGAAACTCAACCCATGATGAATAGTTCCTAGTATAATTGTCGTGAATTTTCAATCTTTGTATCATGAACACAGGAAATGTGTGACGACGATTGGATTCATGAGTATGATTTCTGTGGTGACGATCAGGGTCTATGTGACAGGCCTCACCTACAAAATGGTGTGTTCTTCACCATCAAGCTGGACAAGACCTTTGATGTTTCTGCAGTACGCAGTGATGGCAAGTATTTTTTCATAATTAATCATGACTTGTGATTCTTTGGTTCAACGTGTCATTTTTGTTTTTTACAATTCAACTAGTGCACCGCCTACCATGCTAGATGACATGTCTTGGAGAATCTTGGTTTCCAAGATCGTGAGAATATGGAGACGGGGAGAGCTCACATGAGGACTAACACTAGTAGAAGAAATGCTAGCAGTAGTGCTAGTTTTTACCTTACTAGTAGTACTCGTGCCAGCGCTACGGCTATCGTGCTATAGCTAACCTGTTAGCAGTAGCGCTAAAAATAAAGCACTACTAGTGTACACATTAGCATTAGCGCTGGAATAAATAAAGCACTACTGCTAATCCAGCACTAGTGGTAATTTTCCAGCGCTACTCCTAATGTTCCTACTTTCACAATTTAATTCCCATCGTATTTATGCCCCCTACGTATTTATGCATGCTCTATACAGTGGTTTCATCATATCATAATAAACATGCATTATTGTCATCACATTATACACATCAAGTAGTCTTGTCATTTATACCATCATCATCATCATCATCATCATTATCCAACACAAATATCATCAAATGTCGAAAATAACGATACACACAAGTCATGGCACACCCACAAGTTTCATCATCCCTATCTAAACCACCACGTAGAAGAGAAGAGCGATCAGCATGAGCAAGAGCGCGACTATGTAGTACTTCTTGAGGCACCGGTTTTGCTCTGTCTCTTGCCGTAGCATCCACCTCAAGTAACTCATTTCCGCTTCGGCTCTGCCGTCGAACCCTCTGTGGCTAGCGCCCAGGTACCTGTCCACCTAGGCCCGAGGGTCGGGCCAGTGGTCGTACACTCCTGGAACCCTCCCAATGTATACGACGTAGCAGTCCTTCGGCATCTCCGATCTATGTACCTGCATCCTAAGATGATTAATTCAACGATATATAATATGCTACATAATGTACTTTAGAAACACAAACAGTAAACATATATAAATAACGAAGTTCCTCATACACAAACTAATTAACTAGAGTGATGTACGATAGTTCATATAAAGACTAGCAGTATTAATTATAACTGAACACACACATTGTCATCGTGAATCACTATTCCATGTCGAAGTTCCAATCTTCATATTCAGGGATGAAGCACCCGAGCTTCTTGAAAGGATTCATGTCCAGACCCTGAGCGACTAGCACATCTCGGAGAGTCTCCCGTCTCATTGGCCCATGGTAGAACATCCCTCCTTGTTCGACGACCTGCTTCATGATCACCTGGGCAAGTTCACACTGGATGTGATAAAACTCAGCTCGGATTCGATGATCCGGTGTGCTTCCTATGCTTGTGGCCCAGCTGAGAATATCGACATCACCGAAAGTAGATGACATGCGAAGGCGTTGTCTATCCCTTCTGAACTCGATCATGTGATGCATGAGGTAGAATCCATCAGCCCTACTACCGTTTGGTTGTTGGATGCACCAGAAGTTGGTCTTATGGTCGAAAGCCGACGCTTTATTCCTGTACTTTTTCACCTGGATATATTCACGAGTAAGGTTGTAGATGAAAATGGCACTATCGACAACATTCTTTATGTGCGGGTAATCCTTCTTCTTGATGTTCATCGATGAGTCCAAGTACAGAGCATAGGAGTATTGTGGGTACAAACAGATGAGGATGGCACCCCCCCCCCCCCCCCCGTTGCACAAAATAATCAGAGCTCAAATTACCCTCCATGCTTGCAAAGGAATGATCAAAACTTATGAAAGGATATCCGCGGATAACTTACATGGGATGATAAGGTAGGAGGATCATTTCCTTGTCCTTATTAGCGATCATGAAGTCGCTGATGTACTTGTTCGCAGAGTCCCGGTTCTCTTTGAAGCGTGCCAAGAAGCTCTCGTGCATATAGTACGGGTCCGCGACACACATATATTCTATGTTCTCGCTCCTGCTGATTTAGTTGAGATGCAGCGCATACAGGCGGATGAACTGAAAATTCAGCTTGGTCATGTGGAACATGTCGTAGATGTAGTCAAATCGCAGGGTGAACTTCTACGCGGGCCATGTGTCAACATGTCCACTCGCACCCGGAACCTAAACCGGCTAAAGCGGGTATCCTGGATTTTTCGAGCTCAGAAGTCTCAACTCTGTGGCCAGCATATCATCATGAAGTCTCGTTAGATCATTGTTCATTATGCTCTCTACCACTTTCTGAGGTAGGATCGGGTGGCCCGCGACATGGAAACGCTCCGCACCTACATAGGTATCCTGTCTATCTCCCGGGGCTTCGACTAGTTGCTTGACGCAGCTCTGTCGCCTTTACAACCTTTCTTTTCCGGTCTCCTCCTTGGCTTCTTGGCGGGTGACGGTAGTGAGCCCGCCATACCTTCCCTAACCACATCCCACGGCGTCGTCTGGCTAATTATCAGTGGACAGCCCCTGTGATATTCTTGCTCGGTAGAGGCGGCATCTGGAGGCGTCTCCTGCGAGGATTGCATGAAGAGAGACTTTTTGCAATCAGCTGTCAGACGTTCTGGCTCCGGCAAATCACGCATCATCAAGTCATCTGCACGCTCATAGTTTGAGTCATATTGCCGAGCATCCTCACAGCCGGTATTGATATACTGCTTATGGTCGTCATCCTCCTCCTCCTCCTCCATGACATCATCAACATTTGCTTCTTCTACGGGGGCGACGTCATCTCGCCCTAATGGAGGCTCTCCCTCATCGCGTCGTCTGCTATCTCCCCCCACGCCAGGTGCAGGTAATTGGGTAGGTGGTGTGGTGTTCATACCTTGTTGAGGAGTTGCCATTGATGTGCTACCAGACGCCTCGACACGAAGGCAAGTCTTCGTCCAAGGCAAGACCCAACTCTTGCATGCGTCAATCAGTTGAGGGGTCTCATCATCACTGGATGGTACCGGTGGAACCAAATTCTCGAAGCCCGCTTTGACACTGCCACGCAAACTTCGAAGACGCCATGATGCATCTGTTTGCTGTGGAGCATGCAGTCCTTCGGCTTGATGATCGTTGCCTTTCCCACGTCCACCTTCTGGCTGTTGATATTGTATGGTAGAGTGCACGGGGTTTCGTTGGCCTGCGAAGACATGACTAGGACGTCACACATGCGAAAGGCAACTGAAATGGAAGATTATATAGATATGCTTGTGAAGAGTGTATGACGCGTAATTACCGTGATGGCGTCTAGCTCAGCCAAAGACGAAGCCCCGAAGGGCACACCAGAGACGGAGGATGGGATCCTATGAACCGGAGCGAGACCAGGTACGGGAGCATTTGCGGTTGCGTGAGCAGGTGCTGGTGGTGCGATGTTCGCCGAATTGCTCCTCACATACTCAAATACTGACGGAACCAATTGTCCCAAGGAAGCTGCCACAACTGCATTGACCTCATCGTCGACTACCTTGGTCAACTCTTCTTTGGTCTGATCGACTGCCCGCGCGACCTTCTCGTCGATGGTTAGTTGAGTATGCTCTCGTCTCTTCTTTCTTTCCTCCGGCCTCTCGTGGTAGCATTTCTTCCACGGGGCGTCATCTCCGACGTCGTGCACACATCCACCCGATGGAGATTTGTCTACCGACACATTTTTTAGTATGTTCAGGGCCTGGTTGAACGGGTTTCCCACTTGGGCCTCGCTGACGACTGATACAACTCGTCACTTTCGGCTGCCTTTTGGTGCTGCTCTTTCTGCAAAGGGGATGTGGATGGTTTATAAATGAGAAAAAACTTGTTGTCGAATTGATTGAAATCTAATTAATATAAGGTGGTAATAGAACAATTACCAGTAGTCTCATGAACTCCCTCGTGTTCGGGTTCGTGTAAAAGACCTTATTGACGGGGTCGCACTAGTGTCGGGCCCTGATCCAGTCATGCTCCCGCGGGTCGGTGAACTCCACCAAGGATCTCAGATTCCATGACTTTCACGTTCGGCATTCTCGTTGGCCCATGTGCTCCTCTTCCTCTCGTAACCATGACTTCCGAGGCGGTGGCCAGGCGTGTTCCTGGCTTGGAACCCCTTAATTTTCTCTGACTTTTGTTGGGCTTCTTCTGTAGCGCAAGTCTCTTAATTTGGTTTATTCGAAGTCCTCTTCCATTATTGACGGATCGTCAGCATGAATCTTGGACCTTGGTTCATTCTTCGGAATGGATTTTTTCACCCGTATTTTCCAGGCGGACAAGGCGTTGGTGAATGTCGCCATTGCCTTGTTGTTTATCTTTGTCATGTTTTTGTCTTTCCATCGATCTTCTACCTCTGAATCCTGGCCGGGGAACAGGAACCTGTTGTGCAACTTCGTTAGGAGCGTCTGATCCATATGTTGTATCTTCTTTAACTTTTCGTCGTTGATGTTGGTGATTTCCCTGAGGATGCATCCTCGTTGATTGCCGTAGTACTTGCGCGCTTTCTCTATCTCCGTTGGCTCTAATTTCGTGGGGTGCATCGCCGTGACCAGAATGTGTCCGGTGCCGAGCTCGTTTGGTTTTCTTGCCCTCTTCGGCTTTGGTCCTTCACCAACTAAGTCAGCATCGTTCTCGGACTTGGGGGCGATATCGGTGGCGGTGCCACTGTCGGTGGCGGTGCCAGCGTCGGTATCGGGGTTGGTCTCACTACCACCCTACGTCCCCAACGTGCATTGGTGGAGGTAATTGAAATAATCATCTACTTCTTGAAAATAGTCATCTCCGGCGCGACCAGAACCCCCGGCTTCGTCGTGGATAGACATATTAATTTCCTACGAGTATTTAAGTATAATAGTTTAATTCTAGGCCGAATAACATGAATAATAAAAAATGCCCTATATTTCGTCGGAATGTTGATTCATTCCCATTTCCGGCAATTCCCGGGCACTCCATATGTCCTAGTTTCTAGCACTAGTCATGCCGAAATTCATGGAAATTTTCATCATGACCTTTGCTAAAAAGTGGACATATGGAGCGCGTGAAATTTGCCAGAACGGAAATGAATCAACATTCTGGCAAAAATAGGCCACTCGGACATTCCGACAAAACGGAGAAAAATTCAGAATATATAATATGTTGTTTTTTATCTACTCAGTGGGCATTGTCAAGAGAAAATAGCATAGGTAGTTTCACGCATACAAATAAATTCAAATCAAGACGACTACTCAAGTGATTCAGGCTGTTCCAGGCAAGCCATGTTTCATGCATACCAATAAATTCAAATCAAGACGACTATTCTAGTGTTTGCTGCAGGTTGGAACACAACCATGAGCTGTGTTGTATCTAGGATAAAAAGGATGATCCACCCTCTGCTATCAAAAATGACCAAAATAAAGAGGTCTTATGGTCCTCTTCAACTACTAAAACATGTACTATACGTAGTTTTTCTTCTATAGCTGAAGAGAACGATGACGATGATGCTTCAAGCAAATCACACTGCTACAGGTTTTCTCTTCAATATGAAGTCCTTCATGCTAATTCCTGTTTTCCTCTTATTCTTAAATTACACCTTACAAAACCTTAGGAAGATGTGTCCAGATGGTATAACTACTCTTTTCCAGGAGAAGAGAATACCAAATTTAATGGACCAGTCTATAAGAGGATACAGTAAAGATAAAACAGTAACTTTGTTCAAGCCTGAAGTTGGCATGATATTGGCTCACCAAGCGAAGGTTACCAATTGTACAATTTATATTCATGGGTCATTGGGTTCAGCATAAGGAGTGATGATTCATATACTAACACCAACGGAGAACGAACTATGCAAGAGTTCAGATGCCAGCGTGACGTATACAATTTGAAAGTATACATTTATGCAATATTACTCTCCTTTCTGCAGTTTAACAACACATTGACCATGCACTGTAAGACCATCTACATTTTGTCCTAGTGAACCTTTCAGGATACTTCCAGCCCATTCGCTCTGGAGACACCGGAGGCGGAGGAGAACCCAAGAAGACGGCGCAACGACCTCGGCAACACCGTGGCGAGGGGATCGGCCACGCGACGACGACGATAACGATGGCACGCGGCAACAGAGAGGGGCAAGGAGGGGAGGGGGTGATGCCCACAAGTATAGGTGATCAATCGTAGTCCTTTCAATAAGTAAGAGTGTCGAACCCAACGAAGAGCAGAAGGATCTGACAAGTGCTTTTCAACAAGGTAAAATCTGCACACACTGAAATTGTCGGTAACAAGTGATTGTGTGGTGAGATGATTCATAGCAAGCAACAAGTAACAAAAGTAGCAACGGTGCAGCATAGTGGCCCAATCCCTTTTGTAGCAAGGGACAAGCCTGGACAAAGTCTTATAGGAGGAAAAACGCTCCCGAGGACACATGGGAATTTCTGTCATGCTAGTTTCATCATGTTCATATGATTCACGTTCGTTACTTTGATAGTTTGATACGTGGGTGGACCGGCACTTGGGTACTTCCCTTACTTGGACAAGCATCCCACTTATGATTAACCCCTCTTGCAAGCATCCACAACTACGAAAGAAGAATTAAGACAAAGTCTAACCATAGCATTAAACTAGTGGATCCAAATCAGCCCCTTACGAAGCAACGCATAAACTAGGGTTTAAGCTTTTGTCACTCTAGCAACCCATCATCTACTTACTACTTCCCAATGCCTTCCTCTAGGCCCAAATAATGGTGAAGTGTTATGTAGTCGACGTTCACATAACACCACTAGAGGAATAACAACATACAACATATCAAATTACCGAACGAATACTAAATTCACATAACTACTATTAGCATGATTTATCCCATGTCCTCAGGAACAAAAGTAACTACTCACAAAGCATAATAATATCCATGACCAGAGAGGTAATGAGTAGCATCAAGGATCTGAACATAAACTCTTCCACCAAGTAATCCAACTAGCATCAACTACAAAGAGTAATCAACACTACTAGCAACCTTACAAGTACCAATCGGAGTCGCGAGACAGAGATTGGTTACAAGTGACGAACTAGGGTTTGGTGATGAGATGGTGCTGATGAATATGTTGATGGTGACGAGTCCCCTCCGATGAGAGGAGTGTTGGTGATGACGATGGCGATGATTTCCCCCTCCGGGAGGGAAGTTTCCCCGGCAGGATCGTCCTGCCGGAGCTCTAGATTGGTTCTGCTCAAGTTCCGCCTCGTGGCGACGGCGAAACCACGAAAAAGGTTCTCCTTGATTTTTTTCCAGACGAAACCCCTCATATAGTAGAAGAGGGGGCAAGTGGGCCAGCAGGTTGCCCACAAGACCTCATGGCGCGGCCTGGGGGGTGGCCGCGCCGTGCAGGCTTGTGGCCAACCCCTGGCGCCCCTCTGGTGCTTCTTCGGCCCAGTATTTTTTATAAATCCGGAAAAAAATCCTCATTGATTTTTACGGTGTTTGGAGTTGCGCAGAATAGGTATCTCAAACTTGCTCCTCTTTCAGGCCAGAATTCCAGTTGCAGGCATTCTCCCTCTTCATGTAAACCTTGCAAAATAGGAGAGAAAAGGCATAATAATTGTACTGTGAAGTGAAATAACAGCCCAAGAAGCAATAAATATCAACATGAAAACATGATGCAAAATGGACGTATCAACTCCCCCAAGCTTAGAGCTCGCTTGTCCTCAAGCGAAAGCCTAGCTCAATAAATATGTCCACATGTTTAGGGAGAGAAGTCTCGACAAAACAAGATACGAACATGCATGCATCATGATCATGATCAGAACAACAATACCAACATAAAATATCTCATGCTAAAGTGATAATTCCTTCAAAAAGTAAAGCATGGATCAAGAACCTTACCGAGAAGTAACAACCGATAGCCTTTAGTCACTGAAGCAATTGCAATTTATCACAACATTAGAAAGAGTCAAATAAGAGCTTGTAAAGCAAATCCACATACTCAATCATTCTTTCGTTCTCTACAATTGGTACAACTCACGTGGTACTCATGAGATCAAAGTTTCAGCTGGACACAGAGAAAGATAGGGTCTTATAGTTTTGCCTCCCAACTGCTTACCTCAAGGGTAATGTCAACAATAATAATTCATGAATACTTACCTCCAAGTTGACATATGAATATAGATCTTTCCCAAGCATATCACATTAGCCAAGACAAAGGAGAAATAAGGAATTGGTGAAGATCACCATGACTCTTTCAAGGGAAAAAAGTGAAGGTACAAGATAGGACCTTCGCAGAGGGAAGCAGAGGTTTTCATGCGCTTTTGAGGTTTGGATGCGTGTCCTCTTAGTGCGGAGGAACGTCACTTTATATTGCCTTCTGTGATAAAGAACTTTATTATGCAGTCTATCTCTTTTATGTCTTCCTCATCACAGGTTCGTATAAAGCTTATTTTCCACAGAGTAATAGATCATACATATTAGAGAGCAATTTTTATTGCTTGCACCGAT
The DNA here is from genome assembly GCF_904849725.1 of Hordeum vulgare subsp. vulgare. Taxonomy (NCBI): domain Eukaryota; kingdom Viridiplantae; phylum Streptophyta; class Magnoliopsida; order Poales; family Poaceae; genus Hordeum; species Hordeum vulgare. The sequence continues at coordinate 367,360,850 of NC_058519.1, forward strand.
GACAACTTACTTGAGGGATCTTATTCAATCCATAGGTAGGTATGGTGGACACTCATGGCAAAACTGGTTTGAAGGTTTATGGATGCACAAGCAGTATCTCTACTTGGTGCGGGAGTTTTGGCTAATATGAGGTGGAAGCAATCGTCACATGCTAAGGGATCTCTAATCATATAACATTGTTCGGAACCAAGAAAACACAATTCATTATGTTGTCTTCCTTGTCCAACATCTACTTCTAGGCATGCAATATTTAGTGAGTGTTCACAATCATAGATGGTGTCAGAGATGATATATTTATATGTGAACCTCTCCTTCTTTATCACTTCCTATTAATTGCAACAATGACCAAGGTCTACGTTTGCCTACCCTCAACAAGTTTCAATCCTCATTCTTTTTATATGTGAAGCCATCACTTCCCATAAGATCACTACATGATCTTTTATGCTTTTGTTCTATTCTCACTCTTTTGATCATGGCAAGAGGCAAAGCCCTTCAACTAAGACACTCTTTATTATATGGCTCACGAGCTCGAATACATCGGGGGTGACACAAAAGAAAACTCAAGACTAAAACACTAAGACTTTTAAACTACTAGAGAAAAAGAAAACTGAAAAAGAAAACTAAAACAAAGGTAAAGGCAAAAGATGTGATGGTGATACGATACCGAGGCAACTCCCCCAAGCTTGGCACAAGCCAAGGGGATTGCCCATACCAATGCTCAGTTGTCTTCCTTTGGTGGTGATGGTGGAGTTGTTGCAACCTTTGACTCCAAGAGGGCCATCAATCTTTGATTTATAACTTGGAGATCTGCGATATGTTTTTCCAGCAAAACAACTTCACGAGTGAGACAAGTATTGCGAGCACGAGTTGTTTCACAAAACCTCAAGAGTTCAATCAAGGATGGAGACAGTAAGTGGAGGTAGGGTTGGAGGAAATCCACTTCCTCAACTTCTTCCTTGTTGAGCACAGATTGCACTTCGTTCCATGCGTGATTCCTCTCCTTGGTTTTGGCCTTGGTTTCTTTAGGTAGCCTTTCCTTAGCCTCCATGACCTCCATCCTTTTCAGATCAACACTCACTTCTCCATAAACTTGAGGGAGATTGTTCTCCCCCACAGATTCCTGAGACGACATCTTGCTCTAAATCTGTGGCAGAAAAGAGGCTCGAAACGAAAAACACAGGAAATCTGCATGATGCAGGGGTCAGACCAAACGGGAGTATATATAATGATTTTTTCAGACCAGAAGGAGTACCCCGCACGAAAACAGAGTCCGGGAGGTGCACGAGGTGGCCACTAGCCCTCATGGCGTGGCCAGGGGGTGGGCCTGCGCCGTGCAGGCTTGTCGCCTCTTCGTGCACTTTCCGGACTACTTCCAATTTTTGTATTTTTTCAAATATTCGAAAACAGAGAAAATTTCCTACTGGAGAAGTTTTGGACTCTGTTTTCTTACCGAGTCACATACCTCTTCGTTTTCGGAGTGTGAAACAGGCTGATAAATGTCCCTTAGGTATTCTTCCAGAGTTATGGTATTGATGATATTGCTTTCAACATTTATGGGAGTACTTGAGATATAATGCTTGATTCTCTGCCCATTTACCACTCTCGGACAATTACCTTCCATGTTGTTGATCTTGATAGCTCCGGAACGATATACTTCCTCAACAACATAGGGACCTTCCTATTTAGAGAGAAGCTTGCCTGCAAAGAATCTTAAATGAGAGTTATATAGCAAGACATAATCACCTACATTGAACTCACGCTTTTGTATCCTCTTATCATGCCACCTCTTAACCTTCTCTTTGAACAGCTTGGCATTCTCATATGCCTGAGTTCTCCACTCATCAAGCGAGCTAATATCAAATAACCTCTTCTCACCGGCAAGTTTGAAATCAAAGTTGAGCTCTTTGATTGCCTAATAAGCTTTATGCTCTAGCTCAAGAGGTAAATGACATGCTTTACCGTACACCATTTTGTACGGAGACATGGCCAAGGGATTCTTATAGGCAGTTCTATAAGCCCATAGTGCATCATCAAGCTTCTTAGAGCAATTCTTTCTAGACCTGTTTACAATCTTTTGCAGAATCGGTTTAATCTCTCTATTACTTAGCTCTACTTGACCACTGGACTGAGGGTGATAGGGAGACACAATTCTATGGTTGACATCGTACTTAGCAAGCGTTTTTTAGAAAGCACCATGAATGAAGTATGAACCACATTCGGTCATTAGATATCTAGGGACTCCAAATCAAGGGAAGATAACTTCTTTCAGCATCCTGATAGAGGTGTTGTGATCAGCACTACTAGTGGGGATAGCTTCTACCCACTTAGTGACGTAATCAACAACAACTAAGATGTGAGTATACCCATTGGATTTTGGAAAAGGTCCCATATAATAAAAGCCCCAGACATCACATGGTTCAATGACAAGTGAATAGTTCATAGGCATTTCCTGACGTTTGCTAATATTACCTAGTCTTTGACATTCGTCACAAGACAAGACAAACATACGGGCATCCTTGAAGATAGTGGGCCAATAGAAACATGATTGCAATACCTTGTGTACAGTTCTATCTCTCGCATGGTGTCCTCCGTAGGCCTCGGAGTGACACTTCTGTAGGATCTGTCCCTGTTCATGTTCAGGCACACAACGTCTAATAACACCATCTAATCCTTCCTTATAAAGGTGAGGATCATCCCAGAAGTAATGTCTCAAGTCAAAGAAGAATTTCTTCTTTTGCTGGTACGTGAAATTAGGTGGTATATATTTGGCAACGATATAGTTTGCATAATCAGCATACCACGGTGCACTACATGAAGCATTGATGACATTCAGTTTCTCATCGGGGAAGCTATCATCAATAGGTTGTGGGTCATCAAGAACGTTCTCCAACCTAGACAAGTTATCTGCCACTTGGTTATCAGCACCCTTTCTGTCCACAACGTGCAAGTCAAATTCTTGTAGCAAGAGAACCCATCTGATAAGTCTAGGTTTAGCGTCCTTCTTCTCCACGAGGTACTTAATAGCAGCGTGATCAGTGTGAATAGTGACTTTGGAATCAACTATGTAAGACCTGAACTTTTCACATGCAAACATGACTGCTAAAAACTCCTTCTCTGTAGTAGCATAGTTTCTCTGGGCACTGTCTAGAGTTTTAGTAGCGTAGTGAATAACATTCAATTTCTTGTCAACTCTTTGCCCTAGAACAACACCAACAACATAATCCCTAGCGTCACACATGATTTCAAAAGGTAAGTTCCAATCAGGTGGTTGAACAATAGATGCAGTTATCAAAGCCCTCTTAAATATTTTGAAGGCTTCCTCACAATCATCGTCAAAAACAAAAGGAATATCCTTTTGCAAGAGATTGGTAAGATGCCTAGAAATCTTAGAGAAGTCTTTAATGAACCTTCTATAGAAACCAACATGACCAAGGAAACTTCTTATACCTTTGATATCTGTGGGGTATGGCATTTTCTCGATTGCATCAACCTTAGCCTTATCGACTTCAATGCCTCTTTCAAAAAATTTATGTCCTAAGACGATGCCTTCAGTAACCATAAAGTGGCACTTCTCCCAATTCAAGAGAGGATTGGTGTCTTTACATCTTTGCAAGACTCGATCAAGGTTGCTGAGGCAATCATCAAAGGAATACCCGTAAACGGAGAAGTCATCCATGAAAACCTCAACAATATTTTCACAAAAGTCAGAGAATATAGCCATCATACATATTTGAAAAGTGGCAGGTGCATTACATAAGCCAAAAGGCATACGTCTATAAGCAAAGGTACCGAAAGGGGAGGTGAAAGTGGTTTTCTCCTGATCAAATTGTGCAACTGGTATTTGGGAGAAACCAGAATAACCGTCTAGAAAGCAGAAGTGTGTGTGTTTGGACAACCTTTCTAGCATTTGGTCGATAAAAGGCAAAGGGTAATGATCTTTCCTAGTGGCTTTATTCAATTTGCTAAAATCGATCACCATCCTATAGCCAGTAATAATCCTCTGTGGGATCAATTCATCCTTATCATTAGGGACAATGGTAATGCCTCCTTTCTTAGGGACGCAATGCACCGGACTCACCCAATCGCTATGAGAAACAGGATAGATAATACCCACTTCCAGGAGCTTTAGTATTTCTTTTCTCACTACTTCTTTCATCTTAGGATTTAATCTCCTTTGATTATCAGCAATTGGTTTGAAATCAGGATCAGTTTTAATCTTGTGCTGGCATAGAGTGGGACTAATGCCCTTAAGATCATCAAGAGTATATCCAATAGCAGCACGGTGCTTCCTCAGAGTTTTTAGTAACTTCTTTTCTTCATGCCCTGAGAGGCTAGCACTAATAATAACAGGATATATCTCTTTTTCATCAAGATAGGCATACTTAAGAGTATCAGGCAAGTGTTTAAGCTCGAACACATGATCACCCTTTGGTGGGGGTGGATCCCCAAGCAGTTCAACAGGCAAGTTATTCTAAAGGATAGGATATTATTCTAAGACAACTCTATCTGTTTCATCCCTTTCATCCATATGCACATCATTTTCATGCTCAAGCAAGTATTAATTTAAGGGATCAGTAGGGGGCACGACAATAGAAGCTAAGGCAATCGTTTCATACCTACTAGGCAACTCCTTTTCATGAGGTTGTCTACCAAACTTAGAGAAATTGAACTCATGTGACACACCTTCAAAGCCAAGAGTGACAATTTGCTTCTCACAATCAATATGAGAATTGACAGTATTGAGAAAAGGTCTACCAAATATGATGGGACAAAAGCTATCTTGTGCGGTAGCAAGAATGAGGAAATTAGCACGATACTTCGTTTTACCACACAGGACTTCAACATCCCTAACAATTCCCACACAGCAGATAGTATCTCTATTGGCAAGCTGCATAGTGACATCAATAGGCTCTATCTCAGCAGGTGCAATCTCGTCTTTGATTGCGTCGTATAAGGATTGAGGTATTGCACTAACACTAGCACCCACGTCACATAAACCATGATAACAATGATCTCCTATCTTAAGAGAAACCACAGGCGTGCCAACAACAGGCCTATGTTTGTCTCTAACGTGAGGTTTAGCAATTCTAGCAGCATCTTTACAGAAGTGAATATTATGTCCCTCAACATCGTCGGACAGAAGATCTTCGATAATAGCAATGCTAGGTTCAACTCTAATTTTCTCAGGGGGTGTAGGCGTTCTAATGTAGCCTCTACGTATCACAGTTGAAGCTTTAGAATGATCCTTTATCCTAACAGGGAAATGTGGTTTCTCAATGTAAGCACTGGGAACCACATGATCATTATAGGCAATGACTTTCTCTTCAACTGGAGTGGGTTTAACTACATTGACTTCTAAAGGAGGATGATATTTAAACCACTTCTATTTGGGGAGATAAATATGAGTAGCAAAACATTCACACAATGAAGCTACTATCTCAGAGTCAAGTCCATACTTAGTGCTAAAGTCACAAAAAGTATCTGTCTCAACAAAGGATATAACGCAATCAAACGTGAAATTCATACCTGACTCCTTACCTTCTTCAAGATCCCAATCTTCAGAGTTGCGTTTAATTCTCTCCAATAAATTACACTTGAAGTCAATATCTCTCTTCATAAAAGAACCGGTACAAGAAGTGTCAAGCATGGTGCGATCATCATGAGAAAGCCGAGCATAGAAGTTCTGAATGATAATTTCTCTCGAGAGCTCATGATTGGGGCATGAATATAGCATTGATTTAAGCCTCCCCCAAGCTTGAGCGATGCTTTCTCTGTCACGAGGCCAAAAATTGTAAATATAATTCCGATCACGATGTACTAAATGCATAGGATAAAACTTTTGGTGAAATTCCAATTTCAACCGATTGTAGTCCCATGATCCAGTATCATCACATAGCCTATACCATGTCAACGCCTTATCCTTAAAAGATAAAGGAAAGACCTTCTTCTTGACCTCATCCTCGAGCACACCTGCAAGCTTAAATAAACCACAAACTTCATCTACATAGATTAGATGCAAGTCTGGATGTGATGTTCCATCTGCTATAAAAGGATTAGCCAGCAGTTTCTCAAGCATACCCAAAGGAAATTCAAAGCAAATATTTTCAGTAGGTGCAGCAGGTTGAGGAGAAACTGTTTGTGCTTCCGTTCGAGGTGAAGATACCCTGAACAAGCACCTCAAAGGATTAATATCCATAGTGACAAGTGACAACAAATTTCAGCACACTATGTGAATGTTTCCTTACCAAGTTCCACTTACCAAAGGCGCTTCAGTCCCCGGCAACGGCGCCAGAAAAGAGTCTTGATGACCCACAAGTATAGGGGATCAATCGTAGTCCTTTCGATAAGTAAGAGTGTCGAAAACCAACAAGGAGCAGTCGGATCTGACAAGTGGTTTTCAGCAAGGTAAAATCTGCAAGCACTGAAATTGTCGGTAACAAGTGATTGTGTGGTGAGATGATTCGTAGCAAGCAACAAGTAAGAAAAGTAGCAACGGTGCAGCAAAGTGTCTCAATCCCTTTTGTAGAAAGGGACAAGCCTGGACAAAGTCTTACAGGAGGAAAAACGCTCCCGAGGACACACGGGAATTTCTGTCATGCTAGTTTTATCATGTTCATATGATTCACGTTCGTTACTTTGATAGTTTCATATGTGGGTGGACCGGCACTTGGGTACTTCCCTTACTTGGACAAGCATCCCACTTATGATTAACCCCTCTCGCAAGCATCCACAACTACGAAAGAAGAATTAAGACAAAGTCTAACCATAGCATTAAACTAGTGGATCCAAATCAGCCCCTTACGAAGCAACGCATAAACTAGGGTTTAAGCTTCTGTCACTCTAGCAACCCATCATCTACTTACTACTTCCCAATGCCTTCCTCTAGGCCCAAATAATGGTGAAGTGTTATGTAGTCGACGTTCACATAACACCACTAGAGGAAAAACAACAGACAACATATCAAATTACCGAATGAATACTAAATTCACATGACTACTATTAGCATGACTTATCCCATGTCCTCAGGAACAAAAGTAACTACTCACAAAGCATAATCATATCCATGACCAGAGAGGTAATGAGTAGCATCAAGGATCTGAACATAAACTCTTCCACCAAGTAATCCAACTAGCATCAACTACAAAGAGTAATCAACGGTACTAGCAACCTTACATGTACCAATCAGAGTCGCGAGACGGAGATTGGTTACAAGTGATGAACTAGGTTTGGAGATGAGATGGTGCTGATGAAGATGTTGATAGTGACGAGTCCCCTCCGATGAGAGGAGTGTTGGTGATGACGATGGCGATGATTTCCCCCTCTGGGAGGGAAGTTTCCCTCGCAAGATCGTCCTGCCGAAGCTCTAGATTTGTTCTGCTCAAGTTCCGCCTTGTGGCGGCGGCGAAACCACGAAAAAGCTCCTCCTTGTTTTTTTCCAGACGAAACCCTTCATATAGCAGAAGATGGGGTCAAGTGTCTAGCAGGTTGCCCACAAGCCCTCATGGCGCGGCCTGGGGGGGTGGCCGCGCCGTGCAGGCTTGTGGCCAACCCCTGGCGCCCCTCTGGCGCTTCTTCGGCCAAGTATTTTTTATGAATCCGGAAAAATCCTCGTTGATTTTTACGGCGTTTGGAGTTGCGCATAATAGGGTATCTCAAACTTGCTCCACTTTCAGGCCAGAATTCCAGTTGCTGGCATTCTCCCTCTTCATGTAAACCTTGCAAAATAAGAGAGAAAAGGCATAAGAATTATACCGTGAAGTGAAATAACATCCCAAGAAGCAATAAATATCAACATGAAAACATGATGGAAAATGGACGTATCAGGGGGCGGCGTACCTCGGGGGAGAAAGGCCACCCGAAGGGGACGGTGTGAGGTCGAGGATGACGAAGCACGTGCCCGGCGATGACGACAACAACGACGAAGGAGGAGGGCGCGCAGGGACGGGCGGCGACGGCGACATAGGAGCGGGGGGAGAGGCAAGAGTGGAGGGAGAGGGGGAGTTAGGGAAAATTTGGAGCTGGGTTAACTAAAAATAGCAGTAGCGTTGTTTCTAATCCAACGCTACTGCTTAATTAGAAGTAGTGCTGCTTCTAATCGAACACTACTACTAAATGACCTAGGCCATATAGCAGTAGCGTTGGTTCAGTTCGAGGGCTACAACTAACTTTATTTTCTTATTTTCTTTTCTATTTATTATTTATTATTTTATTTTTATTATTTTCCTTTCCTTTTCTGTTGACTTTTCTTTTTCTTTTGTATTGCTTTCTCCCTTTTGTTTTTCTTTTTTGTTTTTATCCCGAGGGCCTCACATGCACTCAACAACGAGAACGTCTCCCCAACTTCCATACTGCGTTAATATTACCGCAACCATGTGTTGTTTAGAACACAAAATACATACATATATATAAATGATTGTTTCTTAGCTGCGTCGAAGATGTTTCACATTGAGCTTCTTTCCTTTCTTGTTCATTGTGTTGATAATTATTTTCCGGCACCATGGAGTTTGATCATTCTTAGGTAATGTAGTCTTGATTCTTCTTTTCACGTATGCTTCATCGTCATCGTCATCTTCCCCCATCGGGTTGCCGTATTGGTCGTAGTCTTCCTCATTGGCGACTCCATCCATTCCGATGATGTTCCTTTTGCCTCTCATCACGACAACACGACTGGGATTGGTCGGGGCGGTTATGAAGAAGCATTGTGTCACGTGCTTAGCGTGTATCCATTGCTTAGTTCTGGCGATGACGTGAACGTTCATGGTAGCGCTCTTTGCGTCGGGTATAGACATGGTAGTGAAATACTTGTTTTCTCTTACGCCGGCCTTAGCCTACCCTACACGAAACATCGTCGCATCGTGCTTTCCAGCATAGTTACGCCCCCAGATCTCTTCGACCCTTCTGTACAATCTTTAAGTTGTGCCGCTGGAGTCAGTCACGCATTCAGTCGTCACCCCTGAGTTCTAGTAATCACTGTCCATGTCTTTAGCCTCTGTGTATAACATGTACCCATTGATATCGTATGCCGTTGTTGTGACCTTCTCCTCCGAGCCTCCCATGGTGTTTGTTGACGGGCAAACCAACAACACGGTCTTCTTTGCCCATATAATTCTCGCAAAAGGTGATGCACTCTTGGGTCAGATACCCCTCGACGATGCTCCCCTCTGGACGGGCCATGTTATGAACGAATCCTTTGATATCCCCATTCATCCTCTCCAACGGCATCATGCTATGAAGGAATGTCGGACCGAGGTCGATGATGTCGTCCACGATGTGGATACACAGATGCACCATGATGTCAAAGAACGCGGGCAGGAAGTACATCTCAAGCTCACATAGTATGACAATGATATCTTCCTGTGGCCTTCGGAGCTGCTTCACACTGATGGACTTTCGAGAGATAACGTCGAAGAAGTTGCAGAGACCAGTAAGCGTCTCACGAACGTGCTTGTCCATTATCCTTCTAATGGCAACCGGGAGTATCTGCGTCATCATCACGTGACAATCACGAGACTTCATCCCGCTGAACCTTTTCTTCTTGGTGTCTAGAAATCTGCTTATCTTCCCACAGTAACTGGAAATGAATATGATTTTCGTAAGGCACTTGATGAATTGATTGATCTCCTTCGGACTTAAAGTGAAGCAAGAAGGGGGGCAACAATTCCGCTCCTTCTTGTTGACTTTTCTTCCCCTTGGATTCGTTGTCGTCTCCGTCTCCATCTCCCGTGTCGACTTTTTATGGGGTATGTGGAGATCCCCCCTGATCTCCAAATCCTCCAAGTCTTTCCTTGCCTTCAGCCCATCCTTGTCCTTCTCCAACATGTTCATCAGTGTGCCAATCAAGCTCTCAAGGACATTCTTAGTTATATGCATTTGATCAAGGTAATGAGTCATGTCGTGATTGGGCCAGTACTCCTCATTTTCCATACCTTCAACAGCGGATCTGGCGCCTTTTCCGTCTTTCCCGGGTGGGGCACTGTTGCCAGTTATTTAACAACTCGTTGATTTCGGCGCCGCTCCTGTTACGTGGAGGTCCTCGATGCTCAGCCAAACCATTGAATAGATCCCCATGTTTTCTCCATGGGTCATCCTTTTCGAGCCATCTACGATGCCCCATGTAGACGATTTTCCCAGACCCACCATCTTTCGTTGACGTAAGCTGCTAAGACGTTGTATCATCCATGCACCTCATGCATCTGATGTATCCGTGGCACACCTGGCCTGAGGTGTACCCGTAACCGAGATAGTCGTGCACCGCCGTCATCAGTGCAAATCTCATATAGAAATAATCTCTTGTGCTGGCGTCCAATGTCTTGATCGGCAATTTCCATAACGTGTCCAGCTCCTCTTTCAGAAGCCCCATATATAGGTTAATATTATTTCCCGGTTGTTTCGGCCCTTGAATCAACATGCTCATGTGTATGTACTTTGTCTTCATGCACTTCCATGGGGGGAGGTTGTACATCCATACAAAGATGGGCCATGTGCCGTGGTTGGTGCTCTGGTTTCCCAATGGATTCATGCCATCGATACATGCACCAAGCATGATGTTCCTTGCATCTTCTCCGAAAAACGATATTCGACATTTAGTGCTCTCCACTGGCTACCATCTGCGAGGTGTCTCAGCTTCAGATCATCTCCATCATCGGGCTTCTTCCTCTCCGCGTGCCAGTGCATGAGCTTTGCTTCCTTAGGATCTATGAAATACCGTTGCAGACGGGAGTGATCGGAAAGTCCCATACAACTTTCTCATAAGCTTTATTTCCTACCTGCTTGTATCGAGAAGCATTGCACACTGGACACCTGGTTTTCTCCACGTGCTCACCCCGATAAATTATGCAATCGTTAATGCATGCGTGGTATCTAATGTGTGGCAGATCTAGAGGACAAACAATTTTCTTGGCCTCATCGACACTAGTAGGGAACAGGTTCCTTGTGGGAAGAACTTTATTTTGTAGATACTTCAAGTGCTCATCGAGGCTTTTGTTTGTCCATTTGTTTTTCGCCTTCATCTTCAGAAGTTTGAGCGTGAAACTCAAGCGGGTAACCTTGGGATCGCAACCGTCATATAATGGAGTATTCAAGTCTACTTCAAGTTGCGCCAGCTTGGCCTCCTCTCTAGAAGCAACTGTGTCTCTATTCGTACTCTTGCGAAGGAGGTCTCGAACATGAGGGTCCTGCACGACTGAACTTAGTAGCGTCTAAGTCTACGGCGTGTCCATCGACTCTTCTCCGCCATGTCCGGACTCTACTTCTTCACCGTGTCCGGAATCTTCTCCGACGCCATGTCCGGACTCTTCCCTGCCCCGTGTTCGGACTCTCCACACCCATCGTGTCTGGCGCCATCATCTTCGTGTCGATCGGTCATCTCTTCGTCTAGACCCATGTCGTTATTCCCTGCCATTTGGACGTCCTCATCATCATCTTCACTTATCCAAAGAGTATATCCATCCATGGAACCATTGATCGGAAAGTGGGCCTTCAAACAGCCACGATCAAAAGGGTCCAAAATTACTCCTTCTTTGCATCTTGTACATGGACATCTAATCCCAGTCCGTTTATTTTCATACATGTCCATCACCGCGGATTGCAAGTATAACTCCACCTTCCTACCACTCGATCACCTTCTTGACTGCAAGGTACAACAAGAAAAAGGGTCATAAAAAATTCATGCATATAAAAATTTGGCATGACCTTGCCTAAAAATAGGACATATCGAGTTTGCTTGGAATTCGCTGAAACGGAAATAAATCGACATTTCGGCAAAACACAAGCAACTCACGGGTCATGTCACTCACACAAATCCCTTCATATCGCAAACATACATATTCCCATTACTAAAATGCACAAGTTTTTACTCACCCATATATATAGCGAGAGAGACTGTGCACGGCTAAATAGTGGAGAAGTAACAATGGTGGAGAAGTAACTTAGAGAGAGAAAAGGAGAAAGGAGGGGATACGGCAAAGGGGGGAGGAAGGGGGACAGGGGGTGCGTGTGGGTGAACTAAGGGTGGCCACCCGCGCTACAACTACGCGTTTTACCCCCGCCACTACTAGGGTTTTCCTTAGTAGTGAAAGGCTTATAAGAAAAGTTTTGAGAAAGAAAGATATTTGCATGAGGATAGATGGTACAGGAAATGTTTTTCTTGCATGGATAAGATTGGTGTGAAGTGGTGAATGATTCCCGAACATGCAATGAATCTAGCGTCTCTCCTTGTGTTGGTGCAACACAAGCTGAGTCTTTATTAGGCAATATTGTATTTCTCATCCCATAGCTGCACAAGCCACATTTATCCCATCGCATGTATTTCTTTATGGCCCTCCTGTATATTTGTAATCACTTGACTTGTATTTTGAGCCCTTTGGATCAACATCAACATTTACAATATCTTGGACTTCAATTTGCTTAAATTTGTGCCACTAATCCTATTGAGATCCACTATAAGACATTTGTGTAGGTGTGAGGATCAGACAATCTTTTTCACCAACTACACTCTTTTCCTTGCATACATTATGGTTTGAGATCCATCTACAACTTTGAAATGAGGTAATGTTCATTCCATATCATTCTCACGCCTTATCGAGTGCCTCCATGGATAGGGACAACAAATTTCCCTTGGTCTACGATTGCACCAACGGGTTTGATGTCAACAAGAACTACTTCGAAGCCAATATGGATGCTCAAATGGAGGATCTCAAAGTACTCATCAACACCAACAAGAGGGATTCCTCATCTTAGATAGAATTGTCAAGTGCATGGGCTTCCAAGATACCATCTCCGGCAAGGTCACATCGGCATTGACACCATCACCGACAAAAAACCATGAATATAGAGAGCTCCACACCAAATTCAACTCTACTACTTTGCCAATCAGCTTGGCATCTTTGCCAAGTGACTTCAAGGCATCTTCTCATTTGGACATGCAACATCTTTGCTGACACACACCTCAAGAATATGCTCAAGATAAGCTTACCAAGATCAAGTATGGTAATTCTTGGAAATCTGATCTAGAGGAAATAATAAATTGATTATTATTATATTTCCTTGTTCATGATAATCGCTTATTATCCATGCTAGAATTGTATTGAATGGAAACTCAAATACATGTGTGGATATACAGACAACACTCTGTCCCTAGTGAGCCTCTAGTTGACAAGATCGTCGATCAAAGATGGTCAAGGTTTCCTAGCCATAGACAAGTGTTATCACCTGATAACGGGATCACATCATTAGGAGAATGATGTGATGGACAAGACCCAAACTATGAACGTAGCATATGATCGTGTCAATTTATTGCTACTATTTTCTACATGTCAATGTATCTGTTCCTATGACCATGAGAACATGCAACTCTCGGACACCGGAGGAATACCTTGTGTGTATCAAACGTCGCAACGTAACTCAGTGACTATAAAGGTGCTCTACAGGTATATCCGAGGGTGTCTATTGGGTTGGCGTGAATCGAGACTAGGATTTGTCACTCCGTATGACAAAGAGGTATCTCGGGGACCACTCGATAATACAGCATCACAATAAGCCTTGCAAGCAATGTGACTAATGAGTTAGTCATGGGATCTTGTATTACTGAACGAGTAAATGTACTTTCCGGTAACGAGATTGAACTAGGTATGGAGATACCGAAGATCGAATCTCGGGCAAGTAACATACCGATGGACAAAGGGAACAACAAACGGGATTAATTGAATCCTTGACATAAAGGTTCAATCGGTAAAGATCTTCGTTGAACATGTAGGAGCCAATATGGGCATCCAGGTCCCGCTATTGGTTGTTGACCAGAGAGCGTCTCATGTCATGTCTGCATAGTTCTCGAACCCACAGAGTCTGCACACTTAAGGTTCGGTGACATTTCAGTATTATTGAGTTATTCATGTTGGTGACCTAAAGTTGTTCAGAGTACCAGATGATATCCCGAACGTAATGAGGAGCTCTGGAATGGTCTAGAGCTAAATATTGATATATAGGAAAGTTGCATTTAGCTTCCGGAAAGTTTTTGGCATTACCGGTAAAGTATGAGAGTGACGAATGGGTTCGAGGGTTTTATAGGGAGGGCCACCCATCTGGAGACAACCTAATAGGCCTAAAGGTGGTGCACCAACCCTTAGTGGGCTGTGATACGTCTCAAACTTATCTATAATATTGGATGGTTTCATGCTGTTATCTTGTCATCTTTGGATGTTTTATATACCTTTTATATCTTTTCTGGGACTAACTTATGAATTCAGTGCCAAGTGCCAGTTCCTATTTTTTCTATGTTTTTGACTCTTTTCAGATCTGATTTTGGAAGGAGTCCAAACGGAATAAAAACCCCGAAATGATTTTTTCCCGACCGGAAGAAGATCAGGGGGCATCTGGGCCAAGCCAGGTGGGCTCCAGGGAGCCCACAAGCTCCCACTCCGCCACCAGGGGGGAGGTGGCGGTGTCAGGGCTTGTGGCCTCCCTGGCCACCCCTAACCTAGATCCTTGGCCTATATATTCCAAAATATTCCGAAAAAAATCAGGAGAGCCTCGAAAATACTTTTCCGCCGCCGCAAGCTTCCGTTTCCGCGAGATCTCATCTGAAGACCCTTCCCGGCGCCCTGCCGGAGGGGACTTTGGAGTTCGAGGGCTTCTTCATCATCATCATCGCCCCTCCAATGACTTGTGAGTAGTTCCCTTAAGACCTACGGGTCCGTAGTTAGTAGCTAGATGGCTTCTTATCTCTCTTGGGTCTTCAATACAAAGTTCTCCATGATCTTCATGGAGATCTATCCGATGTAATCTTCTTTGGCGGTGTGTTTGTGGAGATCCGATGAATTATGGATTTGTGATCAGATTATCTATGATATATATTTCAGTGTTTGCTGATTTCTTATATGCATGATTTGATATCGTTGTAAGTCTCTCCGAGTCTTGGGTTTTGTTTGACCAACTAGATCTATGATTCTTGCAATGGGAGAAGTGCTTGGTTTTGGGTTCTACCATGTGGTGACCTTTCCGAGTGACAGTAGGGGCAGCAAGGCACACATCAAGTAGTTGCCATCAAGGGTAAAACGATGGGGTTTTTTATCATTGGTTTGAGATTATCCCTCTACATCATGTCATCTTGATTAGGGCGTTACTCTGTTCTTATGGTTTTTTTACACTAGATGCATGCTGGATAGCGGTCAACGTGTGGAGTAATAGTAGTAGATGCAGAAAGTATCGGTAATTTTGTTTTGGACGTGATGCCTATAGAAATAATCATCGCATAGATATCGTCACGACTTTGCGCTGTTCTATCAATTGCTCGACAGTAATTTGTTCACCCACCGTCTACTTGCTTTTATGAGAGAAGCCACTAGTAAACACTACGGCCCCCGAGTCTTTTCACATCCATCGTTTACACCTCTGCTTTTACTTTGCTTTGTTACTTTGTTGCTTTCAGTTCTCACTTGGCAAACAATCTATAAGGGATTGACAACCCCTTCATAGCGTTGGGAGCAAGATTTTTTGTTTGTGCAGGATCTTGAGATACTCCTCCACTGGATTGATACCTTGGTTCTCAAACAGAGGGAAATACTTACCACCGCTACGCTACATCACCCTTTCCGCTTCGAGGGAACACCAACGCAAGGCTCCAAGGCCACGGGGGAAATCCTTTGCCTACTTGCCTAGGAAGTCCCTTAAGGCGTAGCCGCAGCAGAAGGATCAAGCCAAGTATTCTCCCGTCGACGTGCCTATTTCTGGCGCCATTGGAAGGTCTTTTGTTGCAGTAGCAGAAGTATTTGTGGCGCCGCTGCCGGGGAGGAGAAATCAAGATCTATCCAAGTAGGTCTCACAAACTCTTCTCTTGCATTTACTTTTGTTGCCAGTTGCCTCTCGTTTTCCTCTCCCCCACTTCACATTTGCCGTTTTCATTTGCCTTTCTCCTTTGCCATTTTCTTTCGCCTTTGCCGTTTCCCTTTGCCGGTTTTCTTGCTTGTTTGTGTGCTTGTTTGTTTGTTGAAGTCATCATTTCTGAAAATACAAAACTTTGCGACTTCTCGAGCACTAATAATAATGATTTTATTAGTACCCCGATTGCTCCCGCCACTAGTGCGGAATCGTATGAAATCAATGCAGCTTTGCTGAATCTTGTTATGAAAGAGCAATTCTCTGGCCTTCCTAGTGAAGATGCCGCATCCCATCTCAATACCTTTATTGAGCTTTGTGATATGCAAAAGAAAAGAGATGTGGATAATGACGTGATGAAGTTGAAACTTTTTCCTTTCTCGTTGCGAGATTGCGCAAAAACTTGGTTTTTTTCTTTGCCTAAAAATAGTATCAATTCTTGGGATAAGTGCAAAGATGCTTACATATCCAAGTATTTTCCGCGGGCTAAGATCATCTCCTTACGTAACGATATCATGAATTTCAAGCAACTTGATCATGAACACGTTGCACAATCTTGGGAGAGGATGAAGCTTATGATTAGAAATTGTCCCGCTCATGGCTTGAGTTTGTGGATGATTATACAAATCTTTTATGCTGGCTTGAATTTCGCTTCTCGCAATATCTTGGACTCCGCCTCAGGTGGAACGTTCATGGAAATCACGTTAGGAGACGCTACAAAACTCCTACACAATATCATGACCAACTACTCTCAGTGGCACACTGAAAGGTCGCCTTCTATCAAAAAGGTGCACGCTATAGAAGAGATTAACTCGCTTAGTGCTAAGATGGACGAGTTGATGAATTTGGTTGCTAGTAGAAATGCTACCATAGATCCTAATGACATGCCACTATCTTCTTTGATTGAGAGTAGCAACGCTAGTTTGGACGTGAATTTTGTTGGTAGGAACAATTTTGGCAACAGCAATACTTTTAGAGGAAACTATGTTCCTAGGCCTTTTCCTAGTAACTCCTCTAACAATTATGGCAATTCCTACGGCAACACTTATGGGAATCACAAAAAATTACCCTCTAATCTAGAGAGTAATATCAAAGAGTTCATCAACTCTCAAAACATTTTCAATGCGTCCATAGAGGATAAACTACTCAAAATAGACGATTTGGCTAAGAGCGTTGATAGGATATCTTGTGATATTGATGCTTTGAAAGTTAGATGTGCTCCTCCCAAGGTCAACTTGGATGAAACTTTGAAAGCTATGCGTATCTCCATGAATGAGAGCAAAGAAAGAACCGCCCAAATTCACGCTAGACATGAATGGTTTAAAAGGGTGCGTTCTAGTGATGCAAATCACGAAGATCTTAAAGTGCTTGGTGTTTCTCCTCTTGCATCTTTGTTTTCACGTGTCAAACCTACTTATGGAGGGGTTGGATATGAATTCACTTTGGTTGAAAAATGCCCCAATGATTTGGAGTCCACCTATGTTGATGATAAAGGTGTGGAGAGTGGAGTAGAAGAAGTCAAAATTTTGGGTAGTAATGAAACTCCCACTTTGGATTTCAAGGAATTCAATTATGATAATTGCTCCATGTTTGACTGCATTTCTTTGATGCAATCCATTGCAAAATCTCCACACGCTTATAGCCAAAGCAAAGCCTTTACCACGCATATCGTAGATGCTATGATGAAATCTCTTGAAGAGAAGCTCGAACTAGAAGCCTCTATACCTAGAAAACTTCATGATGAGTGGGAACCTACTATCAAAATCAAGATCAAAAACTATGAGTGCAATGCTTTGTGTGATTTGGGTGCTAGTGTTTCCGCGATTCCAAAGTCTTGATGTGATATTCTTGGTTTTCATGAGATTGAAGAGTGTTCTCTTAATTTGCATCTTGCGGATTCTACTGTCAAGAAACCCATGGGAAGGATCGATGATGTTCTTATTTTTGCAAATAAGAACTATGTACCCGTGGATTTCATTGTACTTGACATAGATTGCAATCCTTCATGTCCCATTATACTTGGTAGACCTTTCCTAAGGACTATTGGTGCTATCATCGATATGAAGGAAGGGAATATTAGATTTAAATTTCCTTTAAAGAAGGCCATGGAGCACTTTCCTAGAAAGAAAATAAGATTGCCTTATGAATCTATGATGAGGTCTACCTATGGTTTGAGCACCAAAGATGACTATACGTGATTCCATCACTTTTTGCCAAGCTAAGGGCGTTAAACAAAAGCGCTTGTTGGGAGGCAACCCAACGAATCTATTCTTTTTCTTTCTATTTTGTGTTTTCCACACTTTCATAATTCTGTTACGATTGTGTTTTTTGTGTTTCTTTTTGCGCTTGTGCCAAGAAAAACCGTTATGATTAGTCTTGGGGATGATCGTTTGGTCATGCTGGAAAGGACAGCAACTTTCTCCTCACGGAAAGAATTTTATTTTTTTTGTCTGTAAGAGCTTTTGAGTTGATTCTTTCTGCTGCTGATTGCTATGCAAATTCTTCAGACTGTCATAATTGTTCATAATTTTTGGAGTACAAGAGGTATACGAAATATACAGATTGCTACAGACTGGTCTGCTGTTAACAGATTCTGTTTTTGTTGTGTTGGTTGCTTATTTTGATGAAACTATGGATAGTATCGGGGGGTATTATCCATGGAAGATTGAAAGTACAGTAACCCAAAATCAGCAAAATAAGAATTTAAGGTTGCTACAGTACCTAAGGAAGTGGTGGTTTGCTTTCTTGTACTAATGTTATCATGAGTTTCTGTTTAAGTTTCGTGTTGTGAAGTTTTCAAGTTTTGGGTGAAGTTCTTATGGACAAAGAGATAAAGAGTGGCAAGAGCTCAAGCTTGGGGATGCCCAAGGCACCCCAAGGGATTCAAGGATGCCGTAAAAGCCTAAGCTTGGGGATGCCCCGGTAAGGCATCCCCTCTCTCGTCTTCAACCCATCGGTAATGTTATTTGGGGCTATATTTTTATTCACCACATGTTATGTGTTTTTGCTTGGAGCGTCTTGTATCGTAGGAGTGTTTTATTTTGTTGTTGTTGTGTCACAATCATCCTTGCTGCACACCTAGAGAGATAGAGACATGCACACACCGTGATTTTGTCGAGCTTCACTTATATCTTTTGGTAGACAATTCAGCTCACATGTGCTTCACTTATATCTTTTGAGCTAGATACTTTTGCTCTATGTGCTTCACTTATATATTTTAGAGCACAGCGGTGCGTGGCTTGGTAGTTGATCTATCCTTTGAAAGTAGTCTCAAAAGGGGTAGTTATCCAAAGGGATACGATAACTTCCACCTTCATGTGCATTGAATAGTTAGAGAAGTTTGATTCATCTCAATCAGTTTTGAGTTGTGGTTATGGTAATATTGAAGTTATGCTAGTAAGGTGTTGTGGATCTAGAAATACTTGTGTTGAAGTTAGTGATTCCCGTAGCATGCACGTATGGTGATCCGCTGTGTGATGAAATCTGAGCATGATTAGTATATTGATTGTCATCCTTTGCGTGGCGGTCGGGATCGCGCGATGGTTTATACCTACCAACCCTTCCCCTAGGAGTATGCGTTGAATGCTTTGTTTCGATTACTAATAAAACTTTTGCAACAAGTATATGAGTTCTTCATGACTAATGTTGAGTCCATGGCTTAGATGCACTTTCACCTTCTACCATCACTATCTTCTTAGTGCCGTGCAACTTTCGCCGGTGCACAAAACCACCATTGGCCTCCCTCAAAACAGCCACCATACCTACCTACTATGGCTTTTTCAAAGTCATTCTAATATATATTGCCATGCAACTACCACCATGACATGTGCCACAACGTGTACATTGCCTTTGCACGATCGTATGATAGCTAGCATGATGTTTCCATTAATGTCTATGCCATGCTAGATCATTGCAACGGTACACTACCGAAGGCATTCCTTATAGAGTCATAGTTGCTCTAAGTTTTGAGTTGAAAGTGTGATGATCATTATTAATGGAGCATTGTCCCATGTGAGGAAATACAAGAGGACAAATAAGCCCACAAAAAAAGGAGGCCAAAGAGCCCACTAAATAAAAAATGAAATAAAAAATGAGAGAAAAAGAGAGAAGGGACAATGCTACCACTTTTTCCACACTTGTGCATATTAAGCACCATGATCTTCATGATTGAGAGTTTCTCGTTTTGTCACCACCATATAGCTAGTGGGAAATTTTCATTATATAACTTTGCTTGTATATTCCAATAATAGGCTTCCTTAAAATTGCCTCAGGTCTTCGTGAGCAAGCAAGTTGGATGCACACCCACTAGTTTTCTTGAAGAGCTTTCACATACTCGTAGCTCTAGTGCATAATTTGTATGGCAATCCCTACTCATTCACATTGATATCTATTGATGAGCATCTCCACAGCTCATTGATATGCCTAGTTAATGTGACTATCTTCTTCTTTTTTGTCTTGCAACCTCCACCACATTCTACACCATCTATAGTGCTATAACCATGGCTCACGCTCATGTATTGCATGAGAGTTGAAAATGTTTGAGAAAGTAAAGGTGTGAAACAATTACTTGGACAATACCGGGGTTGTGCATGATTTAAATTCGTTGTGCAATGATGATAGAGCATAGCCAAACTATATGCTTTTGTAGGGATAACTTTCTTTTGGCCTTGTTATTTTGAAAGTTCATGATTACCTTGCTAGTTTGCTTGAATTATTATTGTTTCCACGTCAATAGAAAACTATTGTTTTGAATCTAATGGATCTGAACATTCACATCACATAAGAGGAATTACAAAGGACATCTATGCTAGGTAGCATGAAAGCATAAACAATTCATTCTTTATCACTTCCCTACTCGAGGACGAGCAGGAGTTAAGCTTGGAGATGCTTGATACGTCTCAAACGTATCTATAACTTTTGATGGTTTCATGTTGTTGTCTTGTCATCTTTGGATGTTTTATGTACCTTTTATAGCTTTTTTGGGACTAACTTATTAATTCAGTGCCAAGTGCCAGTTCCTCTTTTGTGTGTGTTTTTGACTCTTTTCAGATCTGATTTTGGAACGGAGTCCAAACGGAATAAAAACCCCGAAATGGTTTTTTCCCGAACGGAAGAAGATCAGGGGGCCTGTGGGCCAAGCCAGGTGGGATCCAGGGAGCCCACAAGCTCCCACTCCGCCACCAGGGGGAGGCGGCGGTTTGAGGGCTTGTGGCCTGCCTGGCCGCCCCCTGACCTATATCCTTGGCCTATATATATTCCCAAATATTCCGCAAAAAATCAGGAGAGCCTCGAAAATACTTTTCCGCCGCCGCAAGTTTCTCTTTCCGCGAGATCTCATCTGGAGACCCTTCCCGGCGTCCTGCCGGAGGGGACTTTGGAGTTGGAGGGCTTCTTCATCATCATCATCGCCCCTCCAATGACTCGTGAGTAGTTCACTTCAGACCTACGGGTCCGTAGTTAGTAGCTAGATGGCTTCTTCTCTCTCTTGGATCTTCAATACAAAGTTCTCCATGATCTTCATGGAGATCTATCGGATGTAATCTTCTTTGGCGGTGTGTTTGTGGAGATCCGATGAATTGTGGATTTGTGATCAGATTATCTCTGATATATATTTGAGTCTTTGCTGATTTCTTATATGCATGATTTGATATCCTTGTAAGTCTCTCCGAGTCTTGGGTTTTGTTTGGCCAACTAGATCTATGACTCTTGCAATGGGAGAAGTGCTTGGTTTTGGGTTCTACCATGTGGTGACCTTTCCCAGTGACAGTAGGGGCAGCAAGGCACACATCAAGTAGTTGCCATCAAGGGTAAAAATATGGGGGTTTTATCATTGGTTTGAGATTATCCCTCTACATCATGTCATCTTGATTAAGGCGTTACTCTGTTCTTATGGACTTAATACACTAGATGCATGGTGGATAGCGGTCGACGTGTGGAGTAATATTAGTAGATGCAGAAAGTATCGGTCTACTTGTTTTGGACGTGATGCCTATAGAAATAATCATCGCATAGATATCGTCACGACTTTGCGCGGTTCTATCAATTGCTCGACAGTAATTTGTTCACCCACCGTCTAGTTGCTTTTATGAAAGAAGCCACTAGTAAACACTACAGCCCCCCCCCGGGTCTATTCACATCCATCGTTTACACCTCCGCTTTTACTTTGCTTTGTTACTTTGTTGCTTTCAGTTCTCACTTGGCAAACAATCTATAAGGGATTGACAACCCCTTCATAGCGTTGGGAGCAAGCTTTTGTGTTTGTGCAGGATCTTGAGATACTCCTCCACTGGATTGATACCTTGGTTCTCAAACTCAGGGAAATACTTACCACCGCTACGGTACATCACCCTTTTCGCTTCGAGGGACCACCAATGCAAGGCTCCAAGGTCACGGATGAAATCCTTTGCATACTTGCCTAGGAAGTCCGTTAAGGCGTAGCCGCAGCAGAAGGATCAAGCTAAGTATTCTCCCGTCGACGTGCCTATTTCTGACGCCATTGGAAGGTCTTTTGTTGCAGTAGCAGGCTGGTGCGGCCAGCCAAAGATAGCTTATTTCTGCCAAGGAGCAGAGGGAAAAATCCCAAAGGGAGAGGAGGAATATTCCAAGTGGGAGGAGTCCTAGGATTGGAGGTGGACTCCACAACCTCCTATTCGGATGAACCAAAGGAGGAGCCTTTGGCTGCCTCCTCCCCTCCGTCCCTCCTAGATATACTATAGGTTTTTGAGGGCAGCCCCAACCCTAATAAGCCACGGCTACCCTCTCTCTTGATCATTTTCTCCTCTAGATTAGTTCCCTAGAGCTTGGCGAAGCCGGGCTGGATTAGTTCACCACCCCCACCACGCTGTCGTGCTGGAGAACTCATCTACCTCTCTGCCCCTCTTGCTGGATCAAGAAGGCGGTGATCGACATCGAGCTATACGTGTGCTGACGCGGAGGTGCCGTCCGTTCGACTCTAATTGGGATGGATTGTGATGGGATCGCGGGACGGATCTTGATGAGATCGTGGGACGGGCTGGGATTTGGATCACGAAGATGTTCCACTACATCAACCACGTTATATATGCTTCCG
Source organism: Hordeum vulgare subsp. vulgare (assembly GCF_904849725.1). NCBI lineage: Eukaryota > Viridiplantae > Streptophyta > Magnoliopsida > Poales > Poaceae > Hordeum > Hordeum vulgare. The sequence goes on from NC_058519.1 coordinate 367,383,789, forward strand.
CTTAGTGATCTACAAGGGTAAGTAGATACACTCTCCCCTCTCGTAGATGGTCATCACCATGGATAGATCTTATGTGCGCGTAGGAAATTTTTTGTTTCCCATGCGACGTTCACCATCAGTGGCATCATGAGCTAGGTGTATGCGTAGATGAAATCTCGAGTAGAACACAAAGGAGTTTGTGGGTGTTGATTTCCAATTTGCTTCCTCCTTAGACTTTTATTGATTCGGGGGTATTGTTAGATTGAAGTGGCCGAGACCAACATTACTCGCACGCTGACGAGAGACCGGTTTCATCGATGAACATGCAACTTGTTGCATAAAGATGACTGGCAGGTGTCTGTTTCTTCAACTTTAGTTGAATCGGATTTGACCAAGCGGTCCTTGGAGAAGGTTAAATAACAACTTGCATATCACCATTGTGGTTTTGCGTAAGTAAGATGCGATCATACTAGATACCCATAGCAGCCACGTAAAACTTGCAACAACAAATTAGAGGACGTCTAACTTGTTTTTGCAGGGTATGTTGTGATGTGATATGGCCAAAGACATGGTATGATATATTGGATGTATGATATGATCATGTCGTAATAGTTAAATATCGACTTGCACGTCGATGCTACGACAAATGGCAGGAGCCACAGGTTGTCTTTAACTATTTTTGCGCTTGGTGATGCTTTGCTTTATCGCTAGTAGTAGCTTTAGTAGTAATAGTATAGTTAGCACGACAACCTCGATGGTAGCACAATGATGGAGATCATGGTGTGGCACTAGTGGCGTGTTGGAAATATGCCCTAGAGGCAATAATAATATAGTTATTATTATATTTCCTTGTTCTTGATAATCGTTTATTATCCATGCTATAATTGTATTGATTGGAAACTCAAATACATGTGTGGATACATAGACAAAACACTGTCCCTAGTAAGCCTCTAGTTGACTAGCTCGTTGATCAAAGATGGTCAAGGTTTCCTAACCATAGACAAGTGTTGTCACTTGATAACGGGATCACATCATTAGGAGAATCATGTGATGGGCAAGACCCAAACTATGAACGTAGCATATTGATCGTGTCGTTTTATTGCTATTGTTTTCTACGTGTCAAGTATTTGCTCCTATGACCATGAGATCATATAACTCACTGGCATCAAAGGAATACCTTGTGTGCATCAAACATCACAACGTAACTGGGTGAATATAAAGGTGTTCCACAGGTATCTCCGAAGGTGTCCGTTGAGTTAGTATGGATCAAGACTATGATTTGTCACTCCGTGTGACGGAGAGGTATCTCGGGGCCCGCTCGGTAATACAAAATCACACACAAGCCTTGCAAGCAATGTGACTAAGTGTAATTCACGAGATCTTGTATTACAAAATGAGTAAAGAGACTTGCCGGTAACGAGAATGAAATAGGTGTGCGGATACCGACGATCGAATCTCGGGCAAGTAACATATCAAAGGACAAAGGGAATGACTCACGGGATTATATGAATCCTTGACACAGAGGTTCAACCGATAAGATCTTCGGAGAATATGTAGGATCCAATATGGGCATCCACGTCCCGCTATTGGATATTGATCGAGGAGTGCCTCAGGGCATGTCTACATAGTTCTCGAACCCGCAGGGTCTGCACACTTAAGGTTCGACGATGTTTTAGTATAGTTGAGTTATATGTGTGGTTACCAAATGTTGTTCCGAGTCCCGGATGAGATCACAGATCTCACGAGGGTTTCTAGAATGGTCCGGAAATGAAGATTGATATGTAGGATGGCTTCATTTGCTTACCGGAAGGTTTTCGGACATTACCGGGAATTTATCGGGAATGACGAATGGGTTCCGGAAGTTTACCGGGAGGGGGGAAACCCACCCGGGTGAAGCCCAATGGACCTAGGGGTGGTGCACCAGCCCTTAGTGGGCTGGTGGGACAGACCAAGAGGGCCTTGGCACCATAAGAAGAAAAGCAAATAAAAAAAGGGGAGGTGGGAAGGAAGAGAAGGAGTCTACTTTCCAATCCTATTTTGAGTAGGATTGAAGTAGGAATCCTACCCCCCTCCTGGCCGGCGCCCCCTTGGGGTCTTGGTCCTCAAGGCAAGCCTCCTCCCCCTCCCTCCTATATATAGTGGTGATTTAGGGCTGATTTGAGACAACTTTTGCTACGTGCAACTCAGATCTAGACACCATAGTTCTTCCTCTACTTCGTATTTCTATGGAGCTCGGGCGTAGCCCTGCAGGAGTAGATCGTCACCACCACCGTAGCGTCGTCACGCTGCCGGAGAACTCATCTACTTCTACGTATTTCTTGCGGGATCAAGAAGGCCAAGATCATTGTCGAGCTGTACGTGTGCTGAACGCGGAGGTGCCATCCATTCGGCACTATATCAGAACGGATCGTGGGACGGATCGCGGGACGGTTCATGGGGCGGATCGAGGGACGTGAAGACGTTCCACTACATCAACCGCGTTTCTTAATGCTTCTTGCTGTGCGATCTACAAGGGTACGTAGATCCAAATCTCCTCTCGTAGATGGACATCACCATGATAGGTCTTCGTGTGCGTAGGAATTTTTTTGTTTCCCATGCAACGTTCCCCAACAAGACGATGGAGGTCATGTCGGTGCTTTGGTGATGGTGATCAAGAAGCACAAGTTCATGGCCATATCATGTCACTTATGATTTGAATGTGATGTTAACCCTTTTATGCATCTTATTTTCCTTAGCATGATGGTAGCATTATAAGGAGATCCCTCACTTAAATTTGAAGATAAAATTGTGTTCTCCCTGACTGTGCACCATTGCGACAGTTCGTCGTTTTGAGACACCACGTGATGATCGGGTGTGATAGACTCTACGTTCACATACAACGGGTGCAAAACAGTTGCACACACGAAACAGTCGGGTTAAACTTGATGAGCCTAGCATGTACAAACATGGCCTTGGAACACAAGAGACCGAAAGGTCGAGCATGAGTCATATAGTGGATATGGTCAACATGGAGATGTTCATCGTTGAAGTTAAACTCAACTCACGTGATGATCGGCCTTGAGTTAGTGAATTTGGATCATGCAACACTCGAATGACTAGAGGGATGTCAATTTTAGTGGGAGTTCTTAAGTAATATGATTCATTCAACTCATTATCATGAACATAGTCAAAAAGTCTTTGAAAATTATGTTGTAGCTTTCGTTGTAGCTGTACTGTTTTTGATATGTTCCTAGAGAAAATTTAGTTGAAAGATGATAGTAGAAATTATGCGGATTGGGTCCGTAAACTGAGGATTGTCCTCATTGCTGCACAGAAGGCTTACGTCATAAATGCACTGCTCGGTGTGCTAAACCCCGAGCGTTGTGTGTGCATGTTTCGAACATCTGACATACACGTTTTTGATGACCACGTGATAGTTTAGTGCGTAATACTTAACGGCTTAGAATTGAGGTGCCGAAGACGTTTTCAACGTCATGGAACATATGAGATGTTCCAAGAGCTGAAATTGGGATTTCAGGCTCATGCCCATGTTTAGAGGTATGAGACCTCCGACAAGATTCTTGGCCTGCGAAGTAAGGGAGAAAAGCTCAATCGTTGAGTATGTGCTCAGATTGTCTCGGGACTACAATCGCTTGAATCAAGTGGGAGTTAATCTTTCAGGTAAGATAGTAATTGACATAGTTCTCCAAAGACACTGCCACTAAGCTACTGAGCTTCGTGATGAACTATAACATGTGTGGGATAGAGATGATGATCCCTGAGTTATTCGCGATGTTTGACACCGTGAAAGTAGAAATCAAGTAGGAGCATCAATTGTTGATGATTAGTGAAACCAATAGTTTCGAGAAGGGCAAGGGCAAGAAGGGATACTTCATGAATGGCAAACCAGTTGCCGCTCCAGTGAAGAAACCCAAGGTTGAACCCGCACCCGAGACTAAGTGCTTCTAATATGAGGGGAACATTCACTGAAGGAGCACTACCCTTGATGCTTGGTAGATAAGAAGGCTGGCAAAGTCACCGAAGTTATATTGGATATACATGATATTGATGTGTACCTTACTCGTACTCCTAGTAGCACCGGGGTATTAGATACTGGTTCGGTTACTAAGTGTTAATAACTCGAAATAAAAGTTTGGAATAAACGAAGACTAGCTAAAGGCGAAGTTTGGAATAACTGGTTCGGTTACTAAGTGTTGGAAGTGTTTCCAAAGTTGATGGGATCAGCATTGCACGCTCCCTCTACTTTTGAGATTAGTGTTGAACCTAAATGTTGATTGGTGTTTGCGTTGAGCATGAACATGATTGGATTGTGTTTATTGAAATACGGTTATTCATTTAAAGAGAATAATGGTTATTCTGTTTACTCGAATAATACCTTCAATGGTCATGAACCTAATATAAATGGTTTATTGGATCTTGATCGTAGTATTAAACATGTTCATAATATTTGATGCTAAAATATACAAAGTAGTAATGATAGTACCACTTACTAGCACTGCCGCTTGAGTCATATTGGTATAAAACGCATAAAGAAGCTCCATACTAATGGATCTATGGACTCACTCATTTTTGAAACTTTAAGACATTGAAACCATGTCCATTGGTGTAAACACATGAAGAAACTCCATGCAAATGGATCGTTTGGACTCACTTGATTTGGAATCATTTGAGACATGCAAATCATGCCACATGGGAAAAATGACCGAAGGCCTCGTTTTCCAGTGAATAAGAAAGTAACTTGTTGGAAGTAATACATTTTGATATGTGTAGTCCAATGAGTGCTGAGCCACGCACTGGATATTGTTATGTTCTTACTTCACAAATGATTTGAGTAGATACTAGTATATTTACTTGATCAAACACAAGACTGAATTATTGAAAGGTTCAAGTAATTTCAGTGTGAAGTTGAAGATCGTCGTGACAAGACGATAAAATGTCTATGATATGATCGTAGAGATGAATATCTGAGTTACGAGTTTGGTACACATTTAAGACAATGTGGGAATTGTTTCACAACTCATGCCACATTGAACACCATAGTGTGATGGTGTGTCCAAACATTATAGACGCACCCTATTGGATATGCTGCATACTATGATGTCTCTTATTGAATTGCCACTATCATTTTGGATTAGGCATTAGAGACAACTTCATTCACTTTAAATAGGGCACCACGAATTCCTTGAGATGACACCTTCTGAAGTAAGGTTTGGAGAAACCTAAGTTATTGTTTCTTAATAGTTTGGAGCTACGACGTTTATGTGAAAAAATTTCAGCCTCATAAGCTCGAACCCAAAGCGGATAAATGCATCTTCATAGGATACCCAAAACAGTTGGGAATACCTCCTATCTCAGATCCGAAAGCAAAGTGTTCGTTTCTAGAAACGGGTCCTTTATTGAGAAAAGGTTTCTCTCGAAAGAATTGAGTGGGAGGATGGTGGAAACTTGATGGGGTTATTGCACCATCACTTCAAACAGTGTGTAGCAGGGTGTAGGAAGTTCTTCCTGTGGTGCCTACACCAATTGAAGGGGAAGCTGATGATAGTGATCATGAAGCTTCAGATCAAGTTACTACAAACCTTGTAGGTCAACAAAGTCACGTACTGCTTTAGAGTGGTACGATAACCTTGTCTTGGAGGTCATGATGTTGGACAAAAATTAACTTACGAGCTATGGAGAAGCGATGGTGGGCCTGGATTCCGACAATGGCTGAAGGCCATAAAATCCGAGATAGGATCCATGTATGTAAATGTCACCATTAAGACTATTAAGTAGAAGTGGATCTTTAAAAGGATGACGGTCGATGATGGTAAATGTCACCATTAAGAAAGCTCGACTTGTCGCATAGTTGTTTCTCACAAGTTCAAAGAGTTGACTATGATGAGACTTTCTCACTCGTAGTGATGCTAAAAGTCTATTGGAATTATGTTAGCAGTTGCTGCATTATTTATGAAATGTTGCAGATAGGATGTCAAAACATTGTTTCCTCGACGGTTTCCTTGAGGAAAGGTTGTATGTGATACAACTAGAAGGTTTTGTCGATCCTAAGGATACTAACAAGTATGCAAGCTCCTGTGATTCTCCTATCGACTGGAGCAAGCATCTCGGACTTGGAATGTGCGCTTTGATGAGATGATTAAAGCTTTTCTGTTTATACAAGGTTTGTGAGAAACTTGTATTTCCAAGAAAGTGAGTGGGAGCACTATAGAATTTCTGATGAGTATATGTGATTGACATATTGTTGATCGGAAATGATGTAGAATTTCTAGTAAGCATATTGGGTTGTTTGAAAAGTGTTTTTCAAAGGAAAACCTGGATTGAGCTACTTGAACATTGAGCATCAAGATCTATAGAGATTGATCAAAATGCTTAATAGAACTTCCAAATGAATACATATTGTGACAATATTTTGAAAGAGTTCAAAATAGATAAGCCAAAGAAGGAGTTCTTCGCAATATCATAAGGTGTGGATTTGAGTAAGACTCAAAACCCGACCACGACAGAAGAAAGAGAAAGGACGAAGGTCGTCCCCTGTGCCTTAGCCATAGGCTCTAAAATATGTCATGCTGTGTACCGCACCTAATGAGTGCCTTGCCATGAGTTTGTCAAGGGGTAAAAAAGTGATCTAGGAATGGATCACTGGACAATGGTCAAAAGTTATCCTTAGTAACTAATGGACTAAGGAATGTTTTTCTTGATTATGGAGGTGATAAAAGAGTTTGTCTTAAGGGTTTACGTCGATGCAAGCTTTGACACTAATCCAGATAACTCTGAGTAGTAAACCGGATTCGTAGAGTGGAGCCGTCATTTGGAATAGCTCCAAATGGTGCATGGTAGCAGCATCTATAGGATGACATAGAGATTTGTAAAGCACACATGGATCTAAATGGTTCAGACTCGTTGACTAAAAAAACCTCTCTCACAAGAAAGATATGACCAACCCCATAACTGTATGGGTATTGGATTCATTACAATCACATAGTGATCTGAGCTAGATCATTGACTCTAGTGGAAGTGGGAGATTGCTGGAAATATGCCCTAGAGGCAATAATAAATTGGTTATTATTATATTTTCTTGTTCATGATAATCGTTTATTGTGCATGCAAGAATTGTATTGAATGGAAACTCAAATACATGTGTGGATATATAGACAACACCCTATCCCTAGTGAGCCTCTAGTTGACTAGCTTGTTGATCAAAGATGGTCAAGGTTTTCTAGCCATAGACAAGTGTTTTCACTTGATAATGGGATCACTTCATTAGGAGAATGATGTGATGGACAAGAACCATACTATGAACGTAGCATATGATCGTTTCAGTTTATTGCTACACCTTTGTGCATGTCAATGTACGTGTTCATATGACCATGAGATCATGCAACTCCCGAACACCGGAGGAATACCTTGTGCGTATCAAACGTCGCAACATAAGTGGGTGACTATAGAGGTGCTGTACAGGTATCTCCGAGGCTGTCTGTTGGGTTGGCGTGGATCGAGACTTTGATTTGTCACTCCGTATGACAGAGATGTATCTGAATGCCCACTCGGCAATACAACATCACTATAAGCCTTGCAAGCAATGTGATTAAGGAGTTAGTCACGGAATCTTGTTTTAAGGAACGAGTAAAGAGACTTGCCGGTAAAGAGATTGAACTAGGTATGGAGATACCGACGATCGAATCTCGGGCAAGTAACATATCCATGGACAAAGGGAACGTCATACGAGATTAACTGTATCCTTGACATAGAGGTTCAACCAATAAAGATATTTATAGAATATGTAGGATCCAATATGGGCATCCAGGTCCCGCTATTGGTTGTTGACCGGAGAGTGTCTCAGGTCGTGTCTGCATAGTTCTCGAACCCGCAGGGTCTGCACACTTATGGTTCAAAGACGTTTCGGTATTATTGAGTTATGTATATTGGTGACCGAAGTTGTTCGGAGTCCTAGATGAGACCCCGGACGTCACGAGGAGATTTGGAATGGTACACAGGTAAGTATTGATATATAGGAAAGTTGCATTTGACTTTCAGAAATTTTCGGGCATTACTCGTAAAGTACCGGGAGTGACGAATGGGTTCCGGGGTTTTACCGGGAGGGGCCACCCAACCGGGAGAGAACCTAATAGGCCTAAAGGTGGTGCAACAGCCCTTTGTGGGCTGGTGCGGCCAGCCCATGCACAAGCAGTATTCTCGCTTAGTACAAGTGAAGGCTAGCAAAAGACTGGGAAGCGACCAACTAGAGAGCGACAATAGTCATCAAAATGCATTGAGATTAACTAACATTGAGTGCAAGCATGAGTAGGACATAAATCACCATGAACATGAATATCATAGAGGCTATGTTGATTTTTTTTCAACTACATGCGTGAACATGCGCCAAGTCAAGCCACTTAAATCATTCAAAGGAGGATACTATCCTATCATACTACATCATAGTCATCTCAACATTCATGTGGGCAACCAAGACAAACCATTATAAGCTCCTAGATAAGTAAGCATGGCATAAGCAACTATGATCTCTAAGTTGTCATTGCAAACATGTTTCTCTCACAACAAAGCTGAACTAGGAACAATGAGCTAGTCATATTTACAAAAACAAAATAGGTCGAGTTCATACCAGCTTTTCTAGGCTCAGTCACTTCATCATATATCGTCATTATTGCCTTTCACTTGCACGACCGAACGATGTGAACAATAATAAGCATGCTCATGCATTGGACTAAAGCTGGAATCTACAGCCAAACAGGTATGCATGCAAGAGCCACTAAACATTGTAACCAATATCTTCTACCTTGACCCAAAGAAAAAGAAAACTATCTACACGGGAAAGCTCCCAACAAGCAAAAGAAGAAAAGAAAATCTTTTTGGTTTTTCTCAAACTAGACAGACACACGAAAAGAAAACGAGAAAAAGAAAATAAACTAGCATGGATGATACAGTGGCAAAGTGTGAACATCGGCTAACAAAGTGAAAGCATAAGCAAGAATGTAAAGTCGGTGAGAACACGTACTCCCCCAAGCTTAGGCTTTTTGCCTAAGTTGATGGTACTGGCGAAACCCAAAATCATAATGGTGGTTATACGGGAGCACTGCAGCCACTGCCTGAATAGCTGCCTCACGGAGACGAGCAACCTTTGACTCCCTCTCATACTCCTCTGCCTCTCCTCTGTTTATGTAATATCTCTGTTTTACCCGAAAGTCAAAGAATGCAGGAGCATGAAGGGTAATATGGAAAACACGCTGTCGGTTAAATATCAAACGGTATAGGAGGGATTCGTCATCCCTCTCAAGGAACTGGTAGCGTGTCAAAGCGATGCGGTCAAGGAAAGCTGTATGGAGCGGGGGATCACCTTCGCGGATGGGTACTCCAAGAAAATTTGCTATGCGAGTGGCATAGATCCCACCAAAGAAATCCCCTTCATTAGCATTCTTATTCAGCGTCCTTGCTATTATAGCTCCCATGTTGAAACTTTTGTCACCTGTCACTGCGCTCTTAAGGATACTAAGGTCGGGTGCGCAGAGGTGACAATGCTCAATCTTGCCATTAATGCATCTGCCTATGAAGAGGGCAAAGTAATGCAAGACAGGAAAATGAATACTCCCCATTGTAGCTTGCGTAATGTCTCTAGTTTCTCCAACAGTAATACCAGAGCAAAAATCTCTAACCGAAGATTTGGAAGGATGATTGAGGCTACACCAAATAGGTATTTTGCAAATTCTATTGAAATCCTCTAAATCCATGGTATACGATTTATCATAGAGGTCAAACAGTACCGATGTCTCACGGCCAGCTAAAAATTTGAATCTACGAAAAAAAGTGGCAGTGAGAGCAACATACTGTTCACATTTATCGGAGATGAATTCTTCAAGTCCGATGTTGTGAACGAGTGCATCAAACTCATCTTTGAAACCTGCCTCAATCATAAATTCATCAGAATACAATTCACATGGTTGTACCTGCGTGTCCCTTGGTTGGTAAGGATCAGGCTCCCGAATCGCAAGACAGGGACCTCTCTTGCTTGAGGAACCACCATGAAAGTTTCTCCTGAACATCTTCCTTTTCTGAAATTTTCAATGACCCAAAGGAAAAGTGAACAAGGCTCAACTAAGCTAGTAGCAACTACTCCCACAAGTGCCTAGAGGCCATATTACGCATCAAAACTAATTGGGACCAGCAAAAATTAGCATGCAAAGCTCAAGAACATGGTCGGCAAGACAACAAAAAATACGCGGAGTATAAGGCACTAGAGCAAAAACAAATTGGACCAATGGAGGAGTCACTTACCAAGGAGTAATTTCCCCAAAATAGTTCAGAGAATGGTGATCAGAGCAAAGAGATCGAAAATCCTAGCAAGAGGAGCAAGAACACGAGTTTCAGCTGCGAAACAATTTTTTCTGGAGGTAGGAGAACCAGATGAGAGCAAGAGTGAGTGGAGGGGGTGCCTGTGGGCCCCACAAGCTTGGGTGGCACGGCCAGGGGGTGCCCGCGCCATCAGGGCTTGTGGCCCACTGGTACAGCCCCTAGACAAGCTCTTTGTCTCAGAATTTTTCAAAAATTCCAGAAAAGATCATACTTGATTTTCAGGACGTTCGGAGAACTTTTATTTTTGGGGTACTTTTCCACGGGAAGCTAAGACAGAAAACAGGGAAAATTAAACTAAACCTATCATTTTTCTTCTAAGCAACCTAAAGTGAAAACTTGGAACAGAGGTTTGTGAGTCCTCTATTCATCCATTTCATGGTCATCGAAAGAATATCCGCCAATGAGGTTGATCAAGTCTCCTCGACAAACCTTTTCGAATCGCAAAAGAAGACGGAGAATTTTTGAATAGTCACTAGGTCACCTCAATGGGGATGCGTATCTCCCCAACAAGCAAATCATACTTCATCTTGACACGAGGAATAGGGCATTCAAAGCTCCGAATAAGGATCGATGAAGTTTTTTCGATAGCATTGATGCAATGTACTCGATATTGTTTCTTCGGAAAGTGCACCGTATGCTCATTACCGTTGACATTGAAAGTGACATTGCCTTTGTTGCAATCTAGAACAGCCCTTGTGGTGTTTAAAAAGGGTCTTCCGAGGATGACAGCCATGGCATCGTCCTCGAGAATATCCAAGATAACAAAGTCTGTTAAGATAGTGACGTTAGCAACCACAACAGGCACATCCTCACAAATGCCGATAGTGAAAGCAGTTGATTTGTCGGCCATTTGCAGAGAGATTTCAGTGGGTGTCAACTTATCCTGTTCAAGTCTACGATAAAGAGAAAGAGGCATAACACTAACACCAGCTCCAAGGTCGCATAACACAGTTCTAACGTAGTTGCCTTTAATGGAGCAAGGTATACTGGGCACACCGGGATCACCTAGTTTCTTAGGAGTTCCACCCTTGAAGGTATAATTAGCCAACATGGTGGAAATCTCAACCTCAGGTATCCTCCTCTTACTAGTCACAATATATTTCATGTACTTAGCATACAGAGACATCTTGAGCATATCTATCAAACGCATTTGCAGAAAGACAGGTCTGATCATTTCAACGAATCGCTCAAAATCCTCATCATCCTTTTTCTTGGATGGTTTGGGAGGAGAGGGCATAGGTTTCTAAACCCATGGTTCCCTTTCTTTACCATGCTTCCTAGCAGCGAAGTCATTCTTATCGTATCTTCTATTCTTAGGCTGTGGGTTATCAAGATCAGGTTCAATCTCCACATCCTTATCATTGCTAGGTTGAGCATCTTCATGAACATCACTATTGATATTATCATTAAGCTCATGTTCATCACCAGATTGTGTTTCAGCATTAGAGACAGAGGCATCGTTTGGACTCTCAGGGGTAGCAGCAACAGGGTTGCTAGTGTGCAGGTTCCTACCATCTTTCTTCTTCTTTCTAGGATGAGTAGGTGCATCAGTGCTAACTCCTTGAGAATCTTGTTCAACTCTCTTCAGATGACCGTCATGATACAAAGGTTCCTGGGTCATTCTACCGCCTCTAGTAACGACTCTAACGGAATTGTCATTCAACTCATTGAGCAAGTCATTCTGAGCTTTAAGTACTTGTTCTACCTGAGTAGTAACCATAGAGGCATGTTTGCTCAGAATTTTAAGATCATTGACGTTTCTGTCCACACAAGCACCTAAATGACTAATCATACGAGCATTCTGTTCCAATTGTCTGCTAACATAATCATTGAAACTCTGTTGTTTGGCAACAAAGTTATCAAATTCATCCAGGCATAGGCTAGTAGGATTATCAAAAGGAATATCACTCTCATCAAACCTACGCAGAGAATTTACTTCTACTACCTGTATCGGGTTATGGAGACCATGGATCTCTTCGATATGTGGTAGATTTTTGACATCTTCAGATTTAATGCCTTTCTCTCGCATAGATTTCTTGGCTTCTTGCATATCTTCAGGACTGAGGAATGGAATACCTCTTTTATTCGGAGTTGGCTTAGGAGGTGGTTCGGGAATGGTCCAAGCATTCTCATTGCACAAGATGTTATTTAGTAGAATCTCAGCTTGTTCTACGGTTCGTTCCCTAAAAACACTACCAGCACAACTATCTAAGTGGTCTTTGGAAGCATCGGTAAATCCATTATAGAAGATATCCAGTGTTTCATTCTTCTCAAGAGGGTGATCAGGCAAAGCATTCAGTAGCTGGATGAGCCTCCCCCAAGCTTGTGGGAGACTCTCTTCCTCAGCTTGAGCAAAGTTGTATATTTCCTGCAAGGCAACTTGCTTCTTATGGGCAGGGAAATATTTTTCAGAGAAGTAGTAGACCATATCCTGGGGGCTACACACACAACCAGGAGCAAGAGAAGTGAACCAAGTCTTAGCATCATCCTTTAGCGAGAAAGGAAACAGCTTGAGGATATAGAAGTGGCGGATCTTTTCCTCACTAGTGAATAGGGTGGCTATATCGTGCAATTTGGTAAGCTGGGCTACAACCGTTTCAGACTCATAACCGTGAAAAGGATCAGATTTGACCAGAGTGATTAACTCAGGGTCGATAGAGAATTCATAATCCTTATCGGTCACAAAGATAGGCGAAGTAGCAAACTTCGGGTCGTATTTCATCCTAGCGTTCAGAGATTTTTCTTTCCACTTGTGCAGTAGTTTCTCAACATCATATCTATCCTTAGACGCAAGAAAGTCCTCAGCTATCTCTCCTTCCATAACATAGCGCTCAGGCATAACAGGCAATTCAGGCATAGTAGCAGGTTCTACTTCAATAGTATCAGCAGTTTGAGAAGTATCATCACATCTAGCAGCAACTCTAGCAATTTGTGCATCAAGGTCACCTAGTGGCAAAGCAGTATCAGGCATAGCATCATCAGGCATAGTATCAATCATAGCATCATTAGGCATAGTATCAAGCATAGCATCATCAGGCATAGTATCAAGCATAGCATCATCATAATCATCATGGGCAACAGAAGTAGCATCATCAAGCACACGCGACATATCAAGATTTCTAGCAGGAGGCGATGTCGCAAACTTACTCATAATTGAAGGTGAATCAAGTGCAGAGCTAGATGGCAGTTCCTTACCTCTCCTCATAGTGGAAGGCAATATTTTAGTTCTTGGATCTTTCGGATTCCTCATAGTTAGCAGCAGACAGAAATCACAAGTGACTCAGAGAATATAGCTGTGCTTCCCCGGCAAGGGCGCCAGAAAAAGGTCTTGATAACCCACAAGTGTAGGGGATCGCAACAGTTTTCGAGGGTAGAGTATTCAACCCAAATTTATTGGTTTGACACAAAGGGAAGCGAAAGAATATTCTCAAGTATTAGCAGCTGAGTTTGTCAATTTCAACCACACCTGAACGATTAGTGTCTACAAGCAAAGTATCAGTAGCAAAGTGGTATGATAGCAACGGTGTCAGAAAAAGATCTGTTGACGGCTGACTATTCCTAACTTGTTGTATCAATGGCACCAGAAAAGTGTTGTAGCAAGTAACAGCAAGCAAAGTAGCAAGTAACAGCAGTAGCGACAGCCGTAGCAAGTAACAGCAGTAGTGACAGCAGTAGCAAGTAACAACAGTAGTGACAACAGTAGCAGCAAAGTAACGTAGCAAGGACCAGTAGTAAAAGACTCGTAGGCAGTGGATCGGTGATGGTATAGTATGACGGATGTGATTCATCATGTAACAGCTATAACACGAAGAGATAAGTAACTAGCTCCCGTTCGTCAATCTAATGTAGGCATGTATTCCGTATGAAGTCATACATGCTTAGGGAAAAGAACTTGCATGACATATATTGTCCATCCCTCCCGTGGCAGCGGGGTCCTAATGGGAACTACGGGATATTAATGTTCTCCTTTTAATAAACAACCGGACCAACGCATTAACACTTGGTGAATACATGAACTCCTCATACTATGGTCATCTCTGGGAGTGGTTCCGGCTATTGTCACTCCGGGGTTGCCGGGTCATAACACATAGTAGGTGACTACAACTTGCAAGAGAGGATCTAAAACACACATATATTGGCGACAACATAATAGGTTCAAATCTGAAATCATGGCACTCGGGCCCTAGTGACAAGCATTAAGCATGGCAAAGTAGTAGCAACATCAATCTCAGAACATAGTGGATACTAGGGATCAATCCCCGTCAAAACTAACTCGATTACATGATAGATCTCATCCAACTGATCACCGTCCAGCAAGCCTACGATGAGATTACTCACGAACGATGAAGAGCATCATGGAATTGTCGAATGAGGAAGGTTGATGATCACGATGGCGGCGATTTCCCCTCTCTGGAGCCCAAAACAAACTCCAGATCTGCCCTCCAGATGAAGAAAAGGAGGTGGTGGCGCCTCCGTATCGTAAAATGCGATGAATCCTTCTCCCTGATTTTTTTTCGGGCGAGACGGAAGATATAGAGCTGAGTTTGGAGGCGGTGGTGCCACGTGGGCCCCACAAGCCCTCACGGCGCGGCCTAGGGGGTGGACGCGGCCCAGGGGCTTGTGGCCTCCGATGGATCTTTGCGCATGTATTTCTCCTTTATTCCCGAAAAATTCTCCGTAAATTTTCAGGAAATTCCGAGAACTTCTATTTCTGCACAAAAACAACACCATGGCAATTCTGCTGAAAACAGCGTTAGTCTGGGTTAGTTCCATTTAAATCATGCAAATTAGAGTCCAATACAAGGGCAAAAGAGTTTGGAAAAGTATATACGATGGAGACGTATCACGCACGCACACTACGCACGTGACAGCGCGGCTACTCGGCGATCTACCCTATCTACAGTACGGTGCGGCGCAGGGGGGTCATGGCCGCGATGTAGAGGGGCTGCAGCCTATGCACACGCGCATGCATCTACGGCAACAGCGTTGCGCACTCCTGCCGGTGCAACTCCGGCAGGTCAGCTATCAACGACACAACGACACACTAGCGGAGGGTTGATGCGGAGGAGAGCGGGGCTGCGCTAACCTAGGGGCAGAGAAGAAGGTCCAGCACGATGGAGAGGAAGAAGCGCGATGAGCCGGTGCAGAAGAAACTCGCCGAAGGTCGAGGAAGAAGCCGACCGCCGTGGACGTCGGGGAAGAAGCTCTTGGCGTCCGATGTTCACGAAAATGGAACGCCGCCGTGCACCGCATGCTCCTGCTGCGGCTGGCGAAGAAGACCGAGCAGGAAGCAACCATGGTGTCGGGGTCGATCTGGGGTGTCCCTGACTGCGCGAGGGGAGAAGGAGGAGGGGAATGGCGCGCTAGGGCAAGGAGATGGGGAGAAGGAGCTTTATATCTTGCACCCCGAGGCAGGAAGCCGTCGATCACTAGGAAAGATCGATCGGTGGCTTTCCCTCGTTCGTACGAAGCTGACGTCGAGAGGTGGGAGAAGGAATGCGTCGGTGGGCTCTCGGCCGAAACTAACACACTTGGGCCGCTCTCTCTCTCTGGTCGAAAAGGTTTTTTCCAAAATCAAACATAACAAGTTTGAATAAATGTCTAAGGCTAAAAGAAAAAGAGTTTTAACAAAATTAAAATACCGTTGTTCTTCTAAAATGTTGCCACCATTTGTAAAAATAAGTAGGGCATTTTTGGAGAACAAAAATAAATTCCTTTTATATAACATGGGGCTGTGTTTTTAAATAAAACCAAATGAAAATAAATTCAAAGAAAGGGTGTTGCACCCCACAATTAATAGGAAGAATTCTTGAAGAGGAGGAACATTTTTATTGAGGCAAAATAGAAAATTTGGAATCTTCCTCAATTATAATTGGAAAAGAGGGAGTTTGAAACTATGGTGCAACAAGGGGTTTTCTGAAGGGACTCTTGTTGCACCCAATCACATTGCACATACAAAGGCACATCCACACTTTGGACTCACACTCATACCAATGTGCAACATAACAACAAAAGACAAGAACAAAAGAAGAGATGATATGCATGATGCCACGATGCCACATAAAATGAAGACACAAACTTAAACTGTTTATACAAATCTAACATGACAACATAGGAAGGTTGCCATACAAGGAAAGATATCACAAGAGGGGTTGGGAATTGCATTGGGGCTATCACAATATAGTCATCTCCAAAAATCCAACAGTTACAACATTATTGCCCAACTCGGTGACACCGACATGAATCTCAGTGGTACCAATTAAGTTGCACTAAATGTGGCAAAATTTGAATTCTCGGTGAGACCGACATATGAATCTCGGTGGTACCGATATAGTGACCTAGGACAATTTGCAAATATTGGTGAGACCAATTCCAAAACACGGAAATTCTGATTCTTGAAATCAACAAGCCAGAAAGTTGGTCGCTGATTTTTGGTGGCACTGAAGTGAAAGTTGGTGGTACCGAGATTCTAGGGTTTGGCATAGGATCTGTCTCTAGAAAAATTGGTAGGGCAGAGTGGAAATTGTTGGTGGCACCGGTTTTGATGTTCAGTATTTTGATAGAATATTTTGTGGGAGAATGATTGAATTTTTTGGTGGCTATCTCTAAGCACATGAGCAGCCAATTTATCACAAATTCCTCACCCCCTTTTAATAGTATTAGCTTTCCTATGGACTCGAAAGTGAATTCTCACAATACAAAATGTAGAGTCCTCTTGCTTGAAGCTTAGACAATCCTATTCCTTTTCTTCCTTGGGGCTTCTCCACACAATCCTTAGCAAATGCATCTCTATGTACTATACCTAGAATATACTAGGTAGAAGTGTTAGTCCAAGAGGCAATGTATGTTATCATGAATTATCAAAACCACAAAGGGAGCGTATATGCTTTCAATCTCCTCCTTTTTGGTAATTGATGACAACATACAATCAAAGCTTGAAATAAAGATAAGCAGTAGAATATGACAACTTTGAAAGATACATGACTAATACAAGCTCCCCCAAAATGTGTGCAATCCCTTTTAAGAGATGTTTGCTTTGGACTTCATGAGCACACACATAGTAGAAAGGACAAGACAAGTCATGTGAATCTTGGCTATATGCATCAAGAATTATGTGAATGAAAGATTTCCATGTTCAAGACTCACTATTGCAAATAATATGTACAAGAGACAAGACATCATCTTGAACAAGGATATGATGCATGTACTTACCTTGAGGTTCTTGAGAATCTTAGAAGTAGGAGTACACTTGGCAAAAGAAATTTAGATAACACAAGAGTATACTATTATAAAGATGCAAAGATCTTCAAAAGCACCAATATGAGAAATATGATTTGATGATAGATATGCCTCCAAGAGTATTTAGAACTCCCCCTAACAATGAATATGTAAGATTTCCTATCCCCGTGAATCATAGCATGTAGATCAGGAGTAGGTGGGGCGAGACAAGTTTAATCGAAACTAGGTAAAATGGCATGCAAATAGAACTTTATCCTTTTATATCTCCCCCTTAATGGTATCTCTCCCTCTGAATGTGTGGGCTTTGGTGTATCTCCCCTTTGAAAGATCTTTTGTTTGGTAGATCTCCCCTTTTGGTATGAGCATTTAGAAGCTTTGATATATCTCCAGCTTTGGAATTAATTTCCAATAAGGTCACAGGGTAAGGGTTCATTGATATTAAGGGATCCTAGAATCTTCTCTCTCTGATAAGGGTTCCTTGATTTTTTGTCCCCCTTGAGTATAGATAAGGGTTCCTTGAACTTTTCTCCCCCTTGAGTATAGATAAATGTTCCTTGAACTGCTCAACCCTGTTTGTTAGGGATCCTAGAAGATTATCCCTCTTATATTGGGGGATCACTAAAGTTTTCTCCCCCTTCGAAGTTACCCCCCTTGATAATAGACAATTGTGGGATAACAAGCTTATGTTCCCCTTTGGCATAAATGGAAATGATCAATAAGAGCTTAGGAAGTAATAGAATTTGACATCACTTAAAGTTTCTCCCAATTTCGCAATAATCCAGAAATGCTAAGAAAACCACAAAGATCTTGGGCTATTATAGAATTCAGAGTCTCCGAGGCAAGATGGTTCGGTATGACCGAGAATGATCTTAGGCCTCTGGGAATTTTGGTTAGACCGAGTTTCCCATATCAGTGAGACCGAGTTGCAATTATAAATTCAACGCCTCATCTCAACTAGACAGAAAATTTCCAAAAGTTTTGAAGAAGAAAAGAGAACACAGATTGTTTTTGTTTATACATACATATAGATGATAATTCAATGGTCCAAGAAAGCAAGCAAAAAAAATTGAACTAGACAAGAATCTTCATCTAGATGTTGGGCGGTGACTACGTCACCTATATTATAGTATATTGACTTGAGGAGTCAAGACAGAATGCTTGATCATAGGTCATACTCATCGTTAAGCGCAAAATGGGGTTACCATTTTTTGATTAAGCATTTTAATGTCCTCATATCACTTGAGTTGGATTACCTCATGACTTGGCGTAAAGCTTTATCAAGGATATGAATACATACCTTTGAATTATGTTGATGACATGGCATGTAGGTGAACTTGTTGTGGATGATCAATGTTGATGAAGATCATCTTGAGTTGGGGGCTATCCTTGTCGTTTTGGTTCACTTTTCACCTACATTGGTTAGTCATGCAAGGAAGAACGTAATATATCCAGATGACAAGAGTGAACATTATCATCATATAGTTGTCAAGGATATGATTTTGTTATCTTCTTCCTTCATCTCCGAAGAAAAGGTTGTTGATACTTGGCCATGACAAGGTTGCTTTTGATGTGAGTTGATGGCAATCTTGTGGAGTGTAGATCTTCCAAGTACCGGCAAAATATTAGATGCAATAGAAGAGAGCATAGTTTTCCAAGATATACGATAGTGTCATATCAGTAGCGTCATGGAATAATAAAGTAGGCTCATGCCCTTCCATGCATCCGAGTGAGTCTAGCTCAAGTTTGAAGCATCAATGATGTTCAACTCACTCCTCAAATGTCAAAATACTTCCTCATCAAGTGGTTTGGCAAAGATATCAACTAATTGTTTGTCAGTACGAACATGCTTGATATTAATATCTCCTTTACCAACATGATCACAAATGAAATGAGGTCACACTTGAATATGTTTAGTTCAAGAATGTTCCACGAGATTATGGGCAATTTGAATAGCAGTTTAATTGTCACACAATAATGGAACATGTTTCACATGTATGCCATAATCCTTAAGAGTTTGCATCATCCATAGTAATTGCTCACATGATCTGGCGACAGTGTATTCTGCTTCGACAGTAGATAGATATACCGAGTTTTGTTTCTTGGATGACCAAGACATAAGAGATATCCCAATAAATTGACATGTAGCTGAGGTGTATTCTTTATCAACCTTGTCTTTCCCACAGTCCGAGTCGGAATAGCCAACAAGATTAAAAGTAGATCCCTTGGGATACCACATGCCAAAGTTTTGTGTATGTATCAAGTATCTCACTATTCTTTTCACAACCTTTAGATGACACTACTTAGGTTCCTCTTGATATCGGGCACACATGCAGACACTCAACATGGTATCGGGACGCGAGGCACATATATATAGCAATGAACCGATCATTGATTGATAAAACTTTTGATCAACCGGTTTGTCCTCCTTAGTGAAGTCAACATGTCCACTAGTAGGCATGGGAGTTTTCATAACTTTGCACTTATTGATTAAGTTCTTGGTGTACTTGGTTTGAGAGAGAAACGTACCTTCTCTCGTTTGTTTGATTTGCAAACCAAGGAAGAATTTCAGCTCACCATCATGGACATCTCATACTTCTCTGACATCAACCTTCGAACTTCTCACTAAAATGTGGGTTAATAGATACAAAGATAATATCATCCACATATATTTGGCACACAAATAGTTTTCCATTAACTATTTTAGTGAATAAGGTTGCGTTAATTTTCCCAATCTCAAAACCCTTTTCAACGAGGAACTTTGTTACACCTTTGTACCAAGCTCTAGGGGCTTGTTTAAGATGATGTAAAGCTTTACGAAGTTTATAAACATGATTAGGTTTCTTAGGGTTCACGAAGCCGGGAGGTTGCTTGACATAAACTTCCTCCTCAATTTCACCTTTTAGAAAATCACTTTTGATATCCATTTCGTGAAGAGTAATATCATGGTGATGGGCATAAGCAAGAAAAATTCGAATTGCTTCAATTATAGCAACGGGGGCATAGGTCTCACCGTAGTCAATACCTTTGATATGCGTGTAAGCTTGAGCTACGAGACATGCCTTATTGCGTAAAAGTTGACCATCTTCATCTTGCTTGTTCTGAAACACCCATTTTGCACCAATGTTGTTTTGCTCGTCCTTGGGCTTTCACACGTGTGTCCAAACTTCATTCCCCTCGAAGTTGTGTAGCTCTTTGTGCATGTCATTCACCCAATCCGTGTCTTGGAGTGCTTCTTGTACCTTAATATATTCAATGCTAGAGATAAATTAGTATGGATCGCAAATGTTAGCTAAACGAGTTTTAGAGCGAGTGATCCTACCGGTTTGTATGTCACCGAAGATTTGATTCAACGGATGATCTTTGTACACTCTTGCTCGAACTCGTGACAGCTTTTTCCTGT
Organism: Hordeum vulgare subsp. vulgare; assembly: GCF_904849725.1. NCBI lineage: Eukaryota > Viridiplantae > Streptophyta > Magnoliopsida > Poales > Poaceae > Hordeum > Hordeum vulgare. The sequence goes on from NC_058519.1 coordinate 367,404,772, forward strand.
TGCATGGTGGAGCTTCCTCATTATCTTATTCTTTGTTGTTTTTGAAGGTATCATCTCCTTGAGGTGGTGGTGAAGAACGTTGAGGTGGATCATCATGATGTACTTCTTCCTCCTCTTCATCATGTCGTGTACCACTTGTGTATGCCTCCATGTCATTTTGTGGTTCTCCTTGACGCGAAGTAGGGGCTTCCACTTGTGTTTATGAAGTGCTTTCCTTCACCTCCATGGGACGAATCTAGCCGATGGACAAGTCTTGGATGGATTCTGAAGGTTCCTTATCTCTTGCATCATTTGGCAATTGTTTGACTTGTGAACCATTAGATTCATCAAACTTCACATCTACCGTCTCTTCAACTTCTCCAGTGAAGTTGTTGTAGACACGGTAAGTGTGAGAGTTTGATCCATAACCAACTAGGAAACCTTCATGAGATTTAGGAGCAAATTTAGAATGCCGTTGTTTATCCAGAATGTAGCACTTAAAAGTATCCAACTAGAAAGTATCCAACTCGGGGTTTGTTACTGGTGAGTAGCTCGTATGCCATTTTATCAAGAAGCTTGTGTAAGTAGAGTCAGTTTGTGGCATGACAAGCTGTTTCCATGGCTTCAGCCCAAAAGTGTCTTGGCGTCTTGTATTTGTTAAGCATCGTTCTAGCCATATCTATGAGAGTACGGTTCTTCCTCTCAACAACTCCATTTTGTTGAGGTGTGTACGTCGCTAATAACTCATGTGAGATACCTTGTTCGTCAAGAAAGGTATCCACATTTGTCTTTTTGAACTCCAATCCGTTGTCACTCCGAACTTTCTTGATCTTCACTTCATACTGATTTCGAGCTTCCGAGCAAAGTTCTTGAAGATCTTCTGTACCTGAAACTTGTCATCAAGAAATAATACCCACGTAAATATGGAAAAATCATCAATAATAAATAGAACAAAACAATTTCCACCGAGACTCTTGTAAGCTTTGGGACCAAAGAGATCCATCCGGAGTAGCTCGAGTAGCCTTCTAGTAGCCATTATGTTCTTCACGACATGACTTCCCCCGACTTATTTGCGTGCTTGAAAAGCAATACAAAGTCTGTCTTTGTCAAAGATAACATCTTTAACACCAATAATATGATCACCTTTGATAATCCTATCAATATTACACATACCAACATGTCCTAGCCTTCTATGCCATAACCAACCTGTAGAAGATTTTGCAATAAGACAAGTACAGGGTTTGGATCTTTTAGTGAAATCAACAATGTATAGATCACCTCTAGGAATACCAGTAAAGACAATGTTATGATTGTCACTACAAAACACTTGGCAGTCAACTTTTGTAAATACCACATTGAAACCAAGGTCTACTAGTCTAGATACGGAAAGAAGATTGTAGCCAAGGAATTCAACAAGCATTACATTTTTAATGGAACTATCATGAGATATGGCGACCTTACTGAGACCAAGTACCTTACCCTTGGAGTTGTCCCAAAATGTCACATATCGTTGTGGTCCATGGTTTGATGTGATCTCATGAAACATGTCTCTATCTTCGGTCATGTGATCGGTGCATCCACTGTCACGAACCCAGTCCTTTCCTCCGGCCATGTAGTCTCTAAGGTTTGCCATAAGACTAAGGTTCCTCATGGTATTCTCATACTCGATGTCAAACCCGTCATCTTCATTGTAGTAGCTAGGCTCTACATGATCGTCGTCGGACGAAATATCCTCGTCATAGGAATCAAGAATTTCATCAGAATTTCAACTATGACAATGTTCATGTTTATGCCTGAAAAGGACTTCAACAGTGACGTTATTTATGGTAATGACATCTCCTTTAGCACGCATGAGGTGATGAAGCTCAGATCGACATTTATTAAAGCTAGGATCATTGGGCTTCATCTTGTGAAAGGCAATGGATTTTTAGAAAATGATATCAAGAATATTCAAGGAGTAGTTAGGATATCTTTTCTCCAAATCTTTCCACAAAGTATAAGCACATTCAAAGTTCTTCATTTGATTACGTACATTTCTTGGTAATGCTCTAATGATGAGATTAACAATTTTAAGATTACCAAGCATATTAACTTCATCATCATGAGAAGGATGTAAGGGATCAATTGGAGGCACATAGGGATATTCAATATACTTACTCAAATGGAATTCATTAAATATATCAAGTATTTCACCTTTCCATTGTCTATAATACTCCCCATTGAGAACATGCACTCTACAACTAAGATTCCCCAAACTAGGCACATCCATCTTCCTCCAATGGTGATTAAACCAAGGCTATGGAGATCAAAGCTCTAATACCAATTGTGGGATCGCTAGAAGGGATGTCTAGAGGGGGGGGGGTGAATAGACTACTTGTATAAGTTAAAACCTAGCCCTTTTCCAATTTTAATTCTTGGCAGATTTTAGCAATTATAACAAGTCTAGTGCACCCTACACATGCTAGTCAACATATATGGAAGCGGAAAGTATAGACATTGCACATGTAAGTAAGGAGTAGAGTTCAGGAAGATCAAAAGCAAAGTTGGACATAGTGATTTTTGGTGTGGTTCCGATAGGTGATGCTATCATACTTCCACGTTAGTGGAGACTTCTACCCACGGAGGGTAATGGCTGCGAGAGTCCACAAAGGACTCCACCCACAAGGGGTTCACGAAGAAGCGGTCTCGTCTATTACACCATGTCTTACATCCACACATGACTAGCCTCACTCGGTTAGATTATCACGAAGTAGGCGATCTCCTTGAATGTACAAACTTCTTGGTTCAACTCCACAACACGAAGTAGGAGGCTCCCAAGAGACACCTAACCAATCTAGGAGGCACCACCCTCCAAACGGTAATTGATGTAGCAGAACGATGAACTCCTTGCTCTTGTGCTTCAAAAGATAGTCTCCTCAACACTCAATCACTCTCTCATAGATTTTGCATGGGTAGAAAAGATAGATTGGGTGGAAAGCAACTTGGGTATGGTGGAGATCAAGTTTCTAGTGGATGGATTGGAATCTCTTGATCTCAACACATGAGTAGGTGGCTCTCTCTTAGAAAAATGGATATGGGAAGTGTGTTTGTGTGTTCTCAGTGCTTCTTCGGCAAATGAGAGTGGTGGAGGGGTATATATAGGCATATCAAAAAATATAATCATTACAACATTATTTCCCAACTCGGTGACACCGACATGAACCTCGGTGGTACCAAGTTGCACTAAATTTGCAAACTTTCGAATTCTCGGTGAGACCGATATAGGAATCTTGGTGGTACCGATATGGTGACCTAGGGTAGTTTCCAAATCTCGGGGACACCGATTTCAAAACTCAGAAATTCCGATTCTTGAACTCAACACACCAGAAAGTTGGTCACTGATTTTTGGTGGCACCAAAGTGAATGTTGGAGGTACTGAGATTCTAGGGTTTGGCATAGGATCTGTCTCTAGAAAAATCGACAGGGCCAAGTGGAAATTGTTGGTGGCATCAATTTTGATGTTTAGACTTTTGATAGAGAATTTTGTGGGAGAATGACTAAATATTTTTTGTGGCTATCTCTAACGAGTCGAGCAACCAATTCATCATAGATACCTCACCCCCTTTTAATAGCATGGATTTCCTATAGATTCAAAACTGATTTCTCACAAATATAATATGTAGAGTCTTCTTGCTTGAAGCTTGTCCATTCCTATTACTTTGTTCCTTCACTAGTGAAATCAGAGAATTTGCCATCAGTCAGTTCTTTGCCATCTGCCAGTAGACGTCAAAGAAGCTCTTTGCCGTTAGCTCCCAAAAATAGACAACAAAGAATCAACTCATGGCAAACTTATTATTTGCCATCGGTGCATTCTTTGCCGTGTGCACGCACACGACAAAGAGCCCAAAGGCATATGGCAAAGAGGATGACCTAGCCCGGCCAACAGCTGGGCTCTTTCCCGTCTGCATGCGGATGACAAAGATCCCAAAAGCATATAGCAAAGAGGATGACCTAGCCCAACCAGCAGTTGGGCTCTTTCCCGTCTGCTGGCAGAAGACAAAGAGGTTCACCTATAACGGCCGTTCCCCTTCCCTCACCACCGCACCTCCTGCCTTCCCGCGGTCACCCCTCGTCGGACCTCCTCCCTACGGCAACCCCTTCCCATGCCGGCTTTCCTTCCCATGGCTTCCACCCCTCTTCCCCGCAGCCACCCCTCACTGGACCTCCTCCCTGCGGCCACCCCTCAACGGACCGGCCCTCCTCCCCATGGCGGCCAACCCTCCCCATGGCCACCCCTCCTCCCCACGGCCACCCCTCCCTGGGCCGACCCTCCTCCCCACGGCGGCCGCACCTCCTCCCTGCGGTCCTCTTGCCCATGGCCGCCACCCCTACCCGCGGCCACCCCTCCCCGCGGCGTCTTCCTCGATCCAAGGTGAGTCCCCGTCCTTGAAATTTGTATTAGGTCAGTGTCAAGCTTAGGTTATTAGATGTAATATATGAATACAATATGATGGGGTAATGGACCCTGGGTATGCCAAAGCGGAGAAAATCCTTCTCCAAGGCATTGGGGGGCCAGTTGGACACCTGGGCCGGCTGGCGTTAGCCGTCCCGTCCGATCATCATGCTACCAGCCGACTAGCAATAGCCGGACCGGTCGGCTAGCTCGACGGCTGCCGGCTGGCCAACCCGTGTCCCACCCGTCCGTACCAGCGTACGATGACAAGAGCCGACACCTGATGCAGAGGCGCTCGTGGCTACAATACACGCTGATAGGCTCAACGTGGCAATGGGTGTAATATGCAAGGGTTAGCGAGGTTACACGACCCCTGTCACTCCGGAGGCTGACCGGGCGACACGCCCGTGTAGCCATGCTTACCCCTACCTACTCACAAATGGCTATTGAGCCGACCGTTTTTGCACTTGGCCGGCGGGTCCCACTACGGACAAGACTCGACAGCCGATAGGCCTCTCGGCCAGCTGGAGAGGCTAATAGCCGGGCCCCGCCGCCTCTTTTCCCCTAGTAGTGTACACTTCTGGCTAGATTATAAAGCCAAATATCAGGGACCCGAGAGAAGGGTTGGCGGACACTCGATCCACACAACCCCCTACGTAGAACATGAGAGAGGCAGCGAGGTTGGTAGCGAGTGCTCGATCTCCTCCCTCACGAATAGCTCAGGAGCACCATTGTATTGTGATCACCTATAGTCACACTGACAGGACTAGGGGTTTTACCTCATTAGAGGGCCCCGAACCTGGGTAGATTGGCGTCATGTGTCTTGCTCCTAAACCCATTCCTAGACGTCGCTCGCGGCCGTGAGCGCCAAACCATGAGCTAAGCCACCCCTGGTATGTGCCGCGGAAATACCAAGACAGTTGGCGCCCACCATGGGGCTAACAGGTACACCGTCCAGAGTAACGTTCCGGGCAGGACCCTTCACCCCTTCTAGCAAGCACATGTCACACGTCTTGGTCGTGCGCAATTGCGCGCTCGACTGTGTCAATGACAACGCCCGCCAACTCGAGGACGTGGATTTGCCCGTCGATGTCTGCATTGTCTCCTTCGACTCGCACCGGGTCTACGACGCGGTCGTTGCCAATGAGTACTCCGCCGACGTGCTCACCATGACGAACTGCCACCGTCCAACGAGAGCGACCTTTCCTGCGACCTTCACGACCTTTGCAACCGCGTAAAGGTGTTAACCGCCATATCGATGGGCAGTGGTTCCAGGTACCGGACCCTGCTTCACGCCACGATGGACACGCTATGCACCCCCATCCATATAGTGGCCGAGACTACAGCCGCAACCGAGGAGCTGGGCAGCCAACGCCAGCACATGCCCTCTGAGGTGAAAGCGTTGGAGGCTACCCATTGCGAATTTGGGGCCACTCGGCGTGAGTTCAACATGGCCCACAACCTCCCGTCGGCTAGCAGACGTGCGGTGCCACGACGGTGCCATCGGCTAGGAGCTGGCTGGCGGTCGCCCCATCTACGACACCCCCGTCAACAACATGCGAGCTGCCCACGCGGTCCTCAGCGGGTTGGCAGGGCTCCAGGGGCCGGCCCACGAGGCATAGCAAGAGTGCATCCGTATCCTCGTGGAGGTTGCCAATGCGCAGCAGGAGGTGCCGACTCAGTCATACCGCAACCCGGCCGGCTCTCGCTTGATGACCAACGACGACCCCATCGACCCTGGCCGGCCCGCGATTGGCCGACGGGAAATGAGCCATGCATCTTCATGTGCCAACGCCAACCATCGCGGTGACAGTTGACACGGGGGCAGACGCTGCCGGCGGGATCCCAGCCCGTCAGTTCTCAACAACCACATGAAGTAGTCAGCTGGCCAGGGTAACCGCTAGCTGGCACGCCGCAACCATCATGAGGAGCGCGACTGGATGGCCGCACAACCGTCGCATCAACGACCAGTGTTCGAGCGTGTCATCCTGCATTAGCTGAACGACCAAGACACCCACTTCCGTCTGGAGCGCCTCATGGAATCTCAGACCGCCGAGGAGGAGAGCATTGTGGCCGTCCCTGCTTTGGGCCGCGAATCCTCAAGGAGCCGTTCCCCAAGGTCTTCACCTTGGCGTGCGACATCCCCAAGTACAGCGGCTCAACCAGTCCCGAGGATTGGTTGACCGACTACACCACCGCCGGCGGCAACAAGCGCGCATCAGTATGCTATGTGCCCTTCATGCCACTCGGCTCGGCTCGGACCTGGCTCAACGGCCTACCGGCTCGCAACGTCAACGGCTAGATGGACTTCTAGGAGGCATTCGTACGCAACTTCACCGACACGTACAAGCGCCCTGTCTTGCTTCGCCAGCTTGCCCTCTACATACAAGGCCTGACCGAGCTCCTCCGCGACTACCTCACGAGGTGGAACAAGCTCCGCAATTCCTGTGAGGGCGTCCATAAAATGTACGCGATCCAGTACTTCATCGACGGCTGCCGAGATGGTACCCTCCTAAAGCACAAGCTCATGCACCAGTAACCGGCGACCCTAGCGCAGCTGATAGCCGTCGTCCACGAGTACGCCATGGCCGAGTCTTCCGTGAAGCTCCCGGTGCTCGTCGACGCGGCCGAGAAGCTAACCGTGGCCAAGCCGGCTGCCGGCCTGGCAGCCAGACAATCCCAGCCGGATCAGGGCAAGCGCAAGGCCGACCAGCCAGATGCTTGCAAGGATACCTGGCAGGTCGTGACCGTCGAGGACGGCTGGAAGGCTGACAACCAAGGCTCCAGCCGACGCCAGCGCACCAATGACGACAAGCATCCATGGAAGGCCAAGTACACCTTTGAGGCCATACTCGATGGGCCCTGCAAGGTCCAGAGCAGGGCTAAGACGGCAACAAACACCACCCAATAATGCAACTGGTTTACCAAGATCGCATGGGGTGACGCTCTGCCACCCACGCCACAGCCGCTGCCGCCGGCACCACAGCCGCTGCCGCCGCCTCCCGCTCCAGGAGCCGGAAGTGCCCGTGAAAACTACCCCCAACATCACACGACCTACGTCACCTTCACCACCGAGGACGATCACAATGATAGCCAGCGCAAGCATGCACTGGAGGTCAATGCCATTGTCCCACCGGTACCCCAATACATGCACTGGTCGGACAAGCCGATCACCTGGAATGTGAAGATCTCGCGGCCGTGATGCCAACGCCAGGCGGCTCCGCCCTGGTCCTCGACCCCACCTTCGTGTCCTGATGGAGCACCTGCCGCTTCACGCGGGTGCTCATCGATGGCGGTAGCAGCAGCAACATCCTCTACCACGACACCATGGATAAACTCGGCATCCTGGAGTCCGAGCTCCAGCCGACTCGAACGGTGTTCCACAGCATCGTTCCCGGAAACTCTTGCTCACCGATCGGCAAGGTCCGGCTGGACATGTTGTTCGGCTCATTGATGAACTTTCTCCGCGAGCCAATCTGGTTCGAGGTCATCAACCTCTCCAGCTCCTACCAAGCCATCTTGGGCCGGCCCGCCTTGGCAAAGTTAATGGAGGTTTCCCACTACGCCTATGTGAAGATGAAGCTACCGGGTCCACACGGAATCATCACCGTAGCTGAAAACTACAAGAAGTCGGTCGAGTGCGCTCTGTCTGATTCCAAGCTGGCCGAGTCCCTCATTATCACCGACGAGTGGCGACAAATTGACCAGCTCACGGCCCTCGGCCGGTAGCCAGTGGCTGTGTCCGAGCCAAAACTGAAGTAGTTGGCTACAAAGGCTCAGTTCCAGTCGACCACCGACAAAGACACCAAGAGGGCCCCTGGACCCAGCTGACCCTGCCGGCAAGTACGCCGTGGTGGGGGCCGACCTCAGCGACGAATAGGAAAGCAAGCTTGTCGATTTCCTCCAAGAGAATCGGGATATATTCACATGGACCTCAAAGGCCATGTCGGGACTCCCGAGGAAGTTCACTGAGCACTTCCTACACGTCTGACAACACGCAAAGCTGGTCAAGCAACCACCGCGCCGCTTCTCCAAGGAGAAGCGGAAGACCATCAATGAAGAAATCGACTGGCTGCTAGTAGCCGGCTTCATCATGGAAGTCTTCCACCCAGACTAGTTGGTGAAACCGGTCCTGGTTGTGAAGAAGAATAAGACTTGGCGCATGTGTGTGGACTACACGAGCCTAAACAAGGCATGCCCCAAGGATCCATTTTCTCTGCCCTGTATCGATCAAGTGATAGACTCGACGACCGGCTGCGAGCTATTGTCCTTCTTGGACGCCTATTTAAGCTACCACCAGATCAAGCTTAATCCGACCGATGGATCAAAACAACTTTCATAATACCCTTCGGGGCGTTTTGCTATATCTTGATGGCGTTCGGCCTCAAAAACCCCGGTGCCACGTTCCAGCGCTGCATGCAGCGATGCCTCTACAGGAAGCTTGGCCGCAACGTACACGTCTACATGGTCGATGTTGTGGTCAAGACCAAAGAAAGCCGCACCCTGCTGGACAATCTCAAAGATAAGTTCGCGAGCCTGCACGAGTTCGAGATCCGGCTGAACCCAGAGAAGTGAATGTTCGATGTCCCAGCTGGCCAGCTCCTCGGTTTCCTCATTTCTAAACGAAGAATCGAGGCCAATCTAGAGAAAATCTAGGCCATCGAGAGGATGTCTCAGCCGACCAACCTGGCCGGTGTCCAGAAGATCACCGACTGCCTCGCCTCACTCATCCGTTTCATCAGCCGGCTGGGAGAAAAGGCCCTCCCCCTCTACCGCCTGCTAAAAAAGGTGGACAACTTCGTTTGGAGCGACCACGCGGACGAGGCCCTACGTCACCTCAAGCGCGCGTTGACCACCGCGCTCATGCTGGCCACGCCAGCGGAGAAGGAGCTGATGGTGCTCTACATCGCCACGACCAGTCGCGTGGTCATCATCATGATCGGTCTACTATCTGAGCGAGGTGTTGTTTGCCTCAAAGCAAAACTATCCGCACTAGTAGAAGATGTGCTATGACATGTTCCTGGTTGCTCGGAAGTTCAATCCCTACTTTCAAGAGCACCCGATCATGATGGTGAGCATTGCTCCCCTCGGAGAGATCACGGGCAACAGGGACACGGCCGGCCGAATCTCCTAGTGGGCATCCATGTGGCCGACCACCACATCGCCTAAAAATCGCGCACAACCGTCAAGTCCTAGGCCTAGGCAAATTTCCTCAGCGATCGGGCGGAAACAGAGTACATGTTGCCGCCTCCCGACTCCACCAATTGGTGCATGCACTTTGACGAATCGAAGATGCACACCGGACTTGGAGCCGGCATCATCCTCTCCTCACCAAAGGGGGACCGGTTACAGTATGTCCTGTACATCCACTTCGTCGCGTCGAACAATGTGGCGGAGTATGAAGCGCTCACCCACTGCCTGCGGCTTGCCAGGGAGATCGGTGTCTGATGCATCCTTTGCTTCGATGACTCTGACATGGTGGTGCAAGAAGTAACTGGCGAGTGGGACACTAGGGACACGGACGTGGCATGCTACCGCTTCCTGGTCCAACAGCTAAGCAACGGTTTCGAAGGTTGCGAGTTCCACCACATCCTTCGAGCACACAATGAGGCCGCCAACACACTCGCAAGGATAGGCTCCACATGGCAGCCGATCCCATTCGGCATCTCCCTGGAGCATCTGCGCAAGCCCTCCATCACACCGTCATCGTAGTTTGAGTCCATCTTCATCCCGGAGAACCCGGGGGCTATCATGGCCGACTCAGGGGCTGCCTCACCAGCCCCCGGGGCTGTCATCGCTGACTCGGGGACTGCCCCATTCGACTCGGAGGCTCGCCAAGCCAGACCAGCGGTTGCGACACCGGCCAAGTTGCCGACCGCTCCAGCTAGCCCAGGGACTGCTTCCCATGGCCCGGAAGCTACCGACACTCCATCAGGGACACCCCTGCCCGACCCCGAGACCGCAGCAGCCGGTCAACCGACTGTCGGCCCCTTCCCAGCAAGCGTAGTTGCAGAAGTCATGCTAACAGTGGTCATGACCCCATCCTGGGAGCAGCACTTCCTTGACTACATCAGAAATGAAAAACTGCCTGCAGACGAGGTCGAGGCTTGTAAATCCAACGGTGTTCTGTGGCCTACACCATCATCAACAATGAGCTTGTCAAGCACATCGTGTCCGGAGTATTCCAGTACTGCGTCGAGGCGGACAAGGGCCGCAAAATCCTCCTCGACATCCACCACGGTAAGTGTGGCCACCATGCCGCCTAGCGCTCCCTTGTCCCCAAGGCGTTCCGCCATGGGTTCTATTGGCCGCTTGCCCTGAAAGATGCCAAAGAGCCGGTCGACAAACGCAACAACTTCGAGCACTTCAAAAAGCGCAACCACCTGACATGGCCTGCAAACCATTTTGCTGACATGGCCTTTCACCGTCTCGGGCCTGGACATGGTGGGCCTGTTCAAAACCGCCCGAGGCAGTATAACACACCTCCTAGTGAACGTCGACAAATTCACAAAGTGGATCGAGGCTAGGCCGATCAAGAAATTCATGGCCCGACGGCCGTCACGTTCATCAAGGACATAGCCGTCTGCTACGACCTCCCCAATAACATCATCACTGATAATGACATCAACTTCGCCAAGGGCGCACTCACTCGTTACTGCAACGAGCAAGGAATCCGGATGGACCTCGCATTCGTGGCCCACCCGTAGTCAAACGGCTAGGCAGAGCGGGCCAACGGCCTCATCTTGGTTGTCCTCAAGCCCACTCGAGCTCTTGGCAGGCGCTTTGGTAGAGGAACTGTCGGCTAAGCTATGAAGCCTGTGAACCATGCTCAACCGGTCAACCGGTTTCACCCCCTTCTTCCTCGTTTATGGGACCGAATCAATCATCACCACTGACATCGAGTTCGACTCGTCGTGAGTCACCCTCTACACAGAGGCTGGTGCCAAAGAAGACCAAGAAGACGGTGTTAACCTCCTCGAGGAGGCACACGAGTTGGCGCTGTCGACAACAGATATCTACCAGCAGGGCTTGCGCCGCTATCACAGCCACCAGGTCAAGCCCCTCTCGTTCCGAGAAGGCGATCTGGTGCTCCTGCTGATCCAACGGACAACCGGCCAGCACAACATGTCCGCCCCATGGTAGGGCCCCTTCATCACCAGCAAAGCATTGAGCAACAATGCCTACTACGTGATCGATTCCCAAAAGCCAAGAAAGAACAAGAAGGACGCCTCCAGCCATGAGACTGAGTGTGCATGGAACACAGAGATCCTCCGCCCATTTTACAGTTGAAGTATATGCATGTATCCCTTCCCTTCAAATTAATGAACAGCCGACACCCTCGAGTAGGACTCGGGGACTACTTTCCTTCCTATCTAAGGTCCATTTTCTTTTCTTTCGCCGGCCGCCCCCGAGCTGGCTCAACTGGCCCTCGGACTGCCAGGCAACCCAATCCGCCCATCCTGTCAAAGTACTATACCTCCTCCCCGGTGGCCTAACCCTTGCCAGCTACAGACCACAACCTGGTTGTATGGCCGGCGGGTGCACAAGCAAAGGGGTAGAGTGGATAGGAAAAATGACAAGGGGTGGGCCGGGTCCAGCCAAGCTACTCGGATTTGTTCAAAACCTAACTTGCAAAGGTCAAAGAAACAACACCCTGCCTCCGCCAGCCCACTCCTCGCTCGTCATAGTCCGCAAGACGGCTAGCCGGCAGGGAAAAAGGAGTAGGAGCGGGGCACATGGGAAAATGGCCAAGACAAGGAAAAGTGCCGAACGAACCAGCAGAGTGCAACCAAGTTGAAATAAATTGCAAGTCCATAAATAAGAAAGCGGCGCTAGGCCGAGAGTGCATAACATCAACACTACACCCTGAGCGGGTAGACTTGTCCATAACAAACCGTGTGATTAAAGAAAGCAGGAAAATAAAAAAATAGGAGACATGCGCCTCCCATGCCGTCTCCACGTCCCCATTTGGTGGGGCCTTCTAGCCCTCCTTAGCATTGTCCGCAGGTGGAACCTTCCGGCTGGCCTCCGCGCCGCCAGCCGATGAAGTCTCGCGCTGGGGCATCTTCACATCTCCAGCCGGCGGGGTCTTCCGTCCATCCTTGGCATTGTCGGCACGCAACTCTGCCCCTTCGACATCCACCTTCCTGGCCTCGTTGTCGGTGGCAGGCTCCTCCGAGCTATACCCGATCTCCTCCTCGCTGGCGTTGATTGAGATGTTGAACTCGTCGTCCGAGACAGGCGCGCCATCCAACCCCAGATCAGGGTAGTACGTGTCTAGCGAGGCATAGGTCGCGGGCTCATTGGCCCAAAAGCCAATGGCCTCGTCACGCTTCCTCGGGTCCACCAGCGACTTCGCCCGCATGGTGGCTAGCTGGTCCAGGTTGATTCTCAAGTACTAGGAAAGAGCGAAGCTCAGTGCCATCCGGGTGTTGCCCTTGCCGCAAACGCCCTCCATGTGTCGAAGCGGTCCACGGCGTGCTCAGGCCACCCCGCGACACGGCTGACAGGAATCCCTGCTGCCCGTTCGAGCCAAAGGGCCGCGATGACGTTCCCGCCAGCCATATGGAGCCGGTCAAAGAGAACCCGGAGGAAAGCCAGCTGGGTCTCGCAAGCGTGAACCACCTCCTTCATCCCCCATCCGGCATCAGCATCCAGTCCACTCCCCTCCTAGCGCAACTCCACCAGATGAGTCTCAACGGTCCGCTCCGCATGCGCCTGGGTCTCTGGAAAGCGGCTGGCCCTAAGAAAAACGATAAGAGAAAGAGCCACCAAAACACAACAAAAGAAGACATGACACTCATCGTTGAAGAGATCATCCACATCGTGGAAAACCTGGAGTGCGGTGGACGCCTCCCGCTCCACCCTCGTCTTGACCGTCGTCAGCCCGCGAGCTTCCTCCCCGAGCCAAGCAACCTCGGCACAGAGAGTCACCACCTCCTCCCCGCTGGCAATCGCCGCCTGCGAAGCCGACTCCTTGACTGTCGTCTCCTGCCGGAGCACCTCGGTGAGCCGCTCCACCTACGCCCTAAGCTGCCCCGCAGCCGCCCGCGCGGCCTCGAGATCGCTCTCCAGCTAGTCACGGTCATCGGTGACCTGGTTGCTCTTGCCGTGGACATCGACAAGGGAGCGATGTTGTTCCGCCACCTCAGCATCAGAAACTCCACCCTCTACACGAAAAGATCGTGGTCAGCAGTCGGCTCCACGAGAAACACCATAAAACTAAGATTTGGCCCGGCTACCGCACAGTCGTGTAGCCGGCCTGAACCTCGAGGACTACACCCAGTGGGGGCGTTTGCACGCACCCACCAATTCAAGGACGTACCTCAAAGCTTCTGCAGCTTGGTCGCGTCCAGCTTGAGCTCCTCCCGTGCGTTGAAGTATGAATTCTTCTTGAAGCGGTACAGTGCAGTCGCCACCTTGAAGAGAGCGTCGCGCTTCACTTCATGACCTTAAGGAAGAACACGGGAAATGGATTATAAGACAAAGATTTGGCCCGGTGCCACGGCCCCAATCTCGGGGACTACACCTAGCGGGTGCGCTCACGTGCCCCAACTAGAAAATAAGCAAAAAGGAAAAAGGCCAAGCGGCTTACCTGAACCGCCTTCTCCACCTGTGCGAGGTTGTGCACCGCTGATTGGGCAAAGTTGGTTATGCCCTGGCAGTATGACGCGATCGCATCACCCACGCCGGCCGACACCAGGGCCTACTCACTGGCAGAAGAACTCACCCCGGCCGACCCCGGTGCACGACCCAGCTTGGCCCACTCTGCCGTGACGGCGGACGTCTACCTCGTCCGACCGGCCCCGTTGGCCGTGTTCGCTCCTCGTGTCGCTGGATTCGGTTACACTGGAAAAATGACAAGCACCCTGTTGTCGCTGCTCCTGGCCTCAGACTGGACCCGACGCCCCTGGTCGGACTCCGGGCTCACAACCTCCTCGCCCGCCGGCAGCACCTTCACCTCCGGGGCCGGCTCTTCGTGCGTACTGACACGCTCTGGCGAGGCCTCCGGGGCAGGAGACTCGGTTGTCGCCGGCATCTTCGTGCCGCTCATCACCCTGGCCAAAGGGCCACCCGAGCCGGACCCCGCAGCCACTGCAGCCGCCGCCTTGGCCACGCGAAGCTCTTGGGTGGGCTCCCTCTCGAGCCACGCCTTTGTCGCGTGCTCCACAGCCAGTGGTGCAACACCGTCGCCCCCGAGGACCGACGAGGTTGGCTGCGGAAGCTCAATGGCCTTGCTGCCAAAAAGAAAAGGGCACGAGCTCAGTGCCACGTATAAAAGGCAAAATGAAAGAACGGGGCACGAGCTCCAAAAAGAAAACTCACTGCAAAGCGAGAGGAATTTGGCGGCCACCCCGCCTTGACAGCCTCCACAATGGCGGATTGGCACCCGCTTGCAGCACAGCTGACTGAGCTTTCTTCACGGCAGGGCGGTTATCAGCCCCTCGACCGTCCGCTTCTCCCCGCGTCGCTCCTCTGCCGTTGCTCCTAGTGGGTTGGACTACAGCCGGCTGGTCCCCAGCCAGGAGCTCCATGCTCCCTCCTCGCTGTCGGCGCCGGGACAGCCCCGTCGTTGCAGGCGACGCCTCCACTACCCGAGCGTCATTGTCTTCATCACTATTGGTCCAGTCCCACATGGACTCGTCGGGGCATGGATGTTCAATGCCCCAACCCCTCCAGCTGCGATGCGAGTTGGTGCCTCCTCCTCAACAGCATCGTCCCCTCCACCTCCGGTGCATAGGGGTCCTTGGGGCCGGCTGGAAAACCCCCATCTCACTTGTAGTCCTCGACGTCGGAGTCCACGCGGTCTAGTGCAAAGGTTTGCAGGTTTGCACCGTCCATCATCATCTGTCGGGCAAAAACTGGAGAAAAAAGCGATCTTTTGTGAGCCGACGCAAGAGAAAGAAGCAATGATGGTTCTAGTCAGACGGTGCTTACCTCTGGCGCGTGGTTCTCATGGTAGAACGGTTCCATGCCAAACCACCATGCCCGCTCGTCCAGCCTGAAGCGATTGATGGCATTCACCCTCACGGAGATCTTGTTCGGTCGAAGCTCCATGGTCGACAGCCGGCAGGGGTCCATGCACAGGCTCATGTCGCAGATCCAGTGAAGCCGCTCCTGCAGCGGCAACACCCGGCATGAGATAAAAGCCGCCACCAGGTCCGAAGACACTGACTTGTGGGAAGCCTTGAGCTGGATTAGCTCACCCGCGATCACCATCATCTCATCACCACACACGTCAAGGTTCCAGTTCGCGCCAGTCGGCTGCATGTCAGAGAACGGCGGGAGGTTCACCTAGTCCTGCTCCTCCCTGACGCTGCGAACGTAGAAGAAGGAGAGCTGCCACTTTTTGAAGGAATTAATACATCTAATTTTTGGGAAGAACCCATTGCACTGCGTGCACACCACCGTGACACCACACGAGTACAACACATTGTCATTCTTCTGGGTGCGGAACTGGAAGAAGAGGTGAAACAGGGTGGTAAACGCCCAAAATCCCAGGTCTCCCATAAGGTGGAAAGGTAGGCCATGTAAATCATGGAGTACGGACCGAGATGGTGCATCTGGAGCCCAAAGAAGTCCAGGAATTGCCGCATGTAGCGGCTCGCCGGTACCCGAAAGCCGTTGATGAAGTGCGTGTCGAAGACGACATGCTTGCCGTCACGTGGCTCTAGCATGCGCTCACCTTTGGGCACGCACTCCTGGACATCCTCCGTGGACGGGATCTTCCTCGTCCGCCGGAGGTACTCGATGTGAGCATCCGTCAAGACGGATCCCTCAGACAAGCCAGAGGGCGGCGCTGCCATCTCGGTACATGTCGGCGATGGGGCGGAAGATAAAAGGCACGAGAAGTGGCTCCCCAGAATATCGGTCGCATAAAGGCCCTGCAGGTGTGAGGAGGGTGGTACGAAGGCGACGAGCACTATGGGCGCGAGGAGGGAAGGATGGCGGAAACGGGCGTTGCAGGCGTGAGGAGGAAGGGCGACGGCGGCGAGCTCCAAAGCACTGGCGAGGAAGGAGATGGGGAATGGGGAAGCAATGGCTGCCTCGCCCCCCTCTCCTTCTTGTAAAGTCCGAGGAGACATGGGGGGTGTGTAATCCATTACGCCCACGTCTCCCACCTCCCCACAATGCCTGCACATTAAAACCACATGGGGAAACCAACCGACGGCCCATGGCCGTAGAAAATCCCGCGCACGAGCCGAGCCCTATTAGGCCAGGCCTACGGCGACGTCCCGTCGCGGGGGTAGTGGCGGGTCCGCCGCCCACCATCGGGCCACATGTGGTGAGCCTCGGCCGACTCATGACCCGAAGTGTTGGCACGGGACCCAAGGTGCCACGACGTCCGATTGGCCCTCACCCGGCAGCTTCCATGTGCGCTGTGGCACTCGGCAGACTTACGGCCGGCCGCCACCCCAGCCGGCAGACCGAAAGTCGTCTGCATCGCATGCCAGCTCCGGCATGTGCACCGAGCCCAATGAGCCTCGCCCTGCGGGGGTGGGGGGAAACTGCTGCACCCTTCCTCCACCCCCCACCCCCCACCCCCCCCCCACGCCTCGAGGCCTCCGGATCCCAACGGTTTCGAGGGCTCATAACTGGGTAATGGCTCCTGGGTATGCCAAAGCGGAGGAAACCCTTCGCCAAGACATTTGGGGGCTGGCTGCTCCCTGGGCGGAAACCGGCCCATCCGATCGTCACGCTACTAGCTGACTGGCCAGCCCCCGTCCCATCCATCCGTACCAATGTACGATGAAAAGACCAGGCTTGTGATGCAGAGGTGCTCGTGTCCACAGTACACGCTGACAGTCTCGGGATGGCCACGGGTGTAATGATGCAAGGGTAAGCGAGGCTACAGGACCCCCGTCACTCCCGAGGCTGACCGGGCGAGACAACCCTGTAGCCATGGTTACCCCTACCTACTCAGTGACGACTAGTTAGCCGACCGTTGTCGCACTCGACCGATGGGTCCTGCGATGGATAAGACTAGACAGCCGGCGGGCCCCTCGGCTAGCCAGAGAGGCTGACCGCAGGGCCTTGCCCCCTCTTTTCCCCTACTACTATACACTCCTGGCTAGACTATAAAGCCAAACCTCAGCCCCCCGAGAGAGGGTCTGATGGACACTCGATTCGCAGAACCCCCTACATAAACACGAGAGAGGGACCAAGGACAGTAGCGAGAGCTCCGTCTCCCCCCTCACGAACAGCTCGAAGAGCACCATTGTACTCTGATCAGCTATATTCACACTGCCAAGACTAGGGGTTTTACCTCATCGAAGGGCCGTGAACCTGGGTAGATCAACGTCATGTGTCTTGCGGCTACACCCGTTCCTAGACGCCTCCGGCACCCGTTGGCACCGAACCATGATCTAAGGCACCCCTGGAATCTGTCATGGAAATACCACGACATAATATATGAATGCACAAATGCGCTGGTGTTAGGTGAGTGTTCTAGGTTAAATATGTTCTTTTTATTTTGTCATTTAATTGCTATTGGTATTAGGTTAGTGCTAGGTTATTAGGGTTAGTAATATTTAGAAATAGGTTAAGGTTAGAAGAAGAAGAAATATGAAAAATAAGAAGAAAAGAAGAATAGGAAAAAGGAAAAGAAGAAGAAGAAGAGGAGGAGGAGGAGGAGAAAAGAAAAAGAAGAAGAAGAAGAAGAAGAAGAAGAAGGAAAACAGGAGAAGAGGAGAAGAAGGGGAAAATTAGAAAAAGAGGAGAAGTAGAAGAAAAAGAGGAGAGAAGAAGAAGAATAATAAGAAGAAGTAGAAGAAGGGAAGAAGAGGATAAGAAGAATAAGTATAGGAGAAAAAGAATAAAATAGAAGTGGAAAAGTAGTTATATATAGAAGATATTTTTTATTAGGATTGAATATTCGTGTTGATTGTGTGGATTGAAATGTGCCGTTGTTTCGACGTTTTTAGGGTCTGGTGTGTGATGACCTCCGCGTGTGACTACCTCCCATACACGGTCTAGTGGTGAGCACTACTGTCATCTCCTCGCCGACCCTCCCCTATTTGCTCTATTCCGGTTGTCATGCTGACATCACTTCATATTATTTTGATGTCAAGTCTCGTAACCTAGGATTCTCCCATTCAAAATGGCGACATCGATAAATATGCATGTCTTTGCATATTTATAGCTGCCATCCTTTTGAATTGTCCATCTTATCCATGGACACCCCGAGTACGCGTAGATTGGGTTTCGTTTCCTGTGTTCTACTTCGGTCTGAGACAAAAAAATTCAGCGCCACCTCGTTGTTCTCCGGGTACACATTCTCTCGGCTTGTTGCCAAGACTTGTATCAGGAGAATAACATGGAGGTGCTATCGAAATTTTGCGTCAGATCTAGAGCAGAGCATGGGAAACGTACCCGATCTACACGTATTCGGGTGGGATTAGGACCCACCTTTAGTTATTAGAGATAGATTCAATCCCGATTCCCTTTTGTATGGTAAAAAATAAAACGGTGGCGTAAAAATATAACAAAAGTAAATAGTCATGTATCTAGTTGCAATTACATTCTACATAAATTGATGAATATGAATTTGGTGCACCTACTGTCAGTGCAAGTACCATCATGGGTGATCGTGCATAGATGTACACCATTCACGCTAGTCAGAAAGAAATGACCAAAGAATGATTAACAAAACCAAGGGGATTTATGAAAGCCGCATTTGCAAATGGCCAGATAAATACTTCGTGCCCCTATCATCGATGCGACAACTCTAAAAATATGACAGAGGATGAAATGGGTAAACACCTACGGAAGTGGGGTTTCATATCTTATTATACAGTGTGGACAAGTCTGCCCAACGTACTAGAGGTGTGGTGGTTCGCTGTTGCACCAACAAGCATGGTACCTGGATCGAAGAAATGGTGCAAGACTTTGATGATGCTCGGGATTCGGACGATGAGATGGAGGAATATGCAAAGGCCTTCTATGAAATGTTGGAGTTTTCAAAACGTCCACTCCACGAGCACACCGAGCTTTGTTAGCTGGTGGCCATCGCACAAGTAATGGCTCTGAAGGCTCAATTCAACTTGTGCAGAGAATGCTACAACTCAATGATGACACTATTTGGACGTTTCTACCCAAAGGCCATGTCATGCCTGCAAACGTGTACCAGCTGGACAAAATAATCCGTGTACATAAGATACCCTATCAGAAGATAGATGCATGTGAGAAAGGATGTAACTCATTTAGGATTGAGTATGAGGACTTGAACTATTGTCCCATTTGCAAGTCTTCCAGGTATGTTGTGGTAGACAATGGTATGGGCAATACGAGGTAGACCAAAATCCCCATTAATGTTCTTTGGTATATGCCAATATCTCACACCTTGTGTTTGTACCACTTTTTCCACATGATGTTTTTATAAAAATTAGAGTCAATTAAAACTTTTTGCATGTTTGTGATGGTTGATTTTGTTGCAACTTGCTTGTGTGACTGATTGAGTTTTGAATCACTATTGTTGTTCTCCTCTCTAAAACCAACCTCCTAGACCCCAAACCCTTGCCCAATGATCATGCCATGTGAAAGAACGCAAAAACCATTTTTGTAACATATTATTTTAACAAAAGACATTCATTTATTTTTAGTTTTCCAAAACCCCAGATTTGAGATTTTCACTGCAAGTCCCCAATTTAGGAGAGATGCCTTACCCAAAAGTTTTTATTTGGGACCTATTAAAAGGTTTCCCAAAAACATAAAATAATCATTTTAATTTTTTTCCTATTTTATTTAAACACATCTTTCTGAAACCACAAATGGTATTTCATCAGGAAAAAATACTTTATAACTTCAAAAATATTTGAGAAAATTTAGGGAAACTAAGTGGGCATATATTTTCCATACATAAGAGTTTCAACTCATGGTCATGTTCGGAATATTGGAAAAGAACCCTCAAAACCTTTTGTGCCCATTTCAAGATTTTGAAATATTTCCATAGGAATTATTCTTCAATAAATTCTAGGAAAATGCTAGCAAGTCACACATGATAAATGTGGTGATCCTGCAAAGTTTCATCTCAATCCAAATTGATTTGATCCACACAATAATCCTAAACAACTTTCTATCTAGAACCAAATTTGAGGAACTTTACATTGCCAAGTTTATCCAATTGATCCCCAACTTTACAAGAGTGATCTAGCCCCCAAATAAGGATGCTACACCAAGTTGTTCATTTGTGGGAGTTGATTTGATCACCTAGGTCCACAGAAATCCTACTCTCTCCATTTTTAGGGTTTTTCAGGTTTACATTATCAACTTTGCTCGGATGAGCACAAACTTGGTGCATCCTAGTGATTTGACCCATCAAATGATCCTGTTAAATCACACTACAAGTGGTGAGTTTTATCTTGCTCAAACCAGCATCTAACATCAGCCTGGGCGTTCGGGTATTTTGGTTATTTCGGTTTGGTTAGTTCGGGTTATGGATAATTCGGGTACTCAAAAATAGGAACCGGAATTTTTTATGCCAAAAAAGTACCCGAACCCTAATTATCCAAATTTCGGTCGGGTAATTCGGATATCCAAAAAACCCCAAAATCTTCGGAGCACACATCAAATTTTGGTATGCATAAATTGGGTGGTTGGGTATTTGAATAGTCTCGCTATTTTAGTTAGTATGGGTAACATGTCAGTGTAATAATAGTATGAATAATTTGGCTAGTATGAATAATTCGGGTAATATGGTTATTTCGGGTTTTCAAGAGTGCAACTCGAACCCTGACCCGAAAACCGAATAGCCAGGATATGAGAACCAAACCCTAACCTGATACCCGAATTACCCGACAATTCGGTTAATTAGGTTTGGTTCGGTTTCGAGTAGCGGGTTAGGGTACCCAAATGCCCAGGCTGAATCAAAAATCTTCTGGTGATCTGGTAAAACTGCTGCTCTCACCACTTCTACCATTCCCCTTCATTCCAAATTCTTACCACAAGCCCACATTGTTACCTTTCACCTGCAGCACAAAGATCCAGCTTTGATTCAACGGTAGGGGTGGGTGAAAACCCCAATTACCCGTTTAGAAGCTTTTCCCCACTCTCTCTTTGACCAGTACCTCTCTCCTCAGGTCAAGATCATCCAAGGAACATCTCCACTACCCCCAGGCGCTAGTAGACAAGATGGGGCGCACGAGAGCGCGCTAACATGCAGTGGCATGCCAAAACAGCGCTCTGGACACTCTACAGTGCGCTCCTGCACTGAGGTGCAGCTAGCCCCGACCGTCTTGTTCCCCCTCCGACTGTCTCCCGAGGTGCCCTCGACGATCGATGCCCTTTGCCTTGTCGGGCCCCTCCTCTCTCTCCCTCTCTCCCCCCTTGCGACGCATGCTTACGGCTGCCCGATTTGGTCAGTAGGCACCCGCCACCGTGTCAAGCCAGGAGTCTACCCCACTCCTCCTCGTTCTCTTCCTGACCCAGACCGCATTCATGAAGACCACAGACACGTCCCCATGTCCCCTCTCTTCCCCTGGAAGTTGCCACGGTCTCGCCAGTGCATGAGCTCTCAATAGACCATGTCCTGGCTATAAAAAGCCACCCGGTCATCCCTCTCCCTCCCCTCGACATCATGCTACTCCTAATCAAGCTCCTAGACCACCCACTCCTCGCCAAAGGCTCCCAAGGTCAAGATCGAGCTCTGGATCTGCCGCATCGGGACTCCAGAAATCCATGGGTACAACGCCACTCCGGCCCTCCTTTCTACCCCTTTGTAACTGCGACAACCTCGTGATGCTTCTCCTCCTTTTCCCCGTTCTTTTTCTGTAGAAATTGCCCCGTGTGACCACAATCTCAAAGCGCCTCCGCCACGGGACCTCGCTGCTGGTGACTCACTACACCTCAGCTCCTCCCTCCACCACCAACTGAATGGTGGGACGATGCTGGCCTCCTTCCCGTCATCGTCGAGCCCAGCAGTGCCCCATCTTGTCGCCCTGATCTCTCCCTCTCTCCTATTGGGAGGTTGAAGATGACTCCGGCGGGCCCACATGTCATTCTCCTCTCCCTACCTCTTTTGCTGTCCGTTTGGGCCCGTCGGTTAGGTTCGAACGCGTAGGCCACGCATGCGCCTTGTCGGCTAAAGGTGTAAAGCGCCTTTGCGCCTTCGATGTGGCCGCCTCGTGCAGGCTTGTTTCCCTTTGGGTCAGCTCTATCGAGCTGGTTTGGCCCAAGGGGAATAGTGGCCCTTCTTTTTATTCTTTTTGAAGAATCTTTCAAAAATTCCCTAAGTTTAAGTATTTGTCCAAATTCAAATATTCCTCCACGAAAAATCTTGTAATATTGTGTAGTATTTTACGACGCCATTTGTGTACTTTTTATAATAGGTTGCATGCACTGTTTATTTAAAACCCTGTTTAGGGCATTTTAACACTCCATTAAAATAGTTTTTGCAACTTTTTATAGTCCACAAATAAAACCCAACAATTTTCACAGTACCTATGCTCACCCTAGTATTTTACAAAAATGGTGCGACATTTTTCTGAGTAGATTGTTTTCTGTGTTTTTGGTTGAGTGCTTATTTTTACGCGTTGATATTGCAAGGATAGATTGCGTTGCTGACGAGGGACTTGGACAAGAAGACTTTGAAGACCCAGAGACTCTGTTCAGCAAGGCAAGAAGTCCATTGACCATGTCTAAGAGAATACGTTCATGCATGTCATATTTATCATTTCATTCCGATGCATAAGGTCATGTTGAATCGGTAACTACCTCAGTGCGATATTTCCAATAGTTCCCCGTTTACACTTGCACTTGGGCATAACCCTACCTACCTATGACAGTTGTGCAGGTGGGATGTAGTTAGGTTGCTAGTAGTGCTACGCATGGGATTGGGTACATGGATGGTGACTATAAAGGAAGGTGATTTCAAAGGTTTTACAAAAACCCTGTCGGGTGCCACTAATGCCCGAGGGAAATGGTGTGATCTAGGTAGCCACTTGAGAAACAAGTGGTATACCGAGGCTAGTGAGTGTGTGTGATTTTCAAAATCGGATTGGTTTGAGTTGCGACAATTACTCCAACCTTACATGCACGACCATGATACCCCTGACGGGCGGAGCTTTGATGATTGCTATAGTTCGTGCTAGTAGAGAGCCCTCATTACTAGTGGCGGGAGTGACGTGGTCACTCTCGAGAAGGGGTCGTGCCAAGAAAAGGGCAACCACGGGCTTTTTTCACACAGACCGGGCACACCGTTGCGTTCCCTCATGGATGATAGATGTGATATACATCACGAGGAGTTGTCACCAACGTGTGGTCTCTTTGCTAGTATCGTCATGTGAAAGGTGATGTTGGGTACTTACCTTGGGTGTGAGAAACAATGCGAGTCGTGTCTTGACACGGAAGTTTCCTGAGTCTTGTGGGTAAAGTGTGCAACCTGTGCAGAGTGTAAAACTATTCAAATGGCGATGTCCATGATCATGGACAATTGGATGACCGCTCTTGGGCTATGTCCATGTTTACCAAACAGTTTGCGTGTGTGAGAAGAGTGGTATATGAGAAAAATGATAATTTAGCTAAGTCAGATGACTTGGCGTGATGGGTGAACACGGGTGGTTCAACCCTCAGTTGGTATTGATGTTTGTAACCTGTTCACACGAATATCACCTACCTTATGATGCATGCCCTCCTCATTAGTTTATCATGTCATTACACCAGCGAAAAATCTGCTTCCCGCAAAATACTTGTTAGTGTTATATCATGCTTCATTGTTGCTTTATTCCACACCATGGGTTACTTGCGAATACATTTAAAGTACTCACTGGCTTGCCACTGGTTATTTAATTGGCAGGCATGGAAGAGCAGGAACCTAGAGAAGAGTTTGTCGGTGACAAACACGTTAACTAGCATGCTACCTAGTCGGAATGCCTTTAGGTTAAGGCAGATGGCATGGGTTCACGCTTTCATTCAAGATTTCCGCTGCTAGTTATGTTTGGTGTGTTGGCCTTTGAGGCCCTATCTATGTAATACTAGGTCTTAATAGTCCTTATTTGTATCAAACGGTGTGTACGGATGTAAGACTCTTGTTATTCAGCCTCTGTGTGATCAATGAGCATTGATCTCTCGGATCACTATACACGTGCATTCGGCGATCTTGACTTACGAGTCGGGGTCCCCATAGAGCTGGTATCAGAGCCATCCGGACTGTAGGATGCCTTAGCTAGCATGGACGTTAGAAAGGACGAACCCCCTTTCCAGAAACTATACCTAGCATCTATACTTAGGAGTTTCTACATTTCTGGCCTCTTCCACTCTATTTCCAAAACTCTTTAGTAACACCCTCTCCTTAAACCTTCTAGATTGACATCGTACCCGGAAACCTTCTAGCGTCCAGCTTTCCCCTACTCCTTGAGGACAGTCTAGAGAAGTGCCAGATTTGTCGATCACCTATTTTCCTCTACCACGAGCACTAGGTCAATGCCACCACGAAGGAGTACCACGTTGATGTGGTCGTGAAGGAAAATGACTCCCCGACAAGCTGGTTCTTTGAAGGACCACAAATGGAGACTGTGGTGTTAGCAGTCGAGACAACGGCGCGAAAGGCTCTCATCCACCCTTGTGACATCCTCCCATAGATGGCTAATGAGTCGGCTATTTGGCACTTTCCTTTCGGGAAGGATTATGTTGGCGGGAGTTGGACGTTGATCCCATCCCTGGAGGATGGAACACCGCTCATGTTCCATACATACTTCAGCCTCTCCGCCGCAGTGTGGCTCTCAACCTGATCAAGGAGTCCATGAAGCACCGCCAGGAACTTCACCACAGCCGTGAGCTACTCCGTCAAGCTAAGACAAAGCCACGCAAGATAAAGAAGGATGGATCCCCCGAGGGACGACCCGCTGTCGCTTACAGAGGAGGAGTACGAAGAGATGGACCCACGTGACATCATCACATGAGTTCGAAGGTGTATCGTGAGCTCTTCACATCTCCATGGGTGAAGCGTCGTCGTTCCCGACTCCCTGGTCGGGAGACGATGCCCATATAGATGATGACCAGAAGGAAGACCCAGAGGAGCGTGAGTACGAGACCGAGAACTCCACTACTTGAGTCATAGAACCCCTAGGGTAGGATAAGCTATGTATCCCTGATGCGAAGTCGAGTTTGTGTAATGGTTCATATGAAACCATGTGTGCTTGTTGTTTGTCTTTCTGTTTGTGTTTCGATGCATGTTGCACTCTTTCTGTAGGCAACATGTAAGCGACTACATTCCCTATCTTATCTTAATGTTATGTGATGAGCCTTTCCTCCCTTGTTGGACACACTTGCAATCTACCAACCCCCTTAGACGCGATTCCCTCTTGTTGTTATTTCTTTTGTATATTCAAGTTGTTTGACTTGGCTACTCCAAACAGGTTGGTGTCTGCTAATCGCACCAGTACTTTTGGCAACCACATCACCGGTGACTCTAGCCAGCAACCAGGAGCCGGTGGGTCTGCTCAAGATGGAGGCTGCCTCCACCGGAGAGGATGACCATTTCTCAATTTTTCCAAGTTCTCCGGGAGGAACGACAAGCCAACACTACCGCTATCCAGCAGATGGCTCAGGATCTCGTGAACCAGTAGTAGAAGGGCGGGAACGACAACGGTCGTTCAACTCTATCATAGTCATGAAGACTTCACCCCCGACTTTCACCAAGATAGATGAACCCTTGGACGCTGATGACTGGATCCACTCTATCGAGGACCTTCTTGCATTGCTCAACTTCAATGAGGACCGTGAGAAGGTTCTCTATGCCTCTCACTACCTTAGAGGTACCGCCAGAGCTTGGTGCGATGGATTCAAGGTCATGCAAGGAGAGCTTGTAATCTTCTCGGATGATTTCAAGCAAGGATTTCACACAACCCATATCCCTTCTAGGATTATGGCCATGAAGAAGAGGGAATTTCGAGCGCTGAAGCAAGGAAGTCACTGTGTCAAGGAGTATGTGCAGAAGTTTAATCTCTTTTCAAGGTATGCACCTCATGATGTCAGCAGTGAGGCAGCCAAGATAGAACGCTTCATGGCAGAACTTCAGCAATTACTGCAGTATCAACTTGTTGTCTGTGACTGCCGAACCTTCTTCGAGCTGGTAAACAAGGCCCTCATGCTTGAAGATAAGCATCATTCCATGGAGGACACACTGAAATGCAAGGTGATCAAAATCTGTGCTTCCAGCAACCGGAAGACTCGCCCATGGCAATCAACTCCAAGGAAGCCAAACTATCGACCTCAGCAATCTAGGATTCCTGCACGTCGTTCGAGCTACCAGCCTCAGTAGTATGCCAACCCCAGGCCGGCAGACAACAATCCCAATAACACCAATGGAGGCAAGACCAACAACTTCGGGAAGGTCACACGCTTTTGGTGTGGTCAGCCTGGACACATCTTGAGGTAGTGCCCTAAGAAGAAGCCAGATGCACCGCGCCCAAATGCTTCAAACCAGGGACAAGGCCATGGAGGGCCACCTAGGAACTAAGCTCCCCGCAAATTTCCAAACAATGGCAAGGGTCGGCTGAATCACGTCTCCGCAAAGGAAGCCCAAGAGGTCTCGAATGTCGTACTAGGTAGGTTACTTGTCAAGTCAACCCAAACAACAGTTCTGTTTGATTGTGGTGCTTCACATCATTTTGTTACCCAAAAGTTTGCCATAGAGAGTGGCATGGAGCCTATGCCTTTGAGTACTCACATGATGGTACAAACCCAGGTGCCATAATGAGGACCAAGATAGGGTGTAAATGAGTTGGGATTAATATCGACGGGGTAGACTTCTTAGCAGATCTCATCGTCCTAAAGTCACAAGGTTTGGATATGATCCTTGGCATGGATTGTTTAGCCAAGAACCAAGGCTTGTTGGACAGTGCCAAGAAGACTGTTACGATGACTGATAGCCTAGGATTCAAAGTCAAGTATGTTCCCAATCCTTCCTCCAATGAAGCACCTCATGTTAATTGCCTTTTGGCAATTGAGATGGATCAAGTGCTAGTGTTATGTGAATACCCAGATGTCTTTCCCGACAAGCTTCCCAGAATGCCACATGATCGTGACATTGAGTTCATTATTGAGCTAATGCCTGGAGCAGGACCCATCTATAAGAAGCCATATAGAATGGGATCCTAAGAGTTGGGTGAACTTAACGAGCAACCGGCTGAGCAGCTCAGCAAATGATACATTCGTCCTAGTGCCTCTCCTTGGGGATCACCTATTCTATTTATGTCAAAGAAGGACGGAACGATCAGGCTGTGTATTGATTACCTCTCTCTTAGTGAAGTCACAATAAAGAACAAGTATCCACTCCTCAAGATCGAGGACCTGTTTGATCAGCTGAATGGTGCCAAGGTGTTCTCCAAGATCGATCTCTGGTCTGGGTATTAACAGTTGCAGACCAGACTCGAGGATATCCCAAAGGCGTTTGTGACTAGATATGGCATGTATGAATACATGGTCATGTCATTTGGGTTACCAATGGCCCAACCTATTTCATGTACCTCATGAACAAAGTCTTCATGGAGTATGTGGACAAGTTTGTCGTTGTCTTCATCGATGACATACTCATGTTCTCCAAGTCCAAAGAAGAACATGAGAAACACTTCATGATGGTTTTTGGGCCATGTGTTGACAGCAGATGGATTGTCAGTCGACCTTGCCAAGATTGAAGCCGTGACAGAGTGGCAATTACCGACCAACGTGAAGGAAGTGAGAAGCTTCATCGGAGTCATGGGATACTACCACAAGTTTGTTGAAGGATTCTCAAGCATCACCCGACCTATGACTCAACTATTGAAGAAGGCCAAGAAGTTTGAATGGATGCCAAAGTGTGAATAAAGTTTCAAGGAGCTCAAGAAGAGGTTGACAACAACCCAGTTCTGGCCACCCTCATATTCACAAGGAGTTTGTGATATATTGTGATGCATCAAGGACTGGGCTTGGTGGTGTCCCGATGCAAGAAGGGAGAGTCGTGGCATATCTGTCCGTACATCTACGTCCTCACGAAGAGAACTATTTCACTCACGATCTTGAGGTGGCAGCAGTAGTTCATGCCTTGAAGACATGGCGGCATTACCTTTGGGGAAGCAATGTGAGATAGACACAGACCACAAGAGTTTGAAGTACATTTTTCTCAAAAGGATTTGGACATGAGGCATCGAAGATGGTTGGAGTTGATCAAAGATTATGACCTCAGTGTTCAATACTACCCTCGAAAGGCCAATGTGGTAGTAGATGCCTTGAGCAGAAAAGCTTCTTCCTTCAATTCTATGGTCAAGGAAAGGCTACCTGCCTTGTATGAGGAACTTTAAAGCATCGAATTGGAGTTATTCGCACTAGGATTTCTAGCCAACCTCTAAGAGAAGCCTACAGATGGACAATATCAAGGAAGCTCAAAAGGGACAAGAGAGCATCAAAAGTATCAAGAAGAAGATCAAGGATGGCAAGGCCCGAGAATTCTGAGTGGATGAACGAGGACTTGTATGGTTTGGGACCCACATTTGCATAGCCAACAAAGGTGAGCTCAAGAACCTGATCTTGGAAGAAGCATATGACACTCCATATTCCATCCATCCTCGAGGAACCAAGATGTACCAAGACCTCAAGGAATGATTTTGGTGGCATGGCATGAAGAGAGAGATAGCCTCTTATGTCGCAAAATGTGACATGTGCCACAGGGTCAAGGTAGAGAATCAATGACCCGCTGGATTGCTACAACCTCTCCAAGTGCCTAAATGGAAGTGGAACAAAGTTGGGATGGACTTCATTACCGGTCTGCCCAGATCAAGCAAGGGACATGATTCCATTTGGGCCATTGTCGATCACGTGACCAAGGTGGCCCACTTCATTCCCATCAAGACGACCTACACTAGGAACCAGTTGGAAAGTTTCTACATAAACCGGATTGTAAGCCGCCATGGAGTTCCTAAGGAGTCCGTGTCAGATCAAGGTACTCAGTTCACCTCGAGGTTCTGGAACACATTCCAAGATGCCTTGGGAACCAAGCTATCCTACAACACTTCTTTTCACCCTCATACAAGCGGACAGATGGAACGACTAAACTAGATGCTCGAGGACATTCTCCACGCCTTTGTCTTGGCATATGGAGCCAAGTGGGGAAATTGTTTGACATTTGTCGAGTTCTCCTAGAACAAGAGATATCAGTCCAGCCTCCAGATGGCACCATTTGAGGTGTTGTTCGGTCACAAGTGGTGCACTCTGCTCAACTGGTCAGAAACAGAGGAAGGGATAGTCTTCCGACCAAATATTCTTTGTCAAGCAGAGGAGCAAGTTCAACTCGCGAGAGAGCATCTAGAGGCCACCAAGTCAAGAAAGAAGAGCTACAACGACTCCCGAGACATGAGTTCCCGTGTTGGGGACTATGTCTATCTTGAAGTGACGCCTCTCAAGGGAACAAAGCGCTTCCACGTCAAGGGAAAGCTTGCACCAAGATACATTGGCACCTTCAAGATCACCAACATGTGAGGAGAAGTTGCTTAGCAGCTAGAAATACCATCCAAACTTTTGGATGTGCACAACGTGTTGGAGCTCCTGAAGTGCCTCCAAGTTCCCAATCGCCCCGAGCTCTACAAGGATATCGATCATCGAGCCATCGATCTTCAGCCAGACCTCACTTATCGTGAGAGACCTGTTGGGGAATGTTGCATGGGAAACAAAAAATTTCCTACGCACACGAATACCTATCATGGTGATGTCCATCTATGAGTGGAGATTAGATCTATGTACCCTTGTAGATCGCTTAGCAGGAAGCATTAAGAAACGCGGTTGATGTAGTGGAACGTCTTCACTTCCCTCGAACCGTCCCACGAACCGTCCCGCGATCCATCCCACGAACCGTCCCGTGATCCGTCCCACGATCCGTTCCGATATAGCGCAGAACGGACAACACCTCCGCGTTCAGCACACGTACAGCTCGATGACGATCTCGACCTTCTTTATACAGCAAGAGAGACGGAGAAGTAGATGAGTTCTCTGGCAGTGTGACGGCGCGCTGGTGTTGGTGATGAACTATTCCTGCAGGGCTCCGCAGAAATCTAATCTAGAGGAAGAACTACGAGGTGTAGGTTTGAGTTGCATGTAGCAATGTTGTGTCTCAAAAGCCCTAAACCTCTAGTATATATTGGAGGAGGGGAGAGGCAGCCTTGGGCAGCCTTGGTGCACCAAGGAGTCCTCCTTGGTTTGGCCGAAGTGGGAGAGAGAGGAGTCCTTCTCCAATCCCACTTGGATTAGGACTCCTTCCTTATTTTCCCACCTCTTTTGGATTTTCCACTTTTTCCTCATGGGCATTCCTTGGATGACTTTGTCAGCCCATTATACCTTATTGTACATCCAACAAACCCACGTGGACCCCTTGGGGCGTGGTGGGCCCACCCAGTGGGCCCCCGGAACCCATTCATCACTCCTGGTACACTGCCGGCAATGCCCGAAAACTTTCCGGTATCCAAACACCAACTTCCTATATATCAATCTTTGTTTCTGGACCATTCCGGAAACCCTCGTGACGTATGTGATATAATCCGGGACTCTGAACAACCTTCGGTCACCAACACATATAACTCAACTATACTAAAACACCATCGAACCTTAAGTGTGCAGACCCTGCGGGTTCGAGAACTATGTAGACATCACCCGATACACTCCTCGGTCAATATCCAATAGCGGGACCTGCATGCTCATATTGGATCCTACATATTCTACGAAGATCTTATCGGTTGAACCTCTGTGCCAATGATTCATATAATCCCGTATAACAGTCCCTTTGTCCTTCGGTATGTTACTTGCCCGAGATTTGATCGTTGGTATCCCTATAGCTATTTCAATCTCGTTACCGACAAGTCTTTTTACTCGTTCCGTAATAAAAGATATCCCCGTGACTCAGACTTGAGTCACATTGCTTGCAAGGCTTATATGTCATATTGTATTACCGAGTGGGCCCCGAGATACCTCCCCATCACACGGAGTGACAAATCCGAGTCATGATCCATGCTAACTCAAGGGACACCTTCGGAGATACCTGTAGAACACCTTTATAGTCACCGAGTTAAGTTGCGTCATTTGATACACACAAGGTATTCCTCCGGTGCACCTTCGGAGATACCTATAGAGCACCTTTATAGTCACCCAGCTATGTTACGACGTTTGATACACACAAGGTATTCCTTCGGTGCTAGTAAGGCCCTATTTGGAACCACCCAGATTATATAATCTAGTTTTTATAATCTATTATGTTTCAAACAGAATAGTTTATATTGTAGATTTTAAAAACTAGATGACCAGATTATTAAAAACTCATAATCTACTCTACCCCAGCTAAAATCAGATTATGGATTACTAATGACCTATTATCCTTATAAACTTGGAGATAATTACCTAATGCCACCGCCACCGTCCTATTTTTAGAAACACGGCAAACATGTCATTGTACAATGTAAAACCTGAATTACAGTTTATATAATCTGGCCTCGAAACATGCCTATCTGGATTATTTTTATAAACCAGATTATATAATCTATCTTCATAATCCAGATTATTATAATCTATTGTGGTTCCAAACAGGGCCTAAGTTACATGATCTCATGGTCATAGGAATGAATACTTGACACGCAGAAAACACTAGCAACAAAATAACACGATCACATGCTACGTTTATAATTTGGGTCTTGTCCATCACATGATTCTCCTAATTATGTGATCCCGTTATCAAGTGACAACACTTGCCTATGGCCAGGAAACCTTGACCATCTTTGATCAACGAACTAGTCAACTAGAGGCTCACTAGGGACAGTGTGTTGTCTATGTATCCACATATGTATTTGAGTTTCCAATCAATACAATTCTAGCATGGATAATAAACGATTATTATGAACAAGGAAATATAATAATAACTAATTTATTATTGCCTCTAGGGCATATTTCCAACAAGACCAGTCTGCATACTGGATGAAGCCGAGCGTTACACAAGAAGCCGGACCATCAAGTACTTCAAGCTCCAGCGGAGAAACCACACTGAAGCACAAGCAACATGGGAGCATGAAGACTACCTCAGATCAGAGTTTCCTTCTCTTTTTAACACCTAGCCTAGGAATCTCGGGGACGAGGTTCTTGTAAAGTGGGTAGGTATTTCACACCCTGTGTTTGTACCACTTTTTCCACATGATGTTTTTATAAAAGTTGGAGTCAATTAAAACTTTTTGCATGTTTGTGATGGTAGATTTCGTTGCAACTTGTTTGTGTGACTCATTGAGTTTTGAATCACTATAGTTATTGTCCTCTCTAAAACCCACCTCATTGACCCAAAACACTTGCCCAATGATCATGCCGTGTGAATAGAACGAGAGATTTGCACCTGATTAACCATTTTTGTAAATTATAATTTTAACAAAAGGCATTTATTTATTTTAAGTTTTCCAAAACCCCTAATTTGAGATTTGCACCGCAAGTCCCCAATTTAGGAGAGATGCCTCACCCCAAAGTTTTTATTTGGAACCTATTATCAAAAAGGTTTCCCAAAACCATAAAATAATTATTTTAAAACTTATTTTCCTATTTTATTTAAACACATCATTCTGGAGCCACAAATGGTATTTCATCTAGAAAAATTACTTTATCACTTCAAAAATATTTGAGAAAATTTAGGGAAACTCCGTGGGCATATATTTTCCATACATAAGAGTTCAAACACATGGTCATGTTAAAAATATTGGACAAAACCCCTCAAAACCCTTCCTGCCTATTTGAAGCTTTTGAAATATTTCCACAGGAAATATTCTCAATGAATTCCAGGAAAATTCTAGCAAGTCGCACATGATAAGAGTGGTGATCCTTCAAAGTTTCATCTCAATACAAGTTGATTTGATCCACCCAGTAATCCCAAAACCCTTTCTGTCGAGAACGAACATTGAGCAAGTTTACATTGGCAAGTTGATCCAATTGATCCCGAACTTTACAGGAGTGATCCAACCCCCAAATAAAGATGCTTCACTAAGTTGTGCATTTCTGGGAGTTGATTTGATCACCTAAGGCTAGAGAAATCTGAACCTATCCATTTCTAGTGTTTTTCATGTTTACATTGTCAACTTTAATCGAATGAGCTCAAACTTGGTGAATCCTACTGATTTGACATGTCAAATCATCCTGTTAAATCTCATTGCAAGTAGTGATTTTTATCTTGGTCAAACCAGCATCAAACATATTCACCCCTTTTACCATTCGCCGTCGCTCCATATTCTTACCACAAGCCCACATTGTTACCTTTCACTAGTAGTAAAAAGATCCAACTCTCATTCAATGGCACGGGTGAGTAAAAACCCCAATTACCCCTCCGATTCACCCTGGCAGAAGCTTTCTCCCACTCTCTCTTTGACCACTACCTGTCTCCTTAGCTCCAGAGCATCCAAGGAGCATCTCCACTACCCCCAAGCGCTAGTAGACAAGATGGGGCGCGCCAGAGAACGCTAACATGCCGTCGCATGCCAAAAATGTGCTCTCGACGTACTACAGTGCGCTCCTGCACTAAGGCATGGTGAGCCCCGACCGTTTCGTGCCCCCTCCGGTTTGTTTCCCGAGGTGCCCTCGATGATCGATGCCCTGCGCCCTGTCGGGCCTCTCCTCTCTCCCCCTCTCTTTGCCGTGCGACACATGCCCGCGGCCGCTCGATTCAGTTAGTAGGCGCCCACCATGATGACAAGCTAGGAGCCTTCCCCCGCTCCTTCTCGTCCTCTTCCTGACCCCACACCACATCCACGAAGATCACAAACGCGTCCCCAAGTCTCTTCTCTTGCCTTAGCAGTCACCATAGTCTCGCCGGTGCACGAACTCTCCGTGGACTGTGCCCCGGCTATAAAAAGCCACCCGGGCCTCCCTCTCCCTCCCTTCGATCTCCTGCTACTCCTGATCGGCCTCCTACACCACTCACTCCTCACCAAAGGCTCCCGAGCTCTAGATCGAGCTCCGGATCCGCCGCATCGAGCCTCCGACAATCCCCGAGTACAAGGACACTCCGGCCCTCCTTTCTTCCTCTTTAGAACCGCGACAACCTCCTCACGCTTCTCCTTTTCCTCGTTCTTTTTCTACACAAATCGGCCCTCACGACCACCCTCCCGAAGCGCCTCTGTCACGGGAGCTCGCCACCGGTGACTCACTGCACCTCAGCTCCTCCCTCCACAACCAACCGAATGGCGAGATGACGCTGACCTCATTCCCGTCGTCGTCGAGCCCAGCTGTCGGGGATATAATTCCAGAATGTAACCCACCCTATGGGGCCGGGTCAAGATACAAAGAAGAAGTAAGAATGTGGGCCACTAGGGGCGCTGACTCAAACCGCCATACGGCCCAACACCAGAAGACGAAGACTTTTGACATACAAGGTAAAGGACACCACAAGCTTTCCTAACTTGTGAAGAAAGATATTATGGATTTGTAGTAGGTTACAGGTGTTTGTTAGCCCCAGACTATATTGTAAACTTGGGGACTCTACCTATATATAAAGGCGAACCCTCTAGTAAAAAAAATTAAGGAAGAAACCCTCGAGAGCTAGGTTAACGATTCTGCATTCTTGTAGTCGAGATTCCCATAAATATAGACACAAAACCAGGTTGTAAGCTTTTACCTCCATTGGAGGGGCCGAACCTAGGTAAATTCGTCTCTCATTCCCAATTAACCCCGTAGAGTCCCCACATCGCGATGATGGCTTCACCACTAAGTCCGTTCATGAGAACATCTGCCCTGACAAAACCACGATAGTTGGCGCCCACCGTGGGGCGATCATAAGGTGGAGTTGAGTTCTCAGAGGGAGCTCTTCCGAGATTCGGGAGCTACATGGCGGTCAGATGACCATAATTTGTCGCATCAAGATCTACATCGATGATTCAAACTAGGGTCCTGATGCGAACTCAATCGAGTACACGTATCGGGTCCCCTTTGGCAATATCCACATCTTCATTGGCAAGATCAACAAAATAGGGCCCGCGCCGGACATCTGCTCCAACATGGTCGAGCCGGCTCGTCGCGCTCACCCCAGCTGGAGCAGGTCTGACCGAAGTTATTCATAGCGAAGAACACCGGGTCAACCCATCATCACGGAGTTAGGGCCCCGAAAGACAAAGTGACCACAAACGGAAGCATTTTCGAGTCCGTGTTGGAGTTTTCGGTCGCTACCAAACCTCGTTCTAAAACCCAGCAACGAAGCGTCCGCCCTAAGGGTCATCAGATGTGCAAGGAACCCGATTTCAAGGCCATGCTCGAGGCACCTTGACCGAAGCACGCTACTTAGGAAAAGCCGACCAAACATTCATGGGCAGATTACTATGTTATGCAGGAATATCAACAACGGATTCTTGAAAGGCACATTGATAAACGTCCAAGTCAAAGTAACCCTGGCGGGTCATATGAGGATTATAAACAGTCAAGTAGTGGTCAGTACCATGTCTTCACCACCAATGCGTGTAAGCAAAACACAAAAATCAAATGAAAGCCGTCAACATGGTCGAGCCGGCGATCCGTGAGTATCTCCATTGGTCTGAGCAGCAAATCACTTGGAGCCATTAAGATCACCCACCCCAGGTTGAAAGTCCTGGAGAGCTGGCCTTGGTGGTGGCGCCTCAAGTCGGCAGCTATAACCTCTCAAGGGTCCTCATGGATGGAGGAAGTAGCATCAACATACTATATTACGACACCTTTCGGCGGATGAATCTTCGTGACGGTAGTTTGGAGACTTCGACCACCGTTTTCCATAGCGTTGTTCCCGGGAAGTCGACATATCGGTTGGGCAGATCAGGATTGATTTTGTCTTTCAAGATGAACACAAATACAGGGTCGAGCCTTTGACTTTTGAAGTGGTGAAGATACGAAGCCCTTATCACACTCTCTTCGCAAGACCGGCTTATGCATGTTTCATGGCTTGCCCCTGTTATGTTTACCTCAAGCTCAAGATGCCGGGTCCCAACGACCCTATCACACGGAAGGGAGATTGAATGATGGCTCAAGAGTGTGAAGAAGGGGACGCAGCCTATGCAGATTCGGCTTGTGTCGCCGAGGAGTTGAACTTTTAGACGACTAATGTTGACCCGACCAATATGAGTCCCCTCAAAAAGCCAACTATTGAGTCTGAAGAGCCTCTCAAGTTTTAGTCGGTTGAAGATACTAAGCAAGTTGATTTCGTCCCATGCGACTAACCCAAGTAGTTCACTATTGGGACCGACTTGGATCCTAAATAGGAAAACATGCTCATCGAGTCCATCCGTGAGAATTGGGACATCTTTGCATGGAAACCTTCTAACTTGCGTGGAGTGCTAAGGGAACTCGCCGAGTACCATTTTAATGTGGATCCAAAGATGTAACCAGTATGCCAATACCTTCGTCATTTTAACGAGGAGAAACATAAGGCTATTGGGCAAGAGGTAGCCCGGCTCCTAGCTGTCGGGTTCATCATTGAAGTATTTCATCCTGGATGGTTGGCTAACACTAGTATGAAAAACCTTATAGGTAGGACACTATTAGTAGCGCTGGAAAAGAGCAAGCGGCGCTGCTACTTAGCAGTAGCGCTAGCTTTGAGCAGCGCTACAAGTAAGGCCTTATTAGTAGCACTGGAGAGATGAGGAGCGCTAGTACAAAGCGGGGCCCAACGAGCCCACCTACAACATCTGTAGTAGCAGTGCACTCTTGAAAACAACGCTACTGCTAAGACCAATAGCAGTAGCGCCCCGAGGAACCAGCGCTGCTACTATTGGGCCCAAGTTAGCAGTAGCGCTACTACTAAGTCCAATAGCAGTAGCGCCCTCAGGAAACCGGCGCTACGGCTACACGTGGCTGGTGGCAACTTTTCACCCACACCCCCTCTCTCCCCCTTCCTTCCCTTTGCCCTCTCCCCTCTCTAAGTTACTTCTCCACCATTCTCGCCCTTCTTCTCTCTTCCTTCTACCTCTATTCTCTCCCCATTAATGCCCCTCCAACATAATTCTCCTCCATAAATGGTCTCTTCTAGCTCTATCTTCCACATTTATTTGGCTCTCCCTCCTTCCATACATATAGATCTAGCTAGATCATCTCTCTCCCTCTCCATTAGTTAGCTAGAGACATATCTCCTCCCAACAACTAGATCTAGCTAGCTATTTAGCCATCCACTTTCGATCCCTATAGGTTGCGAAGGCCTAATTATCTAACCGTGCACAATCTCTCTCGGGATATAGGTTAGTACAAAAGTTGTGCATTTCAAGAATGGGAATATGTGTGTTTGCGATACGAAAGGATTTGTGTGAGTGACATGCCTCGTGAGTTCCTTATGTTTTGCCGAAATGTTGATTTATTTCTGTTTCCGAAAATTTAGAGCAAACTCCATATGTCCTATTTTTAGGCAAGGTCATGCCAAATTTTTATATGACTTTGGTGCATGCATGCATTTTGTTTATAACCCTTTTGCATTTTATACCATGCAGTCATGAAGGTGAGTGGATGGAAGGTGGAGCGATACTTGCAATCCGCGTTTGTGGATATGTATGCAAATAATCGAACTAGGATTAGATGTTCGTTTACAAGATGAAAATAGGAGTAATTTTGGACCCTTTTGATCGTGGCAGTTTGAAGGCGCACTTGCTGATGAACGGTTTCATCGATGGCTATACTTGGTGTATAAGTGAAGATGATGATGATAACGTCCACATGGCAGGGAATAACGACATGGGGCTAGAAGAAGAGATGACCGATCAACACGAAGATGATGGCGCCGGACAAGGAGGCGGGGAAGAGTATGGACACAACGATAGGGAAGAGTACGGACATGGCGGCGGGGAAGGGTCCGGACGTGGCGGTGCAGAAGATTCCGAACACGGCGAAGAAGTGTCCGTACATGGCGGAGAAGAGGCGACGGACACGCCGCAGTCTTTGATGCTACTAAGTTCATTCATGCAGGACCCTTATGTTCGAGACCTCCTTCGTAAGAGTACGACTAGTGACAGAGTTGCTTCTAGAGAGAAGGCCAAGCTAGAGCAACTTGAAGTAGACTTGAAGACTCCATCGTATGACGGTTGCGATCCCGAGGTAACCCGCTTGAGTTTCACGCTCGAACTTCTAAAGACGAAGGCCAAAATCAAATGGACAAACAAAAGCCTCGATGAGCATTTGAAGTATCTATATCATAAAGGTCTTCTCATGGGGAACCTTTGTCCTACTAGTGTCAAGGAGGTCAAGAAAATCGTTTTCCCTATTGATCTGCCGCACATTAGATACCACGCATGCATCAACGACTGCATCATTTATCGAGGGGAGCACGTGGAAAAAACCAGGAGTCCAGGCGCCGGAGCCGCTGCTGAAGGTATGGAAAACAAGGTCTGTTTTCTAGGACTTGGAGTACTAGCCCAATCACGACACGCCTTATTGCCTTGATAAAATGCATATCACGAAGAATGTCCTTGAAAGCTTGCTTGGCACACTGATGAACATGCCGACGACCAAGGATGGGCTTAAGGCAAGGAAAGACTTGGAAGTTTTAGAGATCAGGAGGGACCTCCACATGCCCCGTAAAAAGTCGACGGAGGAGACGGAGATGGAGACGGCGACGAGGCCAAGTGGAAGAAAAGTCAACAACAATAAGGAGAATTGTTTCCCCCTTCTTGCTTCACCTTAAGTGCGAAGGAGAACGATCAATTCAACAAGTTCCTTACGGGAATCAAAGTCAGTTCCGGTTACTGTGGGAACATAAGCAGATTTCTAGACACCAAGAAGAAAAGGTTCAGCGGGATGATGTTTGATGATTGTCACGTGATGATGACGCACATACTCCGGGTTGCCATTAGAGCGATAATGAACAAGAACGTCCGTGAGACGCTTACTGGTCTCTTCAACTTCTTCGACGTTATCTCTCGAAAGTCCATCAATGTGAAGCAGCTCCAAAGGCTGCACAAAGAGATCATTGTCATACTATGTGAGCTTGTGATGTACTTCCCGCCCACGTTCTTTGACTTCATGGTGTATCTGTGTGTACACATCGTGGATGACATCATCAACCTTGGACCGACATTCCTTCACAACATGATGCCATTCGAGAGGATGAGTGGGGTCATCAAAGGATTCGTTCGTAACATGACCCATCCTGAGGGGAGCATCCTCTAGGGGTACCTGTGCCAAGAGTGCATCTCCTCTTGCGAGAATGAT
Organism: Hordeum vulgare subsp. vulgare; assembly: GCF_904849725.1. Lineage (NCBI taxonomy): Eukaryota > Viridiplantae > Streptophyta > Magnoliopsida > Poales > Poaceae > Hordeum > Hordeum vulgare. The sequence continues at coordinate 367,444,313 of NC_058519.1, forward strand.
ATACGCGATGGAGTCCCTATTGTTGGTTTTCCCATCAAGAAGCACGATGGGAGGCTCGGAGGGGAAGGTCACAACAACGACCGAAGGTAATTGCACGTTGACTACTTAGATCGATGGGAAGACTTTGATAGGGCCAACTTAGTAGTGCTACAACACCTAGATGTGGTAGATGATTATGTGACACTGCACAAAGAAATCATCGCAAACAAGTACCGTGATCGGGGGATGTGCAAGACGGACGACGAAGTTACTTTAGAGCACAACGCCACTTCCTTGCATTGGTTCAAAGAGCAAGTTCGTGCTAATCCCCTAGAAGAGGGCAGTTTGGACGAGTTTCTCATACACGCCTTAGCACATGGCCCCGCATCCAAACTTGCATCATATGAGGCATACGATATCAAGATATGTTTGTTGAAGATCTTTTGATGGGCTAACTAGAAAGAAAGAAAAAATCCTATGATTCACACTTGAATATTATGTAAAAAAGGTGAAATAAATCATTCTTGTTTGTAAATTTAATGTAAGTAGGCACATTTTGTTTGAATTAGTCAAGAAATGGTTTAAAACAACTTATCTAAACTTCGGAGAGGAAAAAGGGCACATACATATTTCACCAACCTACAAAAGGGTACTTGCAAGACATGTTGGACACTGTTCATCTAAGTGATAGAAAGAGTCACACCAAGATGATGAATGAGCTAACTAACCAACTAATTAACTAATTGGTTAATTAATCAATTAATGAATACTATAAATATCATCCTTTTGTTGGTGTTAATGCATAAAACAATAGTGAGTTTCTCACTTTTGCTTGCTAAGTTTGTGTTAATTCATCATATATTGATTATCAAATGCAATAAAAGTAATTTGTGCTTCCCAAGTTTGTCCTAATACTCACTTTTGCTTGCTAAGTTTGTGCTAAGTTTTTCCGGAATATCCAAGTGGCCTATGTTTTGCTAGAATGTTGATTCATTTCCGTTCCGGCAAATTTCAGGCGCTCCATATGTGCACTTTTTAGCAAAGGTCATGTCGAAAGTTTTCGTGAATTTCGGCATGACTTGTGCTAGAAACGAGGATATATCGATTGCCCGGGAATTGGCGGAAAGGGGAATGAATCAACATTCCGACCAAATATAGGCTCCTTCTTATTATTGATGTTATTCGGACTAGAATTAAACTATTATACTTCAATACTTCTAGGAAATATGTCTAGCCACGACGAAGCGGGGGGTTCTAGTCGCCTCGAAGAAGACCGTTTTGAGGGAGAAAATCTTTTTTTTGATTATGTGGATGAACACCAGATGTGGATGCAGGGCGACAGAGAGACCAACCCCGACACCGACACTAGCACCAGCACTCATAGTGGCACTGGCACCGACATCACCCCCAAGACCGGCAATGATGCTGACGTAGCCGGTGAAGGACCGAAGCCAAAGAGGGCAAGAAAACCAAACAAGCTCAGCATTGGGAAAATTGTGGTCACGGTGATGCACCCCATGAAATTTGAGCCAATGACGCTAGAGCAAGCGCACGCGTGCTACAACAATCAATTAGGATGCATCCTCAGGGGAACCGCCAACATCAACAACGAAAAGTTACGGAAGATACCACATATGGAGCACATGCTCCTAATGAAGTTGCACAATAGGTTCCTATTCCCCGGGCGGACTTAAAGCAAAGATGTGTGGGTTGACGAACCCATGATAAAGATAAATAGCAAGGCAATGGTGACGTTCGCCAATGCCTTGTCCACCTGGAAAGTAAGGATGAAAAAAGCGATTGCGAAGAATGAACCGTGGTCCAAGATTCATGCTGACAATCTGACACTAAAGGAAGAGGACTTCAAAAAATTGAAGGAGACTTGTGTTATAGAAGAAGTCAAGAAAAGTCAGACAACATGAAGGCGCTCCATGCCAAGAACATGCCACCCCACCGCCTAGGAAGTCGTGGTTACGAGGGGAAGAGGCATGTATGGGACAAGGAGGACGCTCAACGTGAAAGTCATGGAGTCCCAGACCCCTTGGATAAGTTCTACGACCCACCCGAGCATGACTCCATCAGGGCCCAACACAAGTGGGACCCCGTCAAGAAGATCTTTTACATGGACCCGACCACGAGGGAGTTTATGAGACTACTGGTAATTGTTGTATTACCTCCTTATATTAGCTTCCAATAAATTGGACAACAAGTTTTGTCACAATTGTAAACCATCCACATTCCTTTTGTTGAAAGAGAAGCACCAAAAGGCACTCGAAAGTGATGAGTCGTCTCAGTCGTCGGCGAGGCCCAAGTGGGACAACCCGTTCAACCGGGTCGTGAACAAATTGAAAAATGTCTCGATGGACAAACCTCGTCATATGGACGTGTGCACGGCGTCACGGATGGCGCCTCGTGGAAGAAGTGCTACCACGAGAAGCCGGAGGAAAAAAGGCAGAGGCGGATGCTTAGACAATTAAAAATCAACGAGAAGGTCGCGCTTTCGGATGATAAGAGGCAAGTTGAGACCAAAAAAGAGTTGGTCAAGGTACTCTAAGAAAGGGTCAATGCAACTGTGGCAGCTTCGTTGGGCACCTTTGTTCTGGAAGTTTGGGATTGGTCAAAGTAGAATCCAGAAAAACGGCGAGAGGACTTTCCACTTCTAAGCTTTGTCGGGAGCAATTCGATGAACATCACACCACCAACACGTGCTCACGCAACCGCACATGCTCCCGGACCTCGTCTCGCTCTGGTTCATAGCAGCCCGTCCTCTGACTATGGCGTGCTCGGCGGGGCTTTGTCTTTGGCTGAGCTCGACGCCATCACGGTAATTACGCGTCATACACTCTTCACCAGCATATATATAGTCTTCCGTTTCAGTTGCCTTTCGGATGTCTGACATCGTAGTCATGTCTTTGCAGGCCGACGAAACCCTGTGCACCCTACTTTACGATATCAATGGCCAGAATGTGGACGTGGGAAAGGCAATGATCGTGAAGCCGAAGGACTACATGTACCACATTCGACAGATGCCCCATAGCGTCTTCAAAGTTTGCATGGCTATTGTCAAAGAGGGCTTCGAGGATTTGCCTCCTCCAATACGAGTCAATGACAACGAGACCCCTAAACAAATTGTCGCATGCAAGAGCTGGTTCTTGCCTTGGCCAAAGACTCACCTTCGTGTTGAGGCACCTGGTAGCACACCAACAACAACTCCTCAAGAAGGTATGAACACCACCCCACATACCCATTTACCTTCACCCGTCATGACGGGTGATACCGAACCACGCTGCGGGGGAGAGCCTCCGTTAGTGCCAGATGACGTTGCCCTGTCGAAGAAGCAAATGCTGATGATTTCATGGAGGAGGATGATGACGAACGTAACCAGTATATCAATACCGTCTGTGATGATGCTCAGCACTATGACTCAGGCTATGGGCATGGAGATGACTTGATGCTGCGTGATTTGCCAGAGCCGGAACGTCCTACGGCTGATTGCAAAATGTCTCTCTTCTTGCGATCCTCGCAGTTGACGCCTACAGATGCCGCCAATACCCAACAAGAACAACGCGGGGGCCATCCATTGATGATTAGCCTGACGACACAGGGGGTGGTGGTTAGGGAAGGTATGGTAGACTCACTATCGCCACCCGATAAGAAGCAAAGGAGGATACCACACATGAAAGGCTCTAAAGGCGCCAGAGTTGCTTCAAGCAGCCATCCGCCTCTGAAGCCTCAGGAGTTAGAAAGAATACATGTCGTAGGTGCGGAGAATTTCCATGTCACTGGCCACACAATCCTACCTCAGAAAGCGCTATAGAACATACTGAACAATGATCTAAGGATACCTCATGATGATGTGCTGGCCATAGAGAAAAGACTTCTCAACTCGGAAAAACCAAGATACCCGCTTTATGCAACTCAGGTTCTGGGTGCGATGTCATACATCGACAGATGCCCCGTGGATAAGTTCACCCTGTGATTTGACTACATGTACGACATGTTCAACATGACCAAGTTGGATTTTCAGTTCATCCGACTGTATACGTTGTATCTCTACTACATCAGCAGGCGCGAGAACATAGAATATATCCGCGTCGCGGACCCGTACTATATGCACGAGAGCTTCTTGGCAGTGTGCAAAGAGCACCATGACTATGCGAGCAAGTACATCAACGAGTTGATGATCGCTAATCAGGACAAGGAAACGATTTTCATGTCTTATCATCCCACATAAGTCATACGCGGGTATCCTTTCGTAAGCTTTGATCATTCCTTTGCAAGCATGGAGGCTAATTTGAGGTGTACTGATACATCCATTTTGCATCATGCTTTTATATAAATATTTATTGCATTATGGGTTGTTATTACACATTATGCCTTTTCTCTCTTATTTTACAAGATTTACATGAAGAGGGAGAATGCCGACAGCTGGAATTCTGGACTTGAGAAGGAGCAAATCTGAGAGACCTATTCTGCACAACTCCAAAAGTCTTGAAAAGTTACGGAGAATTGTTTTTGAATATATCTATACCTACTAATAAAAGAAATAGGTATTCTTAGTTCGTCATATTATTTTATGAAAAAAACCCTCATGTTTTTGACATTAAACCCGGAATACATATTAATTTTTTTAAATACTCATATCTTCTAAAGCGCAACTCCGAATTTTAACATGTTATATATGAATTTTGATTAGAAAAATATGTAGAATTTTAATATGCATATTAAATATATTTTTTAAATACTCATATCTTCTAAACCGCAACTCAAAATTTACCATGTTATATATGGATTTTTATTAGAAAAATATGTAGAATTTTAATATGATGTTATTTTACCTATTAACCAGTTTAAAAATATTATCTAGGATGCAATCTTAATCATTAATGTATTGCATGTCTTTCTTTCATACCTGTACTGATTTGGATTGTGGATGAACATTTCAGCAAAATCAGGATTAGAGACGAAATTGAAGATCATTTGTCCGCTTCTTTCTACATATTAAATCTACATGAAACCTTATTTAAATGGAAGACCTATAAAATCTTGAACTGCGTTTTTGTAGAATAAAATTGTCTTTGTTCGGGTCGTAGCTACAAATACTCAAATTAGACCACTTTTTACAAATTAAGAGTGTGTGGTATTCAGTTTTTCCAGTTGCAACGCACGGGCCCTTTTCCTAGTAATAAATAATGGGCGAAAGAAGTATCGGAGGGGACCCACCAGGTGGCTACAAGCCAGGGGGCATGACCTACTGCTGCTGGCTACGCCTATAGGGATTTCCTTGGCAATTATGCAAAGGATTCCCCCACGGCCTTGGAGCCTAGCGTTGGTGTTCCCTTGAAGAGGAAAGGGTGATGTAGCACATCGGCGGTAAGTATTTCCCTCAGTTTGAGAACCAAGGTATATATCAATCTAGTAGCAGGATCGTGTCAAGTCACAGTTACCTGCACAAACACAAAGATCTTGCACCCAACGCTATGAAGGGGTTGTCAATCCCTTATAGATTGTTTGCAAAGTGAGAACTGAAAGCAAAAAGTAAACAGAACAAAGTAAAAGTAAAAGCGGAGATGATAATTGTGAGTAGGCCCGGGGGCCGTAGTGTTCACTAGTGGCTTCTCTCATGAAAGCAAGTAGACGGTGGGTGAACGAATTACTGTCGAGCAATTGATAGAACCGTTCAAAGTCATGACGTTATCTATGGCAATGATCATACATATAGGCATCACGTCCAAAATAAGTAGACCGATACTTTCTGCATCTACTACTATTACCCCACATGTCGACCGCTATCCAACATGCATCTAGTGTATTGAGTTCATAAGAACAGAGTAACGCCTTAAGCAATATGACATGATGTAGATGGACAATCTCAAATCTATGATGAAAGCCCATCTTGTTACCCTTGATGGCAACAACACGATGCGTGCCTTGCTGCCCCTTCTGTCACTTGGAAAAGTCACCGCACTGTATGAACCCAAAACCAAGCACTTCTCCCATTGCAAGAATCATAGATCTAGTTGGCCAAACAAAACCCAAGACTCGGAGAGACTTACAAGGATATCAAATCATGCATATAAGAAATCAGCAAAGACTCAAATATAATTCATAGATAATCTGATCACAAATCCATAATTCATCGGATCTCGACAAACACACCTCCAAAGAGGATTACATCGGATAGATCTACATGAAGATCATGGAGAACTTTGTATTGAAGATCCAAGAGAGAGAAGAAGCCATCTAGCTACTAACTACGGACCCGTAGGTCTGAAGTAGACTACTCACGAGTCATTGGAGAGGCAATGATGTTGATGTAGAAGCCCTCCAGCTCCAAAGTCCCCTCCGGCAGGGCACCGGGAAGGGTCTCTAGATGAGATATCGCGGACACGGAAGCTTGCGGCGGCGGAAAAGTGGTTTCGTGGACGCCCCATTTTTTTGGGATTTTAGGGAATATATAGGCGAAAGAGCTAGGGCAGGGGAGCTCCAGGGGGGCCACAAGCTTGGTAGCCGCGGCCCCCCTGGATGCAGCTACAGGGCTTGTGGGCCTCCTCCCTTGGCCCTCAAGTCCCTCGATTTTCTTCTGTTCTGGAAAAATTCATTTCGCGGATTTTATTCCGTTTGGACTCCGTTCCAGAATCAGATCTGAAAAGAGTCAAAAACACAGAAAAAACAGGAACTGGCACTTGGCATTGAATTAATAAGTTAGTCCCTAAAAAGATATAAAAGGTATATAAAACATCCAAAGTTGACAAGATAACATCATGAAACCATCAAAAATTATAGATACGTTTGAGACGTATCACCTACCCCCTAGGCTTGCCCTGTAGGCTTGTGAGCCCCCTGGTAGGCCTGCGGCGCCCATCTTCTCCTATATGAAGGGTTTTGACCTGGAAAAATCATATCAGACCTTTTTGGACGTGATGCCGCCGCCTCAAGGCGAAACTTCGACAGAACCAATATAGAGCAACGGCGGAGAAATTCTGTGCGGGAAACTTCCCTCCCAGAGGGGAAAATTGAAGCCATCGTCATCACCAAAGATCCTCTCATTGAGAGGGGGTCAATATCCATCAACATCTTCACAGCACCATCTTCTCTCCAAACCCTAGTTCATCTCTTGTATCTGATCTTTGTCTCAAAACCTCAGATTGGTACCTGTGGGTTGCTAGTAGTGTTAATTACTCCTTATAGTTAATGCTAGTTGGTTTATTTGGTGGAAGATCATATGTTCAAATCCTTAATGATCATTAATAGTCCTATGATCATGAATATGAATATGCTTTGTGAGTAGTTACGTTTGTTCCCGAGGACATGGGATAAGTCTTGTTATAAGTAATCATGTGAATTTAGTATTCGTTCGATATTTTGATAAGTTATACGTTGTCTCTCCTCTAGTGTTGTCATGTGAATGTCGACTACATGACACACCACCATTATTTGGGTACAGAGGAAGGCATTGGGAAGTAATAGGTAGATGATGGGTTGCTAGAGTGACAGAATCTTCAACATTAGTTTATGTGCTGCTTCCTAAGGGGCTGATTTGGATCCATATATTTAATGCTATGGTCAGATTTATCTTAATACCTATTTTGTAGTTGCGGATTCTTGCGAGATAGGTTAATCATAAGTGGGAGGTTTGTCCAAGTAAGGTCAGCACCCAAGCGCCGGTCCACCCACATATTAAATTATCAAAGTAACGAACGTGAATCATGTGAGCATGATGAAAAATAGCTTGACATAAATTCCCATGTGTCCTCGGGTGCACTTTTATTTATATAAGAGTTTGTCCAGGCTTGTCCTTTGGTACAAAAAGGATTGGGACACCTTGCTGCACCTTATTACAATTGCTACTTGTTACCCATTAAAAATTACCTTATCACAAAACTATCTATCACCGATAATTTCAGTGCTAGTAGAGAATACCTTACTGAAAACCGCGTGTCATTTCCTTCTGCTCCTCATTGGGTTCGACACTCTTACTTATCGAAAGGACTAAGATAGACCCCCCACAATTGTGGGCCATCATGTATTTATTATGCGCTGTGAGGGGGGCGTCCTCATCTTTCTTTACCCACAATACTCCAATCCTCTGTACTTGGACTCAACAAAGAACATCAAGAAAAAGGATTACACGTTCATAAATAGTGTTCTCGATAGTGCCATTTTAATCTTCAACCTTACTGGTGGATATATCAAGGTGAAAAAGTACAGGAATAAAGCACCGGCTTTCGGCCATAAGACCAACTTCTGCTGCATCCAGCAAACAAACGATAGTAAGGCTGATGGATTCTACCTCATGCATCACATGATCGAGTACAGAAGGGATAAACAACGCCTTCGCATGTCAGCTGCTTCTGGCGATGCCGAGATTGTAAACTGGGCCACAAGCATAGGAAGGACACCGGATCATCGAATCTGAGCTGAGTTTTATCACATATAGTGTGAACTTGCCCAAGTGATCATGAAGGAGGTCGTAGAACAAACAGGGATGTTCTTCCATGGGCCAATGAGGCAAGAGAATGTCCGAGAACTGCTACTCCCTCAGTGTCTAGACCTGAATCCTTTCACGAAGCTCAGGTCCTTCATCCGTGACTATGAAGATTGGAGCATCGACATGGAGGAGTGATTGATGATGGCAATGTGTATTTGTAATTTGTACTACTATCTTTCTATGAACTAGCATACATCATTCTAGTTAATTAGCTTATGTATGAGGAACTTTGTTATTTATGTTTACTATAGGTTGCTTGTATTTTGCTAACTATGCCTCTTTGTGTTTCTCAAGTACATTATGTTGCATATTATCGTTGAATTCATCAACTTACGATGGAGGTACATAGATCCGAGATGGCGAAGGACTGATACGTCGTATTAATTGGGAGGCTTCTAGGAGTGTACGACCACTGGCCAGACGCTCAGGCCAAACTAGACAGGTACCCGGGCCCTAGCCACATAGGGTTTGATAGTAGAGCCAAAGCGAAAAAGAGTTACTTGAGGTGGATGCTATGGCAAGAGAGGGAGAGAAACCGATGCATCAATAAGTACAACATAGTCGCGCTCTTGCTCATGTTGATCGCTCTTCTCTTCTACATCATGGTTTAGATAGAGACGATGAAACTTGTGGGTATTCCATGACCATTCAGTTGCATTTATTTGAGACATGACTTGTCTATCGCTATTTTCAAGATGTGATGATATTTGTGTTGGATAATGATGATGGTATATATGACGAGACTACTTTATGTGTATGATATTATGAGAATAAAGTATGTTTGTTATGATATGATGAAACTACTGTATAGAGCATGCAAAAATATGTAGAGGGGGCACAAATATGTAGACGGGAATTAAATTCTTGAAATCAGGAATATTAGGTGTAGCACTGGTTTAGCAGCAACGCTTGTTGTCCTCCAGCACTACTGCTAACTTGGTTACCAGTATTGCTGGTTATCTAGTGCTACTGCTAAAACTTCGTTGTAGCGCCTTAGGAGTAGCGCTGCCACCAGCGCTAATGTTATGGGTAAATCAATCGCTACTACTAGCCTTTCTCCTACTAGTGTAACCCGGTGCTCGTTTTGAAGAAAAATGGCACCTCATGCATGTGTGTTGATTACACGGAAATCAACAAAGCTTGTCCTAAAGATCCTTTCGTCCTCTCGTGCATCAATCAAATAATTGATTCTACGGCGAGTTGTGAGTGATTGTGCTTTTTACATGCATATTCAGGCTATCATCAGATCAAAATGGCCAAGGAGGATCAGGAGAAAACGGCTATCATAACTCCCTTTGGTGCTTTCTGCTAGGTTTCTATGTTGTTTGGGCTGAAAAGCGTAGGGGCGACTTACCAACAATGCGTACAGAATTTCCATCACTCATAGATTGGGTGCAAGTCTCATGCTTATGTTGATGAGGTCGTGGTGAAGTCTAGGAAAAAGGAAACACTCTTGGATGATCTCAAAGAAACGTTTGTTAACCTTTGAGTGAACCAGATGACGTTGAACCCGAAAAGGCAAACTAGTGGGTTTTTTAGTTTCTAAAAGAGGCAGTCAGGCCAATCCTAAACAAGATCAAGGCAGTAACCTCGCTGGGCAAGCTGGGACCCCGAAAAGGCATAGAGATGTCGATGATCGAATCTCAGGCAAGTAACATACCGATGACAAAGGGAATAGCATATGGGGTTGAATGAATCCTTGACACCGAGGATCGACCGATAAAGATCTTTGTAGAATATCTAGGATCCAATATGGGCATCATATCTAGGATCCAATATGGGCATCCATGTCCCTCTATTGGTTATTGACCGGAGAGTGTCTGAGTCATGTGTGCATAGTTCTCGAACCCGCAGGGTCTACACACTTAAGGTTTGGTGATGATATAAGCATAACCGAGTCATAGTGGTGATGACCAAAGGTTGTTCAGACTCCCGGATGAGATGCCGGACATAACAATGGACTCTGAAATAGTCCGGAGGTGAAGATTGATATATAGGATGAAGGTCATCGGAGTCCGAAAGTGTTCCGGGGTGTACCGACGGAATAAAGGAGTGCCGGAAGGGGTTTCGGGAGGACCCGAAAATTATTGGGGGCCTCATGGACCAAGGAGAGGGGGTACCGCAGCCGACCAGGGGGATGGGTGCAGTCCCTCACCCCAACCCACTTCTTCTGAAGGCGAGGAGACCACCTCCTAGGGTGCCGCCAGCCCAAACTTGGGTGGCAAGGAACCCAAAAGGAGGGGCCACCACCCCTAGCTGCCACACCCCTGGGCCGCGGACCATAGGGGAAACCCTAGGGTGCCCTCCCCTCTCCCTGCCCCTTATATATAAAGAGGTAGAGAGAGCTTAGCCACACGATAATCTTGTTGCGGCGTTGCACCTCTTCTCCCTCGTAGTTCTCTCCTCCAAACACCCCATAGTGAAGCCTTGTTGAGCTGTCACCACCAACTCCTCGCCACGCCGTCATGCTGCCGGAGGACTCGGGCTGCTATTTCACCATCGGTCACTCGATCGAGGAGGTGAAGGCGTCCCCAAGCTGTACGTGTATTGAACGTGGACGTGCCATCCGTTCGGCACTTGATCAGTAGATCGCGTGACGGTTCGTGATTGGATCGCGAAGACGTACCACTACATAAACCGCGTTTTCTTGAGCGCTTCCTCTTAGCGATCTACAAGGGCATGAAGATTCAATCTCTCCTCTCGTAGATGGACATCACCATGGATAGATCGTGTTTGTGCGTAGGAAACTTTTTGTTTCCCATGCAACGTTACCCAACAGTGGCATCAAGAGCTAGGTCTATGCATAGATGAATCTCGAGTAGAACACAAAGGAGTGTGTGGGTGTTGTTATTCAGATTGCTTCCCTCCTTAGTATTTTCTTGATTCAGAGGTATTGTTGGATGAAGCAGCCCGGACCAACTTTACTCGTACACGTACGAGAGACCGGTTCGATCGACTGACATGTAACTTGTTGCATAAAGGTGGCCGACGGGTGACTGTCTCTCCTACTTTAGTTGAATCAGATTGGACAAAGGTGGACCTTGTATAAGGTTAAATAGCAACTTGCAAATCACCGATGTGGTTTTGTGTAGGTAAGAAACGTTTTTCCTAGATACCCATAGCTGCCACGTAAAACTTGCAACAACAAATTAGAGGACGACAAACTTGTTTTTGCAGGGTATGTATGTGATATGATATGGCCAAAGACATGATGATGTATATATAATGTATGAGATGATCATGTTGTATGACCTTCGCTGTGACCTTCATGTCACTCATTAAACGATGTGTAATGTTTTACTTTTTCACTAAACGATAGAAATAGTGGTACAAGCAAGGTTGGTGTGAGAACCTCGATGGCAACACAATGATGGGGATCATGGTGTGGTGTGCTAGCTCTTGAGCTTGCGTTGGTTTTCCCTTGAAGAGGAAAGGGTGATGCAGTGAAGTAGATAAGTATTTCCCTCAGTTTGTCGAGAACCAAGGAAACAATCCAGTAGGAGGAACAAACAAGGCCCCAATCGTAGTACCAACACAAACAATCAAACACTTGCACCCAACGCTAAAAAGGGGTTGTCAATCCCTTTAGAGTTATTTGCAAGGATGAGATCAGATAGAGATAGATAAAATATTGCTAGAACAAAAGTAAAACAAAATTAAATAAATAGCAGCAATATATTTTTGGTTTATAGATCTGAAAGTACAATATGGAAAATAGACCTGGGGGCCATAGGTTTCAGTAGAGGCTTCTCTCATGAAGGAAATAATACGGTGGGTGAAGAAATTACTATCGAGCAATTGGTAGAAAAGCGAATAATTATGAAGATATCCAAGGCAATGATTATGCATATAGACATCACGACCTTGTCAAGTAGACCGAAATGAATCTACGACTACTACTATTACTCCACACATCTACCGACTCCTGCCTACATCTAGATTATTAAGTTCATGAAGAACAGAATAACACATTAAGTAAGATGACCTAATGTAGAGGGGTAAACTCAAGCAATATGATGAAAACCCCATCTTTTTATCCTCTATCCAACAATGCAATACGTGCCTCGTTACCCCTACTTGGTCACTAGGTGAGGACACCGCAAGATTGAACCCAAAATTAAGCACTTTTCCATTGCAAGAATTACCAATCTAGTTGGCCAAACCAAACCAATAACTCTAAGAGACTTGTAAAGATATGAAATCATGCATATAAAAATTCACAGAAGATTCAAATAATGTTCATAGATAATCTGAACAAAAACCCACAATTCATCGGGTCTCGACAAACGCACCGCGGAAGAGTATTACATCGGGTACATCTCCATGAAGATCATGGAGAACATGGTCTTGAAGAACAAAGAGAGGGAAGAAGCCATTTAGCTACTAGCTATGGAACCGTAGGTATGTGGTGAACAACTCACACATCATAGGAGGGGCAATTGAGTTGATGTAGATGCCCTCCGTGATCAATTCCCTCTCCGACAGATTACCGGAAAAGGCTCCCAGGTTGGATCTCACAGGAACATAGGCTCCCAGCAGCAGAAAAGTATTTTTATGGATCCCTTCGGTAATGGGGGAATATTTGGGAATTTATAGGCACGGGATTAGGGTTAGGAGAGCTGCAGGGGGGCACAAGCCAGGGGGCGCCCCCCAATAGGGCGCGCCCTGCAGGCTTCTCGCCTCCCGGCACGTCTCCTGCCCCCTTTTCCAAGTGTGCAGATGTCTTCTGGCCCAAGAAAAATCATTCGAGAGATTTTATTCCGTTTGGACTCCATTTAATATTCCTTATGTGCAATACTCAAAAACATGGAAAAAACAAAAACTGGCACTAGGCTCTAGATTAGTAGGTTAGTCCCAAAAATAATATAAAACATCATATTAAAGCATATAAAACACGCAAAACAGATAATATAATAGCATGGAACAATAAAAAATTATAGATACGTTGGAGACGTATCAAGCATCACCAAGCTTAATTCCTGCTCGTCCTTGAGTAGGTAAATGATAAAAAACAGAATTTTTTATCTCGAATGCTACCTAACATATTTATCCATGTAATATTATTTATTGTGGCATGAATATTCAGATCCATAAGATTCAAAACAAAAGTCTAATATTGACATAAAAACAATAATACTTCAAACATATTAACAAGGCAATTGCTTCCTTTCGAAATAACATGGTCTTAAAAACTTATCCTTACAAAATCATATGGTCTGGCTATGCTCCATCTTCACCACACAAGGTATCTAAATCATGCACAACCCCGATGAAAGCCAAGCAATTGTTTCACACTTTTTATGTTCTCAAACCTTCTCAACTCTCACGTAATACATGTGCGTGAGCCATGGATATAACACTATGGGTGGAATAGAATATAATGGAGGTTGCGAAAAGAAAGAGGAGAAGATAATCTCACATCAACTAGGTGTATCAACAGGCTATGGAGATGCCCATCAATAGATATCGATGTGAGTGAGTAGGGATTGCCATGCAACAAATGCACTAGAAATATAAGTGTATGAAAGCTCAAAAAGAAAACTAAGTGGTTGTGCAAAATATGAAATTCCACTAGTTATATGAAAGTGACAAAATAGGACTCTCTATGAAGAACATGGTGCTACTTTGAAGCACACGTGTGGAAAAAGATAGCAGGATTGTCCCTTCTCTCTTTCTCTCATTTTTTTGGTGGGCATCTTTGGCCTCTTTCATAACAAAATTATGGGCTTCGCTGGCCTCTTTTATTTTTTGTAAAGTCCGGAGACTCATCCCAACTTGTGAGGGAATCAGAGCTTCCATTATCCTTTTCTCACACGGACAAGCCATCACACTTTTATTTACTTACAATTCGATATCTAGAACAAAATTTAACTCTATATGAATGCCCCTAGTGGTGTACCGGGATGTGCAATGATCTAGCATAGCAATGACATAAAAAACGGACAAGCCATGAAAATATCATGCTAGCTATCTTACGATCATGCAAAGAAATATGACAATGATGGTGCGTGTCATAAAAAACGGGACGGTGGTGTTGCATGGCAATATATCTCGGAATGGCTATGAAAATACCTTAATAGGTAGGTATGGTGGCTGTTTTGAGGAAAGTATATGGTGGCTGTTTTGAGGAAGGTGGGTTTAATGTACCGGCGAAAGTTGCGCGGTACTAGAGAGGCTAGCAAAGATGGAAGGGTGAGAGTGTTATAATCCATGAACTCAACATTAGTCATAAAGAACTCACATACTTATTGCAAAAGCATAATAGTTATCGAAGCAAAGTATTAGACGCATGCTCCTGGGAGAAGGGTTGGTAGGAGTTAAACATCGCGTGATCCCGACCTCCACACAAAGTTTGACAATCATTAACCAAATCATGCTCCGACTTCATCACATAACGGTTCGCCACACGTGCATGCTACGGGAATCATAAGCTTTAACACAAGTATTTCTTCCAATTCACAATTACTTACTATCATGACTCTCATATTACCATCTTCATATCTCAAAACTATATGCAACGAATCAAACTTCTCATGATATTCAATGCACTAATATGAAAGTTTTTATTATATCCCTCTTGGATGCCCATTATATTAGCACTAAATTCATAACCTAAACCAATTACCATGCTATTTCAAGAACTTGCAAAGTAATATAAGTGAGGTACGAGAGTTTAGTAATTTCTATAAAATGAAACACCGTCGTGCTCTAAAAGATATAAGTGAAGCACTAGAGCAACATTGCCTAGCTCAAAAGATATAAGTGAAGCACATAGAGTATTCTAATAAATACACGATTCAGCGTGTCTCTCTCAACAGATGTGCGCAAAAAGATTGATTGTGGCAAACCAAAAAGAAAAGACTCATAGCATACAAGACACTCCAAGCAAAACACATATCATGTGATGAATAAAAATATAGCCTCAAGTAAATTTACCGATGGATTGACGACGAAAGAGGGGATGCCTTCCGGGGCATCCCCAAGCTTAGGATCTTTGGTATCCTTGAATATGGCTTGGGGTGCCTTGGGAATCCACAAACTTAGCCTCTTTTCACTCCTTATTCCATAGTCCATCAAACCTTTACCGAAAACTTGAAAACTTCACAACACAAAACTCAACACAAAACTCTTGAGATCCGTTAGTATAAGAAAAATAAATCACCACTTTAGGTACAGTTGTGAACTCATTCTTTATTCATATTTATGTAATATTGACTGTATTCCAACTTGTCCATGGTTCATACCCCCCGATACAACCCATAGATTCATCAAAAGAAGCAAACAACACAAAGAAAACAGAATCTATCAAAAACATATCAGACTGTAGCAATCTATATACTTCGAATACTTTTGTAACTCCAAAAATTCTGAAACATTAGGAAAATATGATAAATTTGTATATAAATCTTGTGTAAAATATTCAGATCAAAATCACGTTCTAGTTAATTTACAAAACTCTTGGACTGAGAGCGAAAGTTTATGTTTTTCAGCAAAATCAACTTGCAAACACCATAGGCTATCCCAAAGTTCTTACTTGGCTGAAACACTAATTAAAACAAGAAAACACAATTATTACAGAGGAAATAATGTGTGCATCACTAAAAACAGAAGCAAAAATAAAAGCATAAAAATGAAATTGGGTTGCCTCCCAACAAGCGCTATTGTTTAACGCCCCTAGCTAGTCATAATGCAATATATCTAGGTATTGTCATCTTTGGTATGTGACTGGCACTCTCTGGCAATAGCTAGACGAATGCTGATTTTTGACAACAAAACTTCCCCTGCAACGGCACCAGAAGAATGCTGCTAGCACTCCCGAGTAATGAAACTAGAGGAATGTTGTTGACGGCCCACCAGCGCGTGGGTTCACAGCAGTTTTCGAGGGTAGAGTATTTGACCCAAATTTGTTGATCGCCTATAGGAGGTGAGAGGATACACTCAAGTATTAGCAGCTTAATTTGTCAGATTCAACCACACCTGAAAGATTAGTATCTGCAAGCAAAGTAGTAACAGCAAAGTAGCGAGTAACAGCAGTGGCAAGGAACAACAGTAGTTACAGCAGTAGCAAGTAGCAACAGTAGCAAGCGACAGTAGTAGCAACAGTAGCAGCAGAGCAAGACAAGTAACAGGAGCAATAGTAGTAACAGCAGCAGAGCAAAACAAGTAACAGAAGCAACAACAGTAGTAACAGCAGCAGAGCAAAACAAGTAACAGCAGCAACAACAGTAGTATCAACAGAAGAGCAAAACAAGTAAAGGAGCAGTAGTACAAACTCGTAGGCAATGGGTCGGTGATTTGTTTGATGATATTCATCATGCAACAGTTATAACATAGAACGATATGTGGCTAGCTCCCGTTCGTCAATGTGATGTAGGCATGCATTCCGTGTGTCGTCATACGTGCTTAGGGAACAGAACTTGCATGACATCTATTGTCCATCCCTCCCGTGCCAGCGGGGTCCAAAAGGAAATTACGGGATATTAAGGTTCTCCTTTTAATAAAGAACCGGACCAACGCATTAGCACTTGGTGAACGCATGAAATCCTCAAACTATGGTCATCACCGGGAGTGGTTCCGGTTATTGTCACTCCGGGGTTGCCGGATCATAACACATAGTAGGTAACTACAACTTGCAAGATCGGATCTAAAACACACATATATTGGTGACAACATAATAATTTCAGATCTGAAATCATGGCACTCGGGCCCTAGTGACAAGCATTAAGCATGGCAAAGTAGTAGCAACATCAATCTCAGAACATAGTGGATACTAGGGATCAATCCCCATCAAAACTAACTCGATTACATGATAGATCTCATCCTACTCATCACCGCCCAGCGAGCCTACAAATAGATTACTCACGAATGACGAAGAGCATCATGGAATTGGAGAGGGAAGAAGGTTGATGATGACGATGGCGACGATTTCCCCTCTCCGGAGCCCAAGACGGACTCCAGATCTGCCCTCCAGATGAAGAACAGGTGGTGGCGGCGCCTCCGTATCGCAAACGCGATGAAAACTTCTTTTTTTTCTTGGATGAAAGTGAACTTATAGACCTAAGGTTGGGGGTGGCAGAGCCATGTGGGCCCCACAAGCCTGCCCACCGCCACCAGGGGGGTGGTGGCAGAGCCAGGGATTGTGGCCCACCCCCTGAGGTGGAACTTGGCTCAGATATTTTTCTTATTTTCCAAAACTGCTCCCTGTAAATTTTCAGGACGTTTGGAGAACTTTGATTTCTGCACAAAAATAACACCAAGGCAATTCTGCTGAAAACAGCGTCAGTCCAAGTTAGTTCCATTCAAATCATGCAAATTAGAGTCCAAAACAATGGCAAAAGAGTTTGGAAAAGTAGATACGATGGAGACGTATCAACTCCCCCAAGCTTAAAACCTTGCTTGTCCTCAAGCAACTCAGTTGACAAACTGAGAGAGAAAGAAAAACTTTGACAAACTCTGTTTGATTTTGTTGTTGCAACTATGTCTAACTCATAACCAGAATTTCAGCATGATCACAAGTTAACCACATAAGCAAATGACACAAAGGTCTCACAGTAAACTAATATCAATGGCATAATCAGCTAACGAGCAAATAATAATGAGTTTCAAATACCAACACTTCAATCAAAACAAGCATGAAGCAATATGAATAGGTGGTATCTCGCTAGCTCTTTCTGAGAACGAAAACATAAATGCATAGCACTTTCAAAGATCAAGGGCTGACTAAACATTGTAATTCATAACAACGAAGATCCAGTCACAGTCATACTCAATATCAATCAAAAGCAAAGCATAAAAATGACAGAGGTGCTCTCTAATTGGTGCTTATATAAGAGGAGGATGACTCGACAGGAAAATAAATAGACAGGCCCTTCGCAGAGGGAAGCATTGATTTGCAGAGGTGCCAGAGATCAAGCTTTGAAAACAGAGATAATAATTTTGGGTGGCATGCTTTCATTGTCAACGCAATGACCAAGAGTTCTCAATATCTTCCATGCTACTCATGCTATAGGCGGTTCCCAAACAGAAAAGTAAAGTTTTAACTCCCCCACCACCAATCGACCACACTCCACGGCTAGCCGAATCCTCGGGTACCGTCCATACTAACATCAATCCGGGGGGAGTCTTGTTTTACAGTTATGTTTTCGATTTAAGCGTGGAACTGGGCATTCCAATTACCGGCCCCTTTCTCGTGAATGACAGTGAATAAACACATGTCGAGGATAACACTCCTAGCATGGAAGATACCAATAGCCCCCTGTCACCACATGAGCGGTTCGGGCATGCAAAATAGATTATTTCTTGAAGATTTAGAGAATGGCACATGAAATTTACTTGGAACGGCAGGTAGATACCGCAAATAGGTAGGTATGGTGGACTCTCATGGAAAAACTTTTGGGTTTATGGAAGTGGATGCACAAGCAGTATTCCGCTTAGTACAAGTGGACGCTAGCAAAAGACTGGGAAGCGACCAACTAGAGAGCGACAACAGTCATCAAGATGCAATGAGTTTGACTAACATTGAATGCAAGCATGAACATGATATAAATCACAATGAACACAAACATCATAGAGGCCATGTTGATTTTGTTTCAACTACATGCATGAACATGCGCCAAGTCAAGCCACTTGAAATATTCAAAGGAGAATACCATCCTATCATACTACATCATAGTCATCTCAAAATATATGTTGGCACTCAAGACAAACCATTATAAGCACTCAGCTAAATAAGTATGGCATCAGAAACTATGATCTCTAATTTGTCATTGCAAACATGGTTCTCTCACAACAAAGCTAAATCTGGGTCGACAAGCTAGTCATATTTACAAAAACAAAATAGATAGAGTTCATACCAGCTTTTCAGCCTCAGTCACTTCATCATATATCATCATTGTTGCCTTTCATTTGCACGATCGAATGATGTGAACAATAATAAGAGTGCTCGTGAATTGGACTAAGCTGAATCTGCAGGCAAACACAAAGGAGAAGACAAAGTAATATGGCTCTTTGAATGCTAAACAGGTAAGCATGCAAGAACCACTAAGCATTGTAACCAATATCTTCTACCTTGACAGAAAGAAAAAGAAAACAATTTATAGTGGAAAGCTCCCAACAAGCAAAAGAAGAAAGAAAAAATCTTTTTGGGTTTTCTCAAAAGGACACAAAACAAGAAAACAAGAAAACGAAAATAAAATAGCATGGATAATACAGTGGCAAAGTGTAAACACTGGCTAACAAAGTGAAAGCATAAGAATGAATGTAAAGTCGGTGGGAACACGTACTCCCCCAAGCTTACGCTTTTGGCCTAGCTTGGCTACTCCCAAGGTGGGAAGTCACCACCTCCAGGATACTCCGGAGCAGACTGTGGATGCAACTGCTGTGTGAGCTCCTCTGGCTCCCACTAATAAACTGGTGTCTGGTACTCGACTAGCGGCTCGGGCATGGGCGCCTGTGGTTGGGCCAAGCCCCAATATGCGTAGATGTCCGAGGGCATAATAGTGTACCTACTTGCATGAAGATCGAACGAAGAAGGAGCAGGCAAAGTAATAGTCTCTCGAGTACCCTGACTAAATACCAGGTTATAAATCATACGTCTACTAGCATTTCTATCCAGAAAATCATGGCGAACCATGTTGTCATAATCCAGATATTTCTCAGGAAGAAGCATCTCTCCTTCCTCTCCCAGTCTAATGGGTATCTATAAGTGTGTGGCAAGGCGGGTAGCATAGATACCTCCATAGACAACACCTTTAGAACGGTTCAGGTTCAACCGATGAGCTACTATAGCGCCCAAGCTATAAGTCTTATCGTTATAAAGGCCTTCGCGCAGAACCGCAAGGTTTGGAGAACTAAGTGATCCAGCCTCCCCACGGCCAATCAAACATTTTCCCACAAATAATGAGATGTACCGAAGCACAGGAAAATGTATGCTAGAAATTCTAGCGTGAGACACTCCTCTCTCCTCTCCAACAGCAATAGAACCAATGAAATCCTCCAAGTCCTGTGGACGAGGGTCACGGATATCCCCAACATAAGGTAATTTGCATACATTGCAAAAATCCTACAGCCATGCACTAGGGGACATCGTATATCATGAACTCAACCATGGGAGGATTCTTCCTCGGATAAAAGTTGAAGCTTCGAACGAAAATATTAGTGAGGAGGAGGTATTGTGAGAACTTATCTTCAACGAACGCAGTAAGACCTGCGTTCTCCACCAAGTACTAAAAGTCTTCATAAAGTCCGGCGGCGCGCAAAAATTCATCACTTGGCCACTCGCACGCTCGAACTTCTGTGACTCGAGGGACTACGTACTTGGGGTGGTTCTTCTCATCCTCCTTGGGGTTACGGCTTGAAGAGCCTCTCAAGAACCTCCTCATCTTTTCCTTTTTCTAGCTCTGAAAAATTCTTAAATTTTTAGAGACTTTGAAAGAAAAGTGAATAAGGATTAACCCAACTTATAGCAACCACTCCTACTAGTGCGTAGAGACCGTATCACTCGCTAAAACTACTTGGGACCAGCTAAAATCAACATTTCTAGCTCAAGAACAGGGTCAATAAGGTAGCAAGAATACGCGAAGGATAAAGCACTAGAACAAAAACTAATTGGACCAATGGAGGAGTCACTTACCAAGGAGTAATTTCCCCAAAACGGTTCGGAGAATGGTGCTTTGAGCAAGGAGATCGAAAATCACACCCAAATGAGCAAGAACACGGGTTTGAGCTGCGAAACAATTTTTTTTCTGGAGGTGGAAGAAGAGGCTGGGAGCTCACTACAAGAAAAACGGTCAATTATGACCAAAAATAATGACGGTGATTTAATTGGTCATTGATCCATGACTAAAATTCTGAAATTAGTCATGGCAAGTCTAAGAGGGTTCGAAGCCCATAACGTTATGACCTTTTGCGTCCATTAGGTCATCATCCTATTGCACAAAATGGTCATTAAGATGTGTAGTATTATTTATGATCATATTTCAGTGCTACCTTGATCAAATATAAGGTCGTAAACATATGCGTGGAGGTCACAGGACGACACCTCACCAATTTTGCCTATGTGTCATTTATGCAGAGCGAAAATTTGTTTTATACGTATATGGATGAAGTAAATGATATTAGATAAATAAGAATAAATTATAATTATTCATTTTAATATCTTAAATATTTTTGAAAATACAATATAATTACCAAAATGAAATATATGAGCCCATGCTAATCTCATAATTTTTAGACCCTATTTAGATAAATAGTTTTGAAAGGTGGTATAGGGTACCTTAACTTGGTGTTTGAGACATTAAAAATTTAAACATGACCACGTGCCTCATTTTAACACAATTATTATAAAAGTTCGCATAAGAAGTATGGAGATATAAAAAGTTTTCAACACATTATGTTGAATTTGGTTCCAATGGCAACCCACATGCATTTGTATAGAAGTAGAGAGGTGGGAGCCCTTTCTAGATGCATATCTTATTTTCTTATTTTTAAAGTCAAATATGTTTGCCTTGTTAAATATATGTTCCTTCAGTGATACAAGGGTGACGCGCCTTGCCAATTGGCCGTAGAAGTGCTCTTTTGCACCGCATGTTCATAAGAAAATACACCTAAACTTATAGTATGTGTGCGTGAAAATACAACGAAACCACATTCCATCAACAAGTACAATGATGTGGATATACAGTTAAACCACCTGTTTTTAGGCAATAAAAATATACAACTAGAGACAACAATATGGGACCATATTTGCTAAATCCAATATTTATACGGACTTGAGCAGACCCATTAACTAATAAGATTAATTCACTAAAAAGAAATAGGATATAAAGTCCCTTCCCCCACAAAACTAAGCCTAACCCTATCTCCAGAGTCCCCCTCGACTCCCCTCCCACCTCTCCCGCCGCCAGCCTTCCTTCCCCTCACCAGATCCCGTGTGCTCCCGTCCGCCGCGGCAGGCCCTGTGCTCCCTTCTCCACCTCTCCCGTCAACCTCCCAACCACCATCCCCTGCGCCCGTTCAGCCCGTTCAGTGTGGGAGGCTATGGTGTGGGCGCGTACGACCATGGTGTTCAAGGAGAACCACGCGCCCTGCCGATTCATTTTTGGCATCCGTCCCTGCGCACCCCCGCTCCAACGACTACATGTGACCAAGGAAAACGGCGACAAGGCTGCCGACGGTACGCCGCAGAGTCCATGCCGGAGCAGCACACCCTTGTTCCTTCGTCGGGTATGACGCCGTCAGTGACAAGCAGGTCGGATTTCCCCCGGTTCATCCACTCGTATTCCTCTCTCAAAATAGTGTCTGTGCTTTGTGCAAGCGCAACTGAAGTGGGTTAACTAGGCGGTAGTATTGAATTTGACTGGACATATATTCGGCCCTCTGTAATTTCATTCAGTTTGGACAATGGAATGTCTACTTGGACAGATGGTTTACTAGTTCATGTGAAGCCTCTTATAGTATTAGTGTGTCTTCTCACAGGAAGCTGTGGCAGTGACCACCGAGGTACAGGAGGAGATTCTTCGCGAGATGGGGATCGGTATTATATGCTCTATGCCTTTCTGGTTTGCTTGGTCTAGCAATTTTCTTATGCAGACAATGATGCCCAGATGCAGAATGTAGGCATGTTCCAGTTAGAGAGTGTTCCAACTTTTGGTATCATATTGTGAAGCCATCTAACATGTCCAGATGTATGAACATTTAGTTTATTTACATAAGATGTCCATAATTCTTGTCAAATGCTCGCTAAACAGCGAGTATATGTGCCATACGTGGAGTTACTGTTAAGCTGTTAAATGTAGCTGCCACTGCCTCATGGCCATGATTAAGGTGTGTACTTAATTAAATTTCTGATTCATTTTTCTTTTAGAATGTTCTCAATGAACCGTGATCTTCTTTATCCTAACATATATGGTTATGTTTCATGCATGCCTTGTGCTGACATGTAATTTCTGAACATTAGATCCAAGTTTTGGTATTGCTTGTGTGCGAAAGGTCAACGTCGTGTATGAGAATGACATGGACTTGATGATTAAGCTCTACAAATTTGTTGCCAAGTGAGATCCTCCTAATTTTTTACAGTATATTTTCTAAAATTCTGTCTAAATATGTGGTATAACTATCTAGTGGGGTAAGAGGAAAAAGTGTGTTACAACCAATAAAGTTGAATGTCTTTATTCATTATTTTGGATTTAGCAGTTTCCCGACCGCATTTGTGTATGTTATTACATCATGTAGCTTCACGTATTGGTTTTCCAATGTTGCATAATCTTTTATTAATTAGCTAGTGCATTGTAATGTTGGTAAATGAAACCACTAATATAGTAGAGCAAGTTTGAAAATTGCCCACACTGATATGTGTAATGTTGTGCCATCTCTTTTATTTATTTTCGAGGAGCTATCAGTTAATGTCCCAACCATTGTAGAGCAAACTGGTTAGGTGCAGTGGTGTTTATTAAAAACATGCCTTCTTCTGGTTAGATTTTACCTTTGCTTATTAGAGAAAATATATACTCACTGGTCAGCTTTCTGTATGCTCCGAAGACATAACAGAAAATAGGAATGGGAACATGAAGTCATTCTTAGGAGCTTCCCCTAATAAACATTTCAAAATAGAAAATTCCAAATAAGTTTTCTGTTGCACATTTTCTCTGTTTAAGACAGGAACTCTAAGAACAAAGCACTTTAGATTTTCATGTTCAAGACAGGACAACAAACAATGTCCTGTTGGCTGGAAAATAACAAACACATTCATGGGCGGACCTACATTCATGCAGCCGGTGTCACTAGACACCGGGTAGAAGTTCTGGTTGCCCTATATATAGCTCGTATTTGGTACTTTGACACCGGTAAAAATTAATGCGGGACACCGGTTGGAAGATGGAGGAAACGAGAGCTTGCGCGCAACACGGCAGTGGCCCATCTAGCTGCCAATCATCCATGGTGTGCTTGCTAGTAGCCATATCGATCGATTGGATCCTATCATGTATGTACGCGTGTAACATGTGCCTATATTCAGTTGTTGTCCCCTCCTCTGGTCGTGCCGCCGCCCCTCCCCTTGCTCGGTTGCTGCTTTCTCGCTTCCTCTAGTCACACCACCATGCCTCGCCCGCCCAACAGTCCCCAGCACAAGCATGCCCTCGCTCATTAGGCGTTGCATATTAGTAAGAGGAGGTTTCTCTAATAATTATTTGCCTAGATTATATATCTAGAGTTTTCAAATTCAAGTGTATTGCATTTTAGAATTAGATTGTTGCGATTTGATAATTTCCCTTAGTGATTCGCATCTATTTGGAACTTCAAATTTTCTTAACCGCGCAAGGCAGCAATAAGACACAATGTCTAGTAAGTTAACTTCGAAACAATAAAGATTAACAATATGTTGTATTTATTTATTTCTATTCCTGCATCTACAAACACAATAATGTAAATCGTTGTGCACTTGCAATAACATAATTATCAAGGAATTAACATGGGAATTCATGTTGCTTTCGTTGATCGTATTTCTTTCTATTGTTTAGAATTCTTATGTTTTACTGTTCAAGTTTACATAATTCGCTAGAATTTGAAGTGGAACATTTTATTTTGGTAAGACTGTTCAAAATTGGACATTTTAAGTTTTGAGTGTCTTACTTTTAAGTGTATTTCCCTTAGAATTCATCCTTTATGGTGTATGTGTGGACACTGGGTGATTTTTGTTCTAGGTCCGCCCCTGAACACATTGCCGTACCTCATTTCATGCCATTAGAGTACCTTGTTCGAAAACACGAGAGTTATTATTAGAAAATTTAGCGACTGCATATCAGTAAAGATTTTAAATTGAAAACATTGTGTAAACCAATAACCAGTATAACCTCCAATACAGAAATATACCTAATGGATATCTTTTTAGATGTTTGCGGGTGTGAAGTTTTAGATGGTTCTGGAAGTGGACCCCATTGAAGCATCACTTACAGTCTCATGTGCACCAATATATTGTTAAGTTCAGCATTCCTGCATTCTTATGTGTGGTATCTTCATATTGTAGGCTACTCAAACCAGGGGGAGTCTTTATGTTGGTACTCAAACCAGTATGCATGTTGCTGGGACCCGACTGTTTCTGCTACCGCTGGTGCAGGAGCGGCTCCCCCCGCACCAGCGATGTCCGCTTCTTTTCCTACTATGGTGTAGGTAAGCCACCTGCTTCCTCTCCTGTGCTTTCTCTTCTGCTCTGTGTGGTGTCCGCAGCCATCGTGCCGCGGTAAGTTGTATGCTGGCCATTGACGCCATGGATATTTCTAGGTTGGGGCGCAGGCCATCGTTATCAGTTGATTTTGAATTGCAATTTTTTATTTTAGAAAAAGAACTGTAGTGTTACCTTACAATGTATAAACTTGATAGGAAACTGCCTATCAAATATAATTTCTGGCGTTTGTGTTCTTGTTATTGACCTGGATAGCTAACTGTTAAAATACTTGCATTTGGCAACTTCCATTAAGTATTGTCCTAATCTGGACAATGTAACTTCTAGGTGGCGCCCGAGCCTCTAGTACATGCAAACATACGCGTAGTCAGAGCTCAATACACTACCACTGATTATTTTGTATGCTTTCTTATGTTTGATTATTTGAATTACCAGGATGATCTGAAGCACCCAAAAGGAGTAGAGGACAGGTCAGGAGGAGGGAACAAGAAACTTTGTTTATCATTGATGTTATGTGTGATCAACAAAATCTTGTGCTTCTCATTCAATCTTTGTCGAACTATATTGATGTGTGATTATGCACTTGTTGGGCCCTTTTGCCGTGCACCTGCACCTGTAGAACTATTTTGTTGTGCACTTGTTGGGCCTTGAACATTTATGTGTAGAGGAGTCGATTGATGATGTATTGTAATTCATGTGATGTGTTACTGAAATGAAATATATACAACTAATTTGCAATCTTTATTCTTTTGTACTTGTTTTTTAATGGGCCTATCTTGAGATATACATGCTTTTGGGAAAATAATGCATCATCCAAAACAATTTAGACATTTTTAATAATAAAATAGTATTGGTGAAGGCCCACGTAGACAAAATTATTGAATTGGGCTATGAAATTTATGATGATTCCATTTGGTCACTAGCAATGCCATGTCAGCACAGCCACGTCAGATCCTACGTGGCTCACACAAATGAGTAATGACCAAACCAAAAATTTGGTCAATAGAGCTCTATGACCAAAATTTTTGAAAGGTCAAGTTTGTTCATTCGTGATGGCCAACTGTTGACCTTGTAAATTTGGTCAAAAAAAGGTCAATAAACAACAACAATGACGAATCTATGACCAATATAGGGAGTCAAAATTGACCTTATTTCTTTTAGTGGCTGGAATGAGTGGAGGGGGTGCCTGTGGGCCCCACAAGCTTGCACTCCGCCACCAGGGGGTAGGTGGCGGTGGCAGGGCTTGTGGCCCACTGGTCTGGCCCCTAGGCGAGCTCGGAGGCCCAGAAATTTTCAAAAATTCCAGAAAAAATCATACTAAATTTTCACGACCATCGGAGAACTTTTATTTTCGAGGTATTTTTTCCGGGACGCTAAAACAGAAAACACGAAAAACTAAACTAATCTATCATTTTTTTTCTAAGCAAAATAAAATGAAAGCTTAAAACAGAGGTATGTGACTCTTTGATTCATCCATTTCATGGTCATCGAAAGAAATCCGTCAATGGGGTTGACCAAATCCTTATGACATAACCTTCTCGAATCGCAAGAGGGAACGGAGAATTTTCTAATAGCCACTAAGTCACCTCAGTGGGGATATGTATCTCCCCAACAAGCAAATCATACTTCATCTTGAGACGAGGAATAGGGCATTCAAAGCTCCCAATAAGAATCGATGAAGTTTTTCGATAGCATTGATGCAATGTACTTGATATCGTTTCTTCGGAAAGTGCATTGTGTGCTCATTACCGTTGACATGGAAAGTGACATTGCCTTTGTTGCAATCTATAACAGCCCCTGCAGTGTTTAAAAAGGGTCTTCCGAGGATGACAACCATGGCATCGTCCTCGGGAATATCCAAGATAACAAAGTCTGTTAAGATACTAGTGTTAGCAACCACAAGAGGCACATCCTCGCGAATGCCGATAGGGAAAGAAGTTGATTTGTCGGCCATTTGCAGAGAAATTTCAGTGGGTGTCAACTTATCCAATTCAAGTCTACGATAAATAGAGAGAGGCATAACACTAACTCCGGCTCCAAGGTCACATAAGGCAGTTCTTACGTAGTTTCCTTTAATGGAGCAAGGTATAGTGGGCACTCCGGATCACCAAGTTTCTTAGGAGTCCCACCTTTAAAATTGTAATTGGCAAGCATGGTGGAGATCTCAAGATCTGGTCTCTTCCGTTTATTAGTCACGATATCTTTCATGTACTTGGCATATGGAGACATCTTGAGCATATCAGTTAAACGCATCTGTAGAAAGATGGGTCTTATCATCTCAACGAAGCGCTCAAAATCGTCATCATCCTTTTTATTGGATGGCTTATGAGGAAAGGGCATAGATCTCTGAACCCATGGCTCCCTTTATTTACCATGCTTCCTAGCAGTGAAGTGATTCTTATCGTACTTCTTAGGTTGTAGGTTATCAGGATTAACCGTAGGTTCCATCTCCACATCCTCATCATTGCTAGGTTGAGCATTATTATGAACATCACTGTCCATATTGTCACCAGGTTCATGTTCATCACCAGATTGTGTTTCCGCATCAGACGCTTAAGTGCCATTAGGTTCTTCCGGTGTGACAGTATTTGGCGAACTGGCATGGAGGTTTCTATCATCCTTCTTCTTCTCCTTAGGATGACTGGGTGTATCAGCTTTGATTCCTTGAGAATCTTGATCAATTCTCTTAGGATGACCTTCAGGATACAAAGGTTCCTGAGTCATTTTGCCTCCTCTAGTAATGACTCTCACAGAGTTGTCATTTCATTCATTGAGCAGGTCATTTTGAGCTTTAAGTACTTGTTCTACCTCAGTAGTAATCATAGAGGCATGTTTACTCAGAAGCTTCAGATCATTGACATTTCTGTCTACACAAGCACTTAAATGGCTAAGCATACGAGTACTTTGTTCCAAGTGTATGCTAACATAATCATGGAAACTCTATTGTTTGGCAACAAAGTTGTCAAATTCATCAAAGCATAGGCTAGCAGGTTTATCAAAAGGAATATCACTCTCATCAATCCTACACACAGAATTCACTTATACTACCTGTATCGGGTTATTGAGACCATGGATCTCTTCGATAGGTGGTAGATTTTTGACATCTTCAGATCTAATGCCTTTCTCTTGCATAGATTTCTTGGCTTCTTGCATATCTTCGGGACTGAGGAATAGAATACCTCTTTTCTTTGGAGTTGGCTTAGGAGGTGGTTCGGGAATAGTCCAAGCATTATCGTTGATCAAGATGTTATTCAGTAGGGTCTCAGCTTGTTCTACAGTTCGTTCCCTGAAGACACAACCGGCACAACTATGTAGGTGGTCTCTAGAGGCATCGGTAAGTGCGTTATAGAGGATATCAAGTATCTCGTTCTTCTTAAGAGGGTGACCAGGCAAAGCATTCTGTAGCTCGACGAGCCTCCCGCAAGCTTGTGGAAGACTCTCTTCTTGGAGTTGAGCAAAGTTGTATATTTCCTGCAAGACAGCTTGCTTCCTATGGGCAGGGAAATATTTCTCACAGAAGTAATAGACCATCTCCTGGGGACTACTCACACATCCAGGAGCAAGAGAGGTGAATCATACTTTAGCGTCATCCTTTAGAGAGAAAGGAAACAACTTAAGGATATAGTGGTGACAGATCTTCTCCTCATTAGTGAAAAGGGTGGCTATATCGTGTAGTTTGGCAAGATGGGCTACGACCGTCTTAGACTCATAACCGTGAAAAGGATCATATTCGACTAGAGAGATTATCTCAGGGTTGACAGAGAATTCATAATCCTTATCGGTGATAAAGATGGTGAAGTGGCAAACTTCGGGTCGTATTTCATCTTAGCTTCTCGAGATTTTTCCATCCACTTGAGAAGTAATTTCTCAGTATCATAGGCATCCTTACACACAAGAAAATCCTCAGCTATCTCTTCCTCCATAACGTAACCCTCAGGTATATTAGTCAATTCATATCTAGGAGAGCTAGATCTAGCAGGAGCAAAAGCAGATTCTATCTCAATAGTATCGGCAGTTTCAGAAGCATCACCAGCATTGGCAGTAACTCTAGCAATATGAGCATCAAGGAATACCCCTAGTGGAACATCAGGCAAAGTGGTATCTCTAGCAGTATCAAGCATAGCAGTATTAGGCATAGCATCTCTAGCAGTATCAGGCATAGTATCAAGCATAGCATCTCTAGCAGTAGCATCATAACCATCATCAAGCACAGGCGACATATCAAGATTTCTAGCACAAGGTGATGTCGCCAACTTATTCATAACTGAAGGTGAATCAAGTGTGGATCTAGATGGCAGTTCCTTACCTCCCCTCGTAGTTGAGGGCAAGACTTTGGTTTTTGGATCCTTCAGATTCTTCATATTGATCAGCAGATATAAATCCCAAGTGACTCAGAGAATATAGCAATACCTCCCTGGAAACGGCGCCAGAAAAATGCTGACTCGCACTCTCTGGCAATAGCTAGATGAATGCTGATTTCGTGACAACAAACTTTCCCTACAACGGCACTAGAAGAATGCTGCTAGCACTCCCCAGTAATGAAACTAGAAGAATGTTGTTGACGGCCCACCAGCGCGTGGGTTCGCAGCAGTTTTCGAGGGTAGAGTATTCGACCCAAATTTGTTGATCGCCTATAGGAGGTGAGAGGATACTCTCAAGTATTAGCAGCTGAATTTGTCAGATTCAACCACACCTGAAAGATTAGTATCTTCAAGCAAAGTAGTAATAGCAAAGTAGCGAGTAACGGTAGTGGCAAGGAACAACAGTAGTGACAGCAGTAGCAAGTAGCAAAAGTAGCAAGCGAGAGTAGTTGCAATAGTAGCTGTAGAGCAACACAAGTAACAACAGCAACAGTAGTAACAGTAGCAGAGAAAAACAAGTAACAGAAGCAGCAACAGTAGTAACAGCAGCAGAGCAAAACAAGTAACAATAGCAGCAACAGTAGTAACAGCAGCAGAGCAGAACAAGTAACAACAGCAGTAGTACAAACTCGTAGGCAATGGGTCGGTGATTTGTTTGGATGATTTTCATCATGCAACAGTTATAACAAGGAGAGATATGTGGCTAGCTCCCATTCGTCAATATGATGTAGGCATGCATTCCGTGTGTCGTCATACGTGCTTAGGGAAAAGAACTTGCATGACATCTATTGTCCATCCCTCCCGTGATAGCGGGGTCCAAAAGGAAACTACGGGATATTAAGGTTCTCCTTTTAATAAAGAACCGGACCAACGCATTAGCACTTGGTGAACACATGAACTCCTCAAACTATGGCCATCACCGGGAGTTGTTTCGGTTATTTTCACTCCGGGGTTGCCGGATCATAACACATAGTAGGTAACTACAACTTGCAAGTTCGGATCTAAAACACACATATATTGGTGATAACATAATAATTTCAGATCTGAAATCATGGCACTCGGGCCCTAGAGACATGCATTAAGCATGGAAAAGTAGTAGCAACATCAATGTGA
Organism: Hordeum vulgare subsp. vulgare; assembly: GCF_904849725.1. Lineage (NCBI taxonomy): Eukaryota > Viridiplantae > Streptophyta > Magnoliopsida > Poales > Poaceae > Hordeum > Hordeum vulgare. Next base: position 367,475,433 of record NC_058519.1, read on the forward strand.
GAACATAGTGGACATTAGGATCAATCCCCGTCAAAACTAACTCGATTACATGATAGATCTCATCCTACTCATCACCGCCCAGCGAGCCTACGAATAGATTACTCACGAACGACAAAGAGCTTCATGGAATTGGAGAGTGAAGAAGGTTGATGATGACGATGGCGACGATTTCCCCTCTTTGGAGCCCAAGACGGACTCCAGATCTACCCTCCAGATGAAGAACAGGTGGTGGCGGCGCCTTCGTATCGCAAACGCGATGAAAACTTCTCTTTTTTTCTGGGACGAAAGTGAACTTATAGACCTAAGGTTGGGGACGGCAGAGCCGTGTGGGCCCAACAAGCCTGCCCACCGCCACCAGGGGTTGGTGGCAGAGCTAGGGATTGTGGCCCACCCCCTCAGGTGGAACTTGGCACAAATATTTTTCTTATTTTCCAAAATTGTTCCCCGTAAATTTTCATGACGTTTGGAGAACTTTGATTTGTGCACAAAAATAACACCAAGGCAATTCTGCTGAAAACAGCGTCAGTCGAGGTTAGTTCCATTCAAATCATGCAAATTAGAGTCCAAAACAAGGGCAAAAGAGTTTTGAAAAGTAGATACGATGAAGACGTATCAGTATGCAACTCCTCAATTGCACACTTGTGAACCCTCTGAGATCCTTCATTTTTATCAATAATCATACTCCTAGGCGAGAAATCCTGAAATTCACTTGTAGTAATAAGTTCCCTAATAATGAAGCAACGATGAACGTTTATCATCTTAGGATCTTCATCACCTTTTCTAGAGGATTCACCCTTATTTTTAGGAACATAAACAAACTTGGCAGTCTTAGGAGGAGATTTTGGAGTGGTTTGAATAGAGGTGAAGGTTGAACCCAAGTTGGTAATAGTGCCCTCTAGCTTTCCAATTCTAGAAGAATCTTGATCCTGTTTTTCATTAACTATGGGTTCCTTTTCCCTAAGGTTTTTTAAACTAACTCCTACCTTAGATCCATATTGAGTAATATCATTATGAATATTTTTGTCCCAGTTTTCAGTGAGCTCAGTGGTAGCAACTTTATTTTCAGTAGCATCAAGCCTTCGCATCACATGCTCCAAAGTTAAGATTGTCATTAACCATGAGTGAGGGTGAACCTACTAAATTTTGCATAGCATTATAAGAATCAAAGTTATGGCTACCCAAGAAATTTCATCCCATAATGGTGTCCAAAATATATCTATTCCAAGGAGAGACACCCACATAAAAATTGCGAAGGAGAATGGTATTAGATTGCTTACGAGTAGATATATTTTGAGCATTGCAAATTCTATACCAAGCATCTTTTATGTTTTCTCCCTCCCTTTGCTTAAAATTAAGAACTTCATTCTCGTGAATACTAGCGATAGAAGCAAGGCTAGCCATGAGTTTAAGCAATCTAACACCCAAGAAAATGAAAAAGGCGAACAGAGGAGGGGCGAATAAAAAGGCAAATCTTTTTGGTATTTTCTGAAAATCATTTTAGAAGTGGGGGAGAGGAAAACGAGAGGCAAATGGCAAATAAAGTAAATGCAAGAGATGAGTTTGTGATGGGTACTTGGTAGGCTTGATATTGCTATGTATCCTCCCCGGCAACGGCGCCAGAAATCCTCCTTGCTACCTCTTGAGATCACGTTGGTTTTCCCTTGAAGAGGAATGATGACCCACAAGTGTAGGGGATCTATCGCAGTCCTTTCGATAAGTAAGAGTGTCGAACCGAACGAGGAGCGGAAGGAACTGACAAGTGGTTTTCAACAAGGTATTTTGTGCAAGCACTGAAATTATCGGTAAAAGATAATTGTGTGATAATATGATTCGTAGCAAGTAGCAATTAACAATAGTAACAAAGATGCAGCAAAGTGGCCCAATCCCTTTTGTAGCAAGGGACAAGCCTGGACAAACTCTTATATCAGGTAAAGCGCTCCCGAGGACACATGGGAATTTCTGTCAAGCTAGTTTTCATCATGTTCATATGATTCACGTTCGCTACTTTGGGTGCTGCCATTAAATGGAAAAACATCCCACTTATGATTAACCCCTCTCGCAAGCATCCGCAACTACGAAAGAATAATTAAGACAAAGTCTAACCATAGCATTAAACTAGTGGATGCAAATCAGCCCCTTACGAAGCAACGCATAAACTAGGGTTTAAGCTTCTGTCACTCTAGCAACCCATCATCTACTTATTACTTCCCAATGCCTTCCTCTAGGCCCAAATAATAGTGAAGTGTGATGTAGTCACGGTTCACATAACACCACTAGAGGAAAAACAACATACAACTCATCAAAATATGGAACGAATACCAAATTCACATGACTACTTATAGCAAGACTTATCCCATGTCGTCAGGAACAAAAGTGACTACTCACAAAGCATAATTATGTTCATGACCAGAGAGGTATTGAATATCATTAGAGATCTGAACATATCATCTTCCACCGAATAATCCAACTAGCATCAACTACAATGAGTAATTAACACTACTAGGAACCTTACAAGTACCAATCGAAGTCACGAGACGGAGATTGGTTACAGGAGATGAACTAGGGTTTGGAGATGAGATGGTGCTGATGAAGATGTTGATGGTGAGGAGTCCCCTCCAATGAGAGGAGTGTTGGTGATGACGATGGGGACGATTTCCCCCTCCGGGAGGGAAGTTTCCCCGGCAGGATGGCCCTGCCGGAGCTCTACATTGGTTCTGCTCAAGTTCCGCCTCATGGAGGCGGCGATTCCTCCCGAAAGCCTCGTCCTGATTTTTTCTGGAATGAAACCCTCCTTATAGCAAAAGATGGGAGCCATAGGGGCAACAGGGGGTCCACAAGCCACCTAGGCATGACCAGGGGGTAGGTTGCGCCTGCCAGGCTTGTGGCCTCCTAGTGGGTCCCCTCTAGTACTTCTTCCGCCCAGTATTTTATATAAAATCCAATATAATTCCTCGTTGATTTTCACGGTTTTTGGAGTTGCGCAAAATAGGTATCTCAAACTTGCTCCTTTTTTAGACCATAATTCCAGCTGCCGTCATTCTCCCTCTTCATGTAAACCTTATAAAATAAGAGAGAAAAGGCATAAATATTGTACCGTGAAGTGTAATAACAGTTCTTAAAGCGATAAATATCAACATAAAAGCATGATGCAAAACGGACGTATCAAGGAAAGGGTGACGCAGCGAAGTACATAAGTATTTTCCCTCAGTTTCTTGAGAACCAAGGTATCAATCTAGTAGGAGGAACAAGCAAGGCGCCAATGATAGTACCTACACAAAAAGTCAAACACTTGCACCCAACGGTAAAAGGAGTTGTCAATCCCTTCAGAGTTATTTGCAACGATGAGATCTGATAGAGATAGATAAAAGATTGCTAGAACTAAAAGTAAAAAAAGCAGCAATATATTTTTGGTATTTTTTTGTTTATAGATCTGAAAGTATAATATGGAAAATAGACCCGGGGGCATAGGTTTCACTAGAGGCTTCACCCATGAAGGAAAATAATACGGTGGGTGAACAAATTACTGGCGAGCAATTGACATAAAAGCGAACAATTATGAACATATCCAAGGCAATGATTATGCATATAGGCATCACGTTTGTGCGAAGTAGATCGAAACGATCCTGCATCTACTAGTATTACACCACACATCGACCGACTCCTACTTGCATCTAGAGTATTAAGTTCATGAAGAACAGAGTAACACATTAAGAAAGATGACATGATGTAGAGGGATAAACTCAAGCAACATGACAAAAAACATCTTTCTATCCTCGATGGCAACAATGCAATACATGCCTCACTACCCCTGCTTTGTCACTGGGTGAGGACACCGCAAGATTGAACCCAAAACTAAGCACTTCTCCCATTGCAAGAATTACCAATCTAGTAGGCTAAACCAAACCAATAACTCGAAGAGACTTGCAAAGATATGAAATCATGCATATAAAAATTCACAGAAGATTCAAATACTATTCATATATAATCTGAACATAAACCCACAATTCATCGGATCTCGAAAAACACACCGCAAAAGATTATTACATCGGATAGATCTCCATGAATATCATGGAGAACATAGTATTCAAGAGCAAAGAGAGAGAAGAAGACATATAGCTACTACATATGGACCCGTAGGTCTGTGATGAACTACTCATCGGAGGGGCAATGGAGTTGACGTAGATGCCCTCCGTGATCAATTCCCTCTCCGACAGATTATCGGAAAAGGCTCCCGGATTGGATCTCATGATAACAAAGGCTCCCGGCGACAGAAAAGTATTTTTGTGGCTCCCTTCGGGTATGGCGGAATATTTGGGAATTTATAGGCCAAGGATTTGGGTTAGGAGACTTGCAGGGGGGCCACAAGCCAGGGGTGCGCCCCCCTAGGGCGCGCGCTGCAGGCTTGTCACCTCCTGACGGGTCTCCTGTCCATTCTCCAAGTTTGACAGATGTCTTCTGGACCAAGAAAAATCATTCCGGAGATTTTATTCTATTTGGACTCCATTTAATATTCCTTATCTACAATACTCACAAACATGAAAAAAAATAAACCGACACTAGGCTCTAGATTCATAGGTTAGAACTAAAAATAATATAAAACAACATATTAATGCATATGAAACATCCAAAACAGATAAAATAATAGCATGGGACAATAAAAAATTATAGATACCTTGGAGACGTATTATGGTGCCGGTGACGATGGAGATCATGTCGGTGCTTTAGAGTTGGAGATCAAAATCACAAGATCATGGCCATATCATGTAACTTATGATTTGCAGGTGATGTTAATTCTTTTTAGGCACCTTGTTTTACTTAGGAAGATGGTAGCATTATAAGGTGACCCTCATTATATTTCAAGATAAAATTGTGTTCTCCCCGAGTGTGTACCATTGCGAAAGTTCGTCATTTCGAGAGACCACGTGATGATCGGGTGTGATAGACTCTACGTTCACATACAACAGGTGCAAAATGGTTTTGCACACGCGGAACACTCAGGTTAAACTTGACGAGCCTAGCATGTACAGACATGGCCTCGGAACACAAGAGACCAAAAGGTCCAGCATGAGTCATATAGTTGATATGATCAACATGAAGATTTTCACCATTGAAACCAACTCATCTCACGTCATGATCAGACTTGGGTTTGTGGATTTGGATCATGTGTCACTCGAATGACTAGAGGGATGTCAATTTGAGTGGGAGATTTTAGTAATATGATTAACTAAACTCATTATCTTGAACAATAGTCTAAGTAATCTTTGCGAATTTATGTTGAAGATCAATGGTCGCGCAGTAGCACCCCTGAATTTTAATGCGTTCCTAGAGAAAGCCAAGGTGAAAGATGATGGGAGAAACTTTGTAGGCTGGGCCCGTAATCTAAGACTTGCCCTCACGATTTCCCAAAAGAGCTATGTTCTTGATGCACTACTAGGTGATGTGCCCCTCTTCTCGGCGGCTGAAGACGTTATGAACGTATGGCAGTCACGTCTGGATTATTACTTAGTAGTTCAGTGTGTGATCTTGTATGGCTTAGAACCGGAACTTGAAAGATGTTTTGAATGTCATGGAGCATATGAGATGTTACAGGAATTTAAGTTTATCTTTGAGAACATTGCCCGGATCGAGAGGTATGAGAGCTCCGATAAGTTCTATGCTTGCACGATGGAGGAGAACGGGTCTGTCAGTGAGCATGTACTCAGAATGTCCGGATATGAAACCATCTTGCTGAGTTGGCAATTGTTCTCTCGCCAGAGGCGATCACTGACAGAGTTCTCCAATGACCGCCACCTAGCTAAAAAATCTTTGTGCCGAACTACAAAAATCAAGGGATGAATAAATCAGTCTCCGAGCTGTTTGTGATGTTGAAAGTCACTCAGTCCGAAATCCAGAAGGAACATCAAGTGTTGATAGTCAATAAGACCACCAGTTTCAAGAAAAATGGCAAGGCAAGAAAGGAAACTTCAAGAAGAGTGGAAAAGTTGTTGCCCCTCATGTGAAGAAACCCAAGGCTGGGCCCAAGCAGAAACTTTGTGCTATCATTGCAAGGGGAATGGTCACTGGAAGTAGAACTGCCCCAAGTATCTGGCCGACAAGAAGGCGGCTAACGCCAAACAAGGTATATATGATATACATGTTATTGATGTGTACCTCACCAACTCTTGTTGTAGTGTCGGGGTAATTGATACTGGTTCGGTTGCTCACATTTGCAACTCAAAACATGAACTATGGAAAAGACGAAGGTTGGCGAAGGATGAAGTGACGATGCGCGTGGGAAATGGTTCCAAGGTTGATGCAATCCTTATCGGCACACTCTCACTTCAGTTGCCATCGGGATTAATGATGAACCTGAAAATTTGTTATTTAGTGTCTGCATTAATCATGAAAATTATATCTGGATCTTGTTTATTGCAAGACGGTTACTCATTTGAATCCGAGAATAATGGTTGTTCTATTTATATGAGTAATATCTTTTATGGTCATGCACCCAATGTGAGGGTTTTATTCTTATTAAATCTCGATAGTAATGACCCACATATTCATAACATTGATGACAAAAGATGTAGAGTTGATAATGATAGTACCACTTTATTGTGGCACTGTCGCTTAGGTCATATTGGTGTAAAGCGCATGAAGAAACTCCATGCTGATGGACTTTTGAAGTCACTTGATTTTGAATCACTTGACAGATGTGAACCATGCCTCATGGGAAAGATGACCGAAACTCCGTTCTCCGGAACAATGGAGCGAGTAAGTGACTTATTAGAAATCATACATACTAATGTGTGCGGTCTGATGAGCATTGAGGCGCATGGTGGATATCGTTATGTTCTCACCTTCACTGATGACTTGACTAGATATGGTTATATTTACTTAATGAAACTCATGTCTGAAACGTTTGAAAAGTTCAAGAAATTTCAGAGTGAAGTGGAAAATCATCATAACAAGAAGATCAAAATCCTACGATCTGATCGAGGAGGAGAATATATGAGTTATGAGTTTGGCACTTACTTAAGACAATGTGGAATTGTTTCACAGTTGTCTCCGCCTAGAACACCACAGTGCAATGGTGTGTCTAAACGTCGTAATCGTACTTTATTGGATACGGAGCGTTCTATGATGTCTCTTGCCGATTTTCCGCTATCATTTTGGGGTTATGCATTAGAGACATCTGCATTCACTTTAAATAGTGCACCATCAAAATTCATTGAGACGACACCATATGAATTTTGGTTTGGTAAGAAACCAAAGTTGTCATTTCTTAAAGTTTGGGGATGTGATGCTTATGTCAAAAAGCTTCAGCCTAAAAAGCTGGAACCCAAAGCGGAGAAATGTGTCCTCATAGGATACCCAAAAGAGATAGTTAGGTACACCTTCTATCTTAGATCCGAAGGCAAAGTGTTTATCACTAAAAACAAAACATTTCTTGAGAAAGAGTTTCTCTCTAAAGAATTGAGTGGGAGGAAGATAGAACTTGATGAGGTTGTTGAACCTTTGCTTCAGCCGGAGAGTAACGCATCACGGAAAGTTGTTTCCATGGAGCCTACATCAATTGAAGAGGAAGATAATGATGAGGATCATGAAGGTTCAGATCAAGTTGTTATCGAACCTCGTAGGTCAACAAGGGCACACACCACTCGTGAGTGGTACGGTAACCCTGTCTTAACAGTCATGCTGTTGGACAACGACGAACCTACGAGCTATGGAGAAGCGATGGTGGGCCCGGATTCCAACAAATGGTTAGAGGCCATGAAATCCGAGATAGGATCCATGTATGAAAACAAAGTGTGGACTTTGGAAGAATTACCTGAAGGGCGAAAGGTCATTCAGAATAAATGGATCTTTAAGGAGAAGACGAATGCCGACGGTAACATTACCATCTAGAAATCTCGACTTGTGGCAAAGGGGTTTTTACAAGTTCAAGGAGTTGACTATGATGAGACTCTCTCACCCATAACGATGCTTAAGTCTGTCAGAATCATGCTCGCAATAGGTGCATTTTTCGATTATGAAATTTGGCAGATGGATGTCAAAACGGTTTTCCTTAACGATTTCCTTAAGGAGGAGTTCAATATGATGCAAGCAGAAGGTTTTGTCGATCCAGAGAATGCTTGCAAAGTGTGCCAGCTCCAGCAATCCATTTATGGACTGGTGCAAGCATCTCGGAGTTGGAATCAGCGTTTTGATGAGGTCATTAAGGCGTTTGGGTTTATACAAGTTTATGGAGAAGCTTGTTTACAAGAAAGTGAGTGGGAACTCTATGGCGTTTCTAATATTATATGTGGATGACATATTGCTGATTCGAAACAATATAGAATTTTTGGGAAGCGTAAAGGAGTATTTAAACAAGAGTTTTTCAATGAAAGACCTAGGAGAAGCTGCTTACATATTAGGCATCAAGATCTATAGAGATAGATCGAGATGCTTAATAGGACTATCACAGAGCACATACCTTGACAAAGTTTTGAAGAAGTTCAAAATTGATCAGTCCAAGAGAGGGTTCTTACATGTATTGCAAGGTGTGAAGTTGAGTAAGACTCAATGCCTAGTGACTGCAGAAGATATAGAAAAGATGAGTGTCATCTCGTATGCTTCAACCATAGCCTCTATAATGTATGCAATGTTGTGCACAATACCTGATGTCAGCCTTGCCATAAGTGTGGCAGCAATGTTTGAAAGTGATCCACGAATGGAACACTGGACAATGGTCAAGAATGTTCTAAAGTACCTGAAAAGGATTAAAGAAATATTTCTCATGTATGGAGGTGATCAAGAGATCGTCGTAAAGGGTTATGTCGATGCAAGCTTTGACACTGATCCGGATGACTCTAAGTCGCAAACTAGATACATATATATTCTCAATGGGGGTACGGTAAGTTGGTGCAGTTCCAAGCAAAGTATGGTAGTTGATTCTACATGTGAAGCGGAATACATAGATGCCTCAGAGGCAGCTAAAGAAGGTGTGTCGATGATGGAGTTCATGATAGATCTTGGAGTTGTGCCAAGTGCACTGGATCCAATGACTCTTTTCTTTGACAACACTGGTGCCATTGCTCTAGCCAAGGAACCGAGGTTTTCACAAGAGGACCAGACACATAAAGCGACGCTTCAGTTCCATCCATGATTACATCAAGGGGGAGGACATAAATATTTGCAAAGTGCACATGGATCTTAACATTGTAGACTCGTTGACTAAGCCTCTTCCACGAGTGAAACATGATCAACACCAGAATTGTATGGGTGTTAGATTCGTTACAATGTAAATCACATAGTGATGTGAGCTAGCTTATTGACTCTAGTGAAAGTGGGAGGCTGTTGGAAATATGCCCTAGAGGCAATGATAAAATAGTTATTATATTTCCTTGTTCAAGATAATCAGTTATTATCCATGTTAGAATTGTATTGATTGGAAACTAAAATACATGTGTGGATACACAAACAACACACTATCGCTAGTAAGCCTCTAATTGACTAGCTCGTTGATCAAAGATGGTCAAGGTTTCCTGACCATAGACATGAATTGTCATTTGAGAATGGGATCACATCATTAGGAGAATGATGTGATGGACCAGACCCAAACTATAAAATAGTATATGATCGTGTCAGTTTACTCCTACTGTTTTCTGCATGTCAAGTATCTGTTCCTATGACCATGAGATCATAAAACTCTCAGACACCGGTGGAATGACTTGTGTGTAACAAACATCACAACATAACTGGGTGACTATAAAGGTGTTGTATAGGTATCTCCGAGGGTGTCTTTTGGGTTGGCGTGAATCGAGACTGGGATTTGTCACTCCGTATGACGGAGAGGTATCCGTGGGCACACTCGGTAATACAACATCACAATGAGCTTGCAAGCACTGTCACTAAGGAGTTAGTCACGTGATCTTGTATTACAGAACGAGCAAAGATACTTGCCGGTAGCGAGATTGAACTAGGTATGGAGATGCCAAGGATTGAATCTCGGGCACGTAACATACCGATGGACAAAGCGAATAGCATATAGGATTGATTAAATCCTTGAAACTGAGGTTCGACCGATAAAGATCTTCATAGAATATGTAGGAGCAAATATGGGCATCCAAGTCCTTCTATTGGTTATTGACCGCAGAGTGTCTCATTCATGTCTGCATAGTTCTCTAACCCGCATGGTCTACACACTTAAGGTTCGGTGATGATATAAGCATAACTAAGCCATAGTGTTGGTGACCAAAGGTTGTTCGGGGTCCCGGATGAGATCCCGGACGCGACGAGAAACTTCTTAATAGTCCGGAGGTGATGATTGATATATGAAATGAAGGTCATTGGAGTTGGAAAGTGTTCCGGGGTGTATCGAGGGAATAAGAGAGTGCCAAAAGGGGTTTAGGGAGGCCCCGACAATTGTTGGGGGGCCTCATCTGCCAAGGAGAGGGGGCATCGCAGCCAACCAGGGGGCTGGGCGCAGCCCCTCACCCCAACCCACTTCGGCCCAAGGGGAGGAGGCCCCTCACCTCCTAGGGCGCCGCCAACCGAAACTTGGGTGGCAAGGCACCCAAGAGGAGGGGGCACCAACCCTAGCCGCCACACCCCTTGGCCATCTGCCCCTAGGTGAAACCCTAGGGTTCTCTCCTCTCTCCCTTCACCTTATATATAGAGAGGTAGAGAGAGGGCAGCCACACGACAATCTTGCCGCGGTGCTACACCTCCTCTCCCTCGTAGTTCTCTCCTCGAAACACCCCACGATGAAGCCCCGCTGAGCTATCACCACCAGCACCTCACCACGTGGTCGTGCTGCTGGAGGACTCGAGCTACTACTTCACCATCGCTCGCTAGATCGAGGAGGTGAAGGTGTCACCAAGTTGTACGTGTGTTGAACGTGGAGGTGTCATCCATTCAGCACTTGATCGGGAGATTGTGAGACGGTTCGTCATTGAATCACGAAGATATACCACTACATCAACTGCGTTCTTGAACACTTCCGCCTAGCGATCTACAAGGGTTGCAGACTCAATCTCTCCTCTTGTAGATGGTCATCACCATGGATAGATCGTGTTTGTGCGTAGGAATTTTTTCCCATGCAACATTTCCCAACACACTCTCGAGACAGGGTCGTGCCAAGAAAAGGGCGACCATGGGCTATTTTCACAGACACCGAGCACACCGTTGCGTGCCGTCATGGATGATACGTGTGATATACACCACGAGGAGTTCTCACCAATTTGTGGTCTCTTTGCTAGTATTGTCATGGTAAAGATGATGTTCGGGTACTTATCTCAGGTGTGAGAAACACCGCGAGTCGTGTCTTGACACGGACGTTTCCCAAGTCTAATGGGTAAAGTGTGGAACATCTGTAGAGTGTAAACTATTCAAATAGCCGTGGCCACGGTCATGGAAAGTTGGATGACCACTCTTGTGCTACGTCCATGTTGAGCAAACAGTGTGTGTGTGAGAAGGGTGGTATACGAGAAAATTGATACTTGAGCTAAATCAGAGGACTTGGCACGATGGGTGAACATGGGTTGTTCGGCCCTTCATTAATATTGATATATGTAACTGAAAGTGTGTTATATCGACTAGAGGGGGGTGAATAGGAGATTTTTAGAATTTCATAACTGAGGAAATTCCTCACTGATGAATAACTTGTAGCGGAAACAACAAACAATCAGGAGTGCAAAGTATTACAACAACAGTTTTCTCAATGAGGATTATGAAAAACAGTTTGCATAGTACGCAAGCATAGAGTAAGCAGGTGAGGATTAACTAGTGTGAAGAATTTGAGGTTGAGGAAATTCAGAGAAAGTCTTTAGCAAATTCTTCAAACAGAGACAATGAAAGTCTTCAACATACAATATTGAGGAATTGAAATAGTTGAAGAAATATAACCCGTATCACACTGAAGACAGTTGTTGATCACCCAGTTCCAACTGTTGTGACAGTCGTACGTCTGGTTTGGAGCGGCTTGGTATTTAAACCAAAGAACACACAATCCCTACCGTATTCTCATTGAGCTAAGGACACATAGTCCTCGCCCAATACTCGTGATAAGTCTTCACGGCAGACTTCCAAACCCTCACAAACTCGGTCACCCGACGATCCACAATTGACTGCTGGATTGCTCTAGACCATGACGCCTAACTGTCTGGAGGATGCACAGTCCTCAAAGGTAAAAGGCTTCAGTTCCACATAGGAACAAATTCTTCAGTGATGCTCAATCACTTGGTTTTGGTTTGTTGTTTGGTGTTTGGGGTACTTCCCTACTAATGATTTACTCTCGAAGACTCTGAGCAATTTGGGTTGCTCTTGATGACAAGTGTCACTTTCTCGCGGAGCAGCCAACCAGCTAATGGTTGTGGGGGCGGCTATTTATAGCGTGGGAGCGTCCCGACATGATTTGACATAAATGCCCTTAAATACTGTGATTGTTGGTGTGGATAAGATCGATGAGGTGGCGCGAATCGCGGCAACGGTCGGGACCCTCAACTGTGAGAGTCCTCATGTCTCTCATATTCCTCACTTGAGGCTTTTGTAGGATTAGGCTTGGGTTGAGCATCATGAGGAAATTCATTTCATAGTGTTACCTCGACCCCCTTTAACAGTACGGTGTTCCTATTACTCAAGAGTGACGAAAATGAAACAGAAGGAATAAATCTTCACGCTTCAAAGTCTTTGGGTTGTTTTTCTTCAGGACACAACGAATTCCTCATCTTCAATTCTTCATGAGGAATAACAATTTCATCGCAATATCTTCGCGAACAAAGTCTTCAGCATAAGACCAATTTCTTTTGCCGAAGATATACATTTTTAGGGGTCGATATTCATTGTATAACTCAAATTCCAGAGCAACTTATAGATCCCGTGTACACTCATGAACACATTAGATACTTAACCTATAAGTCTTCAAACCACCAAAATCACTAAGGGCACTAGATGCACTTATAATCTCCCCCTTTTTGTTGGTTGATGAAAATTAGGTTAAGTTTTAAATGGGGATAAAAATATGAAGGGTAAATACTCAGTTGAGGAATTTGAAAACAAGATACTGAGATACTCCCCGTGAAGATGTGCATACTTTGAGGAATTTGCTTTTCAAAGCAAATGCACATTGATGATTTATATCTTGGAGATCTCCCCGTGTATCTTGTAAATCATGCATACATTTGACATATAATATGAGGAATTTGAGAATGCATGATGACAAATGGTATCTCACGAATTTCACCATGTGTGCATTAATATTTTGAGGAATAAGAATGCAAAGAAAAATGTTCAAAAATGTGAGAGTACTATCGGGTTTAAGTTACAACTCATTACATAAAACACTTCAGAAGAACCAAGATTTTGTAACATAATAAAGTTTATAAGCCCAAAAATATTTCTTGCGTGAAGACTAACTCAGATTTCTCCCCCTTTGTCATCAAGTGACGAAAAGGGACAAAATGATAAATGGTATTTGAGGACTAACGCCCCATGAAGACTTTCACTTCTTCGCTGATGAAGAGGCATGAGGATTCTTGGTGGCGGGCTTCTTCCTTGGTCCGGTAGCAGTGTCTTCTGGTTCTTCATCAGACTCTGCAGTGCAGAATGAAGAAAAAGAACTGTCCTCAAGGTCTGGAACTGGAATTGTCTTGATTTTTTTCTTGGGAGGCCATGACCAGTCGAAGTCATGAGTAAAGTCCAATTCATCATGTTGTTCTTGAGTCTTTAGATGAGCCAAGGTGGCCCAGGTACGATCAAACACCTCATGAAGATAGTAGGGATTTTTCTTCACTACATTCTGAGTAGTGTTGAGGCTTTTCACAATGGCACGGAATTGTCATTTCATCCCATTGTGATTTCCATCGACCTTCTGATGAAGACCGAGGAGTAGCTCTCTGTTATTCATAACTCTTGGGCCAGCAGGGCTTGGTGGATCTTGGGTAGCAGTGTCATCATATGAGGAATATGACTCTGCTTCACGGAACTGTCCATCAAGGGGCCTTTTTCCTTCATCAATGACAGACTTTCCTTTGCCTTCAACTGGCTCAAATGTCTTCTTGATGACTCTGACAGGCGGCAGATACCCAATGTGGTTAGGAAAATCAGCAAGGTAGTTGATGCCTGACCTGCTTCTGATGAATCTCATGATCCAAGGAGCATAAATCTTCATGTCGAAGGGCGACAGAGCATTATCAGCCAGAATCCTCAGAAAGAAGTCGTGAAGGTTTATTAGTATGCCATGGATGATGTTCAAGAGGATATTCGTCATGATGCCTACGACATCTTCTTCATCATCATGGCCTTTGATTGGAGCGATGACATTGCACAGGATCCTGTATACAGTTCGTGGTTCATACTTCATGTCTTGAACCAGAAAGGTAGTTCTTGGAGGCTGATCCTTGGCCAAAGGCTTCATGAGGACTTCCATTAGTCTGTTGGGCAACTCCCGGTCATCATACATCAACACGACATTTTCTAAGGGAATTGAGACAGGAAGCGCACGAAGCAATTCAGTGGCTGGTGCTTTCTAATGCGTGTACGGAGTTATCCAGTCCAATACCCAAGTGTTGACATCCTTCGGGACTCCGGAGATAAGCAAAGTAGCGTAAAACTGAAGAATTATGTCGCTGTTCCAGTCACCTATGTCCGTGCAGAGAGGCAGCATTCCAGCTTCATGAAGAACATTGAGGACTGGAACAAAGCAAGGAATTTCTTCCATGTCAACATGAGGAATATGCTTGTGCTAAAATATTTTGTTCCTCCCACAGAGCACAAGGGCATAGTAGTTGAGCTGAGTCCTTGTCCAGAATTTCTTGTGCGTGATGCGAAGCTTATCATATGGATTTTTACCAGTGAAGTACATCTGTTCTTCATAGAAAACTTCCTTTTGAAACTTTGCCCTCCTTGACAAAAGCTTATGTTGCTGCGGTTGAAGATTATGTTGTTGCTCTTGAAGAGGAGCTACTATCATTGTTGTTTCTGTGTTAGCCAATTTAGCTCCAATATGGCTTAATAAGCATAGTTAGCTCCAAAATGACATATTTAATCCAAGTTAGCTCCAAAACGACATATAGTTAGCTTGGCTTCCACCTAATTGGCATAATTAGCATAGATAGCTCCAAAATGACCTATTTAGTAGAAAATGACCTATACTTAGCTAAGTTCTCTCCTAAATGACATAATAAGGCTAACTTAGCTCCAAATGACCTATTCCCCCTAACTTAGGTATAAAATGGCCTATAATTAGCTTACCTAGATCCAAAATGGCTTAATAAGCATAGTTTGCTCCGGAATGACATATTTTACCCAAGTTAGCTCCGAAATGACCTATAGTTAGCTAGGCTTCCACCTAAATGACATAATTAGCTGAGTTAGGTCCAAAATGGTCTATTTAATAAACCATGACCTATACTTAGCTAATTATCCTCAAAATGACATAATTAGCTCCAAAAAGGCATAATTAGCTAATTTAGCCCGAAGAAGGGGACAAGAGGACAAGAAAGAGCAAAATTCAAAAGAAGGAAGAAGAAGAAGAAGAGAAGGGGAAGAGAAGAAGAAGGAGAAGGAGAAGAAGGAAGAAGAAGGAGAAGGAGCTTCTCCTCCTTCTTCTCCTTCTTCTTGTCCTTCTTCTTTTCTTCTTCTTCTCCTCTTCCTTCTCCTTCTCCACCTCCTGCTCCTCCTCCTCCTTCTTCTTCTTTTACTTCTCCTTCTTCTTCTCTTCTTTCTTCTTCTCTTTCTCTTCTTCTACTAGCTTAGACTCATCCAACAAAGACTAAATTGGCTAATTATCCTACAAAATGACATAATTAGCTTATTTAGGTGAAAACATCATAAGAACCTTGGTTAGCTCATTAAAATGACCAACTTAGGTCAAAAATGAAATAATAAGCTAAAAATGGCATAATAACCTTGGTTAGCTCATGAATATTATATACTTAGCTTGGCTTCCACCTAAATGATATAATTAGCCAATTTAGCTCCAATATGGCTTAATAAGCATAGTTGTAAGTGCATCTAGTGCCCCTTAGTGATTTTGGTGGTTTGAAGACTTATAGGTTAAGTATCTAATGTGTTCATGAGTGTACACAGGATCTCTAAGTCGCTGAGGAGTTTCAAATATTTGATCAATATCGACCCCTAAAAATGTATATCTTCGGTTGAAGAAATTGGTCTGAAGCTGAAGATTTGAATCGCGAAGAATTTGTGATGAAATTGATATTCCTCATGAAGATATTGAAATTGAGGAATTCGGTCTGTCCTGAAGAAAATCATTCTGAAGACTTTGAAGCATGAAGATTTACTCTTTTTTTTGTTTTCTTCACACATGAGTAATAGGAACACCGTACTGTTAAAGGGGGTCGAGGTAACACATTGGAATGAATTTCCTCATGATGCTCAACCCAAGCCTAATCCTACCAAAAGCCTCAAGTGAGGAATATGAGTGACATGAGGACTCTCACAGTTGAGGGTCCCGACTGTTTTGATAGCCACGCCACATCATTGGTCTTATCCACACCAACGGTCATATTAGTTAAGGGCATTAATGTCAAATCATGTCGGGATGCTCCCAGGCTATAAATAGCCACCCCCACAACCATTAGCTGGTTGGCTGCTCCGTTAGAAACTGACACTTGTCATAAGAGCAACCCAAATTCCTCAGAGTCTTCGAGAGTAATTCATCAGTGAGGAAATACCCCAAACACCGAACCACAAACCAAAAACCAAGTGATTGAGCATCACTCAAGAAGTTGTTCCTGTGTGGGACTGAAGCATTTTACCTTTGAGGACTGTGCATCCTCCAGACGGTTAGGCATCATGGTCTAGAGAAATCCAGCAGTCATTTGTGGATCGCCGGGTGACCAAGTTTGTGAGGGTTTGGAAGTCTGCCCTGAAGACTTACCACAAGTGTTGGGCGAGGACTGTGTGTTCTTAGCCCAAGGAGAATACGGTAGGGACTGCGTGTCCCGGGACTGTGTGTCTTTTGGTTTCAATATCAAGCCGGTCCAAACCAGATGTACAACTGTCACAGTAGTTGGAACTGGGTCATCAACTACTCTCTTCGCTGTGAATCGGGTTCTAATTCCTCAACTCTTTATATTCCTCAGATTATGTGTTGATGATTTTCACTGTCACTGTTTGAATAATTTGCTGAAGACTTTCTCTGAAATTCCTCAACCCCAAATTCTTCACGCAAGTTAATCCTCATCTGTTTTCTGCGTGCCTGCTGACCGTGCAATCTGTTTTCACATTCCTCATACTGAAAAACTGCTGTAGTGAAACTTTGCACTCCTGATCCTTTACTGTTTCCGCTGTAAGTTAGTCATCTCTGAGGAATTTCCTCAAAAGGAATTTCCTGAGTGATGAAATTCTAAAAATCTCCTATTCACCCCCCTCTAGTCGATATAACGCACTTTCAATTGGTATCAGAGCAAGGTACTCCCTTGTTCTATGTGATTTTGGTTTAACCACGTGGAGTTTTAGTTATGTCGACTGCAGGCATGATTAAGGTTACTACATCATGTCCTACTTTTGAAGGAAAGAACTTTCCCTTCTGGAAGACCAAGATGCAGATGCATCTACAAGCTATTGACAATGATCTGTGGTATATTGTGGAACATGGTGTCCCCATCATCTCTGCTAGTATCTCTGCTGCTGATGTGAAGAAATTCAAGCAACTTGATTCTCAAGCGAAGAATATCATCTATGGCCATCTGAGCCCAGGCCAGTTTGGAAGAGTGAGTGCTTTAGGCTCAGCGACACTTATCTGGGAGAGACTGTGCAAAGTAAATGAAGGAGTATCAACCCAGCGCGATTCGCAATCTCTTCAATTGCTTCAAGAGGCTTGACATTGAAAGCTGCCAAGATACCTTTGATCGCCTCACTAACATATCAAATGAACTGCAAGCACTGGGAGCTCGAGACATTACTGATCACGAAGTTGTGAAGAAACTGCTAAGATCTATGGATTCTTCATTTGATACTTTAGTCCTGATGAATCAAGAAAGACCAGACTACAAGATGCTTGATCCATTTGATATACTCGAAAGACTCAATACTCATGAATTCCAGCAAGAAGAAAAGAAAGATCTATATGGACCAAGCTATTCTAGGTCACGTGCACTGAAGGCTAGAGCAATTTCCACATCTAAAGAAGAAGACTCGGATGATAGCATTGGTGATCCTGAAGAATTTGGATAGGAGCTTAAAATGCTCGTGAGGAAATTCCACAGGTTTACACGAAGTGGCCAGTTCGGTAAATCTTCAAGAAGAGATATGAGGAAATCAGAATCTTCATCTGAGGACTACAAGAAAAGAACCTGCCACAAATGCAAGAAATCAGGTCACTACATTGCTGATTGTCCCCGTTGGGGAAAGGAATCAAAGAAGAAGAAATACAAGGATGTCAGTTCTGATGACTCGAAGAAGAAGAAGAAATCTTCAAAATCCTCATCTTCAAAGCCCTCATCACACAAGAAGACTAGTTTCATAAAGACTCGGGCACTTATTGGCAAGGAAATGGATTCCGAGGTAGAATCATAGGAATGTGATGACAAGGAGGGATCTGATGAAGACTCAGAATCCGGATAGGCTAGTCTTGCACTTGCAACCACTTTCGTCAGCAAGTCAATCTTAAACCTTGAAGAAGATGATAACACCATCCACACTGATGACTATGCTGATGACTTCGCGCCAACTTATTGCTTCATGGCAAAAGGTTCAAAGGTACCGAATAATGCTTCCTCCTCTGATTCAAGTGAGTGTGAACCTGATGATTATAAAAAACCAAGTTACAGTAAACTTGCTATCATTGCCACTAAACAACAACCTGCCCTGGAAAAGCTTCAGAAACTGCTAGATAGAAGCGATGATCTGTTGAATGATGAAATGAATCTTACCCAAATCCTCACTGAAGATGTGAAAAGTCTTCAGTCGAGATTTGATAATCTTCAAGATCGTCATGATACACTCCTCGCTGATCATGAGAAACTTTCCTATGATTTTCTTCAAAGGAAGCTTGATCTAGAGAAGTTGAGGATTTCTCATGATGATCTTCGTATGGAAAATGATTCATTACTAGCTCAACAGATCAGCGGTGCTCAAGCTGAATTCCTTCCTCCTTGTCTTAAATTCATTGAACGTGAAACTGTTAATTCTTCACCAGAATCATCAAATGCTTCTACTGCTACAAATTCTTCAACTGCTCCTGTAGTGTCAAATTCCTCACTTGAGGAGAACAAAAATGTCACTGATGAAAATGGAGGGCAGAAGGAATTGTATGTGACAGGCATATACAAAAGTCTCAAAGGACATCAAACCCTTTGTGATGTGCTTAAAAAGAAGATCTTGAACAGGAACCCGAGGAAAGAAGGAATTGCCTTTGAGAGGAAATTGAATGCTGATGGATCTTATTGGAAACCTGAGCCGTATCCCAAAACCTCATGGGTTGCTGCTACTCGGCCTCCTTTTGATCCATCCAATCTAACTGGCTTTTCATGTGAATTATCCTATTCCTCAGATGAGTCATTTGACTCCAACTATAAACTGATCAAAAATCAAGCTGGTGAAGTATTTGCTCGATATGTTGGAACTAACTACAGGAATGGCCCTCCCCTGAGGAAAATCCGGGTTCCCAAAAGTTGTCTTGAAAATCTTCACGTGAATGTCCTCATGAAACCACCAATGAAGAATCTGAACCCCAGATCAAATTCCTCAGGAGGACCAAAGTCTTCAAGAGGATCAAAATCCTCAACTCGTCAAAGCTATGCTCGTACCCGTGCTAATGCTTCTAACATGCAGGGAAACTACAAGGAATATGAATATTAGCATTACTCTTCAAATCATTATGTTAATAAATCCTCAAACTAGTTCTCTGCATATTCATATAAGTACTTTAACCCCCTACTGTTAAGAGAAGTGCATTAGCTTGAATGCCACCTTTCTCATATGGTGCTCGCAGGATGATGAACGCTTTACCACCCCTTCAGATGTGGGTGGTGAAGAAATCGAACTAATCACTTCTGCAAGACAGGTCTCCAGATGAAAATCATCATCTGAAGAATTTGCTGGAGACCTGAGGAAATTCTTGATAGGACGCAAGCTAATATTGATGAAATAGAAATATTTCACACGTCCTTATAATATTGTTATGATGAAATTCCTATCTGATGAAATTGATATCATATTCTTCAAGTTTGAAGCATATGAGATGGTAAGATGTACTAATTCATCTGCAGGATGACAAACCCAAGAGTACTGAGTGGGTTCTTGATAGTGGTTGTACACATCACATGACTGGTGATAAAAGCATGCTGATGAATATGCCACTAATTCCATCACCTCTGAAGCAAATCACATATGCTGACAAAGGTAAAAGCAAGGTATTGGGACTTGGCAAAGTGGCTATTTCCAAGGATAGGCATATGGACAAAGTGATGCTTGTTGAATCCCTTGGATTTAACCTCATGTCAGTCTCGATGCTTTTTGATCTTGATATGATTGTTATCTTTGGTAGACATAGATGTGTTGTCATCATGGAATATGACAAATCCAAAGTCTTCGAAGGTGTGAGAAGAGCGGATTTGTACATTGTTGATTTCTCTACATGTCCTCAACCAGCCACTTGCTTACTAGAAAAAACCTCAGAAGGATGGATGTTGCATCGAAGACTCGGTCATGCACGCATCAGGAATTTGCACACGCTCGCGAAGAAGAAGCATGTCATCGGCATCGAATCAGTAAAATTCCTCAAGGATCATCTCTGCGGTGCATGAGAATCAAGGAAAATGACCAGATCCAAGCATCCCTCGAAGACTATCATTGCCACTACTCGTCCATTCGAATTTCTTCACATGGATCTATTTGGACCTACTCATTATGCCACACTAACAAATGCAGCATCTTTATATGGCTTCATCATAGTTGATGACTATTCGAGATATACATGGGTGCCTATTATCTTATATAAAACTGAAGTGCAGGAAATCTTCAAACGATTTTCTTCAAGTGCCTCAACGAACTTCGGCATCAAGATCAACCATATCAGGAGTGATAATGGGACAGAGTTGAAAAACACTGGTCTTGATGATTATCTTGATGAACTTGGTATTACTCACGAATTATCTGCTCCTTATACTCCTCAACAGAATGGTGTCGTCAAAAGGAAGAACATGATTCTGGTTGAGATGCAAAGAACCATGCTTGAAGAATATAAGACTCCTCGTCGCTTTTGGCCTGAATAAATCAACACTGCATGCCATATCATCAAGAGGGTATATATTCACAAATTCCTCAAGAAAACCTCATATGAACTCCTCACTGACAAGAAACCCAATGTAAGTTATTTCAAAGTCTTCAGTGCAAAATGTTGGATTACAGATCCTCACCATAGCTCAAAATTCACACCTAAGGCACATGAGGGTTTTATGCTCGGTTATGGAAAGGACTCTCACACCTACAGAGTCTTCAAGAACTATCACAACAAAGTTGTTGAGACCGTAGATGTGCGGTTCGATGAAACTAATGGCTCGCAAAGAGAGCAATTGCCTTTTGATCCAGATAAGTTGTCTCCTGAGGAAGCAATAAAGCCCAAACCTACTGAAGACATTGTTCCTACTGAGGAAAATGATGAAGAAATCATCCCCGTCACTGATGAAAATCAAGAAGATGCTCCCGAGGAAATTGCTCCAAAACCAATTGCTTAGCCCAGACGAAATCCTCAACCAGCTCATCCGAGTATTGCAAATGAAGTGGAACTTGACAAAATCCACAATGACATCAACGCGCCAGGTCCTCTCACTTGCTAATAAGCTTCACACTTAGTTAACTTTTGTGGGCATTTCTCCTTTGTATCTATCACAGAACCCTCAAAAGATGTTGAGG
Organism: Hordeum vulgare subsp. vulgare; assembly: GCF_904849725.1. NCBI lineage: Eukaryota > Viridiplantae > Streptophyta > Magnoliopsida > Poales > Poaceae > Hordeum > Hordeum vulgare. The sequence goes on from NC_058519.1 coordinate 367,497,270, forward strand.
CTTTCCTGGATCCAATCTATGCAAGACGAACTTCTTCAATTCAAGCTGAATGACGTATGGGAGCTCGTCAAACGACCAGATCCTCGCAAGCACAATATCATCGAAACCAAGTGGATTTTCCGAAACAAGCAAGATGAGGATGGTCAAGTGGTGAGGAATAAGGCACGACTTGTAGCCCAAGGCTACACCCAGGTTGAAGGAATAGATATCGATGAAACTTTTGCACCTGTTGCTAGATTTGAAGCTATTCGAATACTACTTCCTTATGCTAATCATCATAACATCATATCATATCAAATGGATGTGAAAAGTGCATTCCTCAATGGTAAGCTTGAGGAAGAAGTATATGTTGCTCAGCCCCCAGGTTTTGAGGATCCAAAGAATCCAGACAAAGTCCTCAGACTCAAAAAGGCGCTCTATGGTCTCAAGCAAGCCCCTCGGGCATGGTATGATACATTGAAGGAATTCCTCATGAAGAAAGGCTTCAAACCTGGTTCACTCGATCCAACTCTTTTCACTAAATCCTATGATAATGAGCTATTTGTGTGCCAGATATATGTCGATGATATTATATTTGGTTGTACTGACAAACGATACAGTGATGAATTTGCTTACATGATGAGTGAAGAATATCAGATGTCTATGATGGGGGAGCTGAAATTCTTCTTAGGTCTTCAAATTCGTCAACAACGCAATGGAATCTTCATATCATAGGAGAAATACCTCAAGGATGTTCTGAAGAAATTCGACATGCATCAATGCAAAGGTGCCAAGAATCCAATGCCTACCAACGACCACCTCGGCACTGACGAAAATGGTAAAGAATTCGATCAGCACGTATATCGCTCTATGATTGGCTCTTTATTGTATCTATGTGCATCTATGCCAGATATAATGCTTAGTGTTTGCATGTGTGCACATTTTCAAGCAAAACCGAAGGAATCACACCATAAGGCCGTGAAGCATATTCTTTGATACTTAGCTCACACACCAACACTAGGATTATGGTATCCCAAGGGCTCAAATCTTCATCTGGTAGGGTATTCTGATTCTGATTATGCTGGTGACCGTGTGGATCGCAAGTCAACATCTGGCACATGCCATTTCCTTGGAAGATCACTAGTTTGCTGGTCCTCAAAGAAGCAGAACTGCGTATCACTCTCCACTGCCGAAGCTGAGTACATTGTTGCTGGTTCATGTTGTGCTCACTTGCTATGGATGAAGCAAACCCTCAGGGACTACGTCATGAACATGAAGAATGTGCCTTTCTACTGCGATAATGAGAGTGCAATCAAGATTGCATACAACCCAGTACAACACTCGAAGACCAAGCACATCTAGATTCGTCATCATTTTCTTCGAGACCATGTCCTCAAGGGCCATATCCTCATCGACCATGTGAAGACTGAAGATCAACTGGCAGATATCTTCACTAAGCCCTTGAATGGGAAAAGGTTTTGCAAGTTGCGGTGTGAGCTAAATATCTTAGAATCTTCAAATGTTTTGTAAAAACATGCACACATCCTAACACTTATGCAAAATTGATGACTTAGATGTGCAACACATGATGAATCGATTTTCTTCAACTGATGAAGAACATCACTATGAGTGTGAAGAAATCAACAAAGAAATTGATTCTCAGGGCCCTACGATAATTGTACGCGGCGTCTGTAATCAATATTGTTATATGGTGGGTCACGCCACCGCCCAACGTGAAATTCCTCAAGTTGAATTTCTTCAAAGTCTCATTTCTTCCAAAATTTGATTTTCTTCAAATCAGTTGTTCTTTAAAATCGTTTTTCTTCAAAATTGAAATTCATCATTATGACGATTTACTGACAAAATCCTCAAGTTAGTCAAATCTTCAAAAACACTTGATAACTTTCGTATACCTAGATAGACTGTGATTTCTTCAAGTTGATATTTCATCTAAGTGAATGTGATCGGACCCTACTTTCCCTCTATGCTATTCTCATCCAGTCTATTCAATTCTTCATATGCGTTCTACTTGAAACTTTGTTCGAAATCATCATTGCGTCCTTGTCAGGTGATGATTTTGTAACAAAATCCTCATATCTTGAAAAATATTTTTTTAATGAACAGTAACTGAACCCACTTTTCTCGTTCGGATCAGCACGATCTCCACGATCTCCACCGCTTTGCTCGTAAGCTACACGTGTCGTGCGGAGACGTAGAGGCAGGGGCTTTTTGGTCCGATTTCGTCGCGCCAACAGTAACTGCCTGGCTATAAATATGTCCCCATCCCCCTCGGTAAACACTTCTTCGCTCCATCGCCCTCCTGCTACAGCAAAGCTCCAAACCCTAGCGCCACCGTGGGAAGTCTCGACGCCGGCGAAGAAGAGCTTCACTGCCTCGACTTTTCCGTCGCCGAAACCACGCCGGAGTCGGACCATCCTCGTCCGCCGCCGCCGTAGCCGTCCACTGCTGCCGGGTTAGGGCGCATTGGACACGCACCAAAAGAGCTTCTCCCTGCTAATCTTCTCTGTTCTTCGTGCGCGCCATCTAGGGTAAATAAAAACCCTATTTTTACAGCAAGTTTGATCTACTATTTTACCTCTCAGATGTGAAATCTGTTTTTCCTCAAGAATCCACCTGTTTCTTTTCCTCAAACACTGCCTATCACCACACTATTGATGAACTTCACTAAGCATCTAAGATTTTCATGAGATTCCTCAGTTGTGCGAATTTTCGGATCTGTACAACTCTAGAACCCAAGAACAGTATGCTTAGGCAAATTCCTCAACCACTGGTCAAATTCCTCAACTGTCAAATTTTTTCATTTTCTTCAAATCTGGGAACGCATATGACCTCTCCAAATTCCTCGCAACTATACTCTATTCACAAGTACACACATGTGAGCTGATGAATCTCTTGGTTCTCATCAAATTAACTCATTTGCAGCGTTTCTTGAAGAAAATCTTCAAGTCTCATCAGAGTCCTCAAGAGTTCAATCTCATCAGCAAAATCCTCAGCTAAAGAAAATGGAGGATGACAGGAAACAAAAGGGAGGGAAGAAACTTGAGCTGAGTACAGCCGCAGATATCCCTGAGGATATATACCTAGATTACTGCACTCCTGATGAAAATGAAACTATGTCCAAGAGAAAGATTCGGCTTCAGAAGATAGAACACCGATGGGCTAAGGAGTGGAAGGAGTACAGATTCGTCACTCCCAAATATGCGAAGAAATTCGCTCTGAAGCCTCCTAGCAAACGGGCTCTACTTAAGGATTATCAAGAAGCACATCCCTCAAGCCTCAAGACACTTGATGATTCCCCTAATGAAAAGGAAAAACACTTGGCAAAGCTCAAGAAGCAGGCAGAGGCTGCTGTGAGGAAATTCAACGAATCATCTGCTCCTGCATCAACTTCAGCTACTTCCTCTGCTGCTGAGACCTCTGGCACTGCCATTCCTCAACGAAAGTCTATGCCACCAAAACCAAAGGCTTCAAAGCCTCAAGAGAAACCAGCTCCAGCATCAGCTCCAAAACCATCAGCTCCAAAACCATCAGCACCAAAACCCTCAGCACCAAAATCCTCAGCACCACCACATGCTTCAAAACCTGAACAGAAGCCGGTAGTGAAGCCACTGCCTGCTACCTCCAGCTCCTCACTCCCAGCTGCAACAAGCTCAGAGACAAAGTCTTCACCAATTCCTATGAAGACTAAGGTGACTGCTGGGAGAGGAACAAGACCCAGCCTAGCAAAATCATCACGGTCCCTTCTGCATCAAAGGGTAGTGATGAATTTGATGATGAAACTCTGCAAGCAATGATCAGAAACAAGCAAGAGAGGGTAGGTCAAGCTTCTGGCAGCTCCATTCCTCTAGCCATGGACCATAAAGTCCTCCTCGACTACATCAATATCTGGTATGAGGACCCTAACACTTCACCTGATGATTTGAAACTTCCGCCAGGCATCAGCCACATGGTGGCCACATTCATCAACGAGGCCAAGTGGAAGGAGCAGCAAGCCAAACAGGACAAGGTTGCCAAGCTCAAGAAGGAGAAATTACTCAAGCAGAATCTCCTCAACTTGATGCCTGATGACCTGGTGTCAATACAGGCAGAGTTGAAGACTTTGACAGATAAGTACTCCAAGCTTTCTAACCGTCAAAGTCTCAAAAGCAATTTCATCAAACTTGCCACTAAAGTTGTTAACGACAAGAATAAGAAAGCTGCCCCTCCAGTACCATCTCCTCAGCCTCTGATTGAAAAACCAGCTGATGAGACTGCTCAAGGTGAGGAAATCCCTCAAGAAAGCCGCGTGGATGAACCGGCAATTGAGGAAATCACCACTGAAAATCCAGCTGATGAATGTGCTACAGCTGGTGAGACAGACCCCGCTCCAGCTGCTGCTTCAAAGCCAGGTGATGAATCTGTTCCAGCCGCTGAACCAAAACCTGCTGATGACTCTGCTCCAGCTGGTTCCTCAAAGCCAGCTGATGAATCTGCTAAGAAAACACCTTCACCAAAAGCTTCAAAGGTGAAGAAAATGACTCCGTCTGCATCATACGTGAAAAAGGCAAGGGCTGCTGAAAAGGAAGCCAAGAAGAGAAAAGTCTCTTTAGCAGAAGAACACACTGAGGCCAAGCGCCTGAAACCACTTGAAGAAAATGCTCCACTGGATCCTGTGCCTCTTAACATCACTCTATCTTATGAAATGGTCACCTTCGAAGACCAGGAGAAAGGGCTAGATGAGGAAATGAAGGATGTTGAATCTGAGGAACACACTGACGAAGAAATTCGCATTGACGACAGTCCTCAACCTTCTATTCCTCATGAAGAAACTGTACAAGGATCAGCTGCACCAGCTGATGAATCAAGATCTGTCACCAAGCAAGCTGAGGAAGAACAAACTAAAAATCCTCAAGCTGATGAAAGTCATAGTCCTGAGAAAAATCCTCAACATCAGGATCAGGCTGACCCAACTCCTCCTCATGAGCAAGATCCTCAAGCTGAGGCTCGGGATGAACCTATTCCTCCTCCAGAGCAAAACCTTCAACAAGATACTCCAGTTGACGATATTTGTCAACCTGAAGATCAACTAGTCATATTCCTCAGCCTGAAGTGCAACAAGAGCATGCTCCTCAGCCTGAAGCTCAAGCTGATGAAATTCCTCACCCTGAGGACCATGTTGAGGAAAATGCACCAGACCCAGACAATGCCTTCATCATCCTTAACCCAGAGTCTGCAATTGTTGTCTCCCCTCAGGTGCAACAGCCAAACCTTCAGCCCATGCAGCGCCAGCCGTTCTCAAAGCGGCCAAATTTTCAAAAGGAGTCCTTCTTTGAAGAACGCATGTTCTTCATCGGAGAAAATCCCTATGACAAGCCTCAAATCAGGCACTTGAAATTTTGGACGAGGACACAACTCAGTTACTATGCCTCTATGTTATGTGGAAGAAACAAGATTTTCCAGCACAGGCATGTTCCTCATGTTGAGCTTGAAGAAATACCATGCCTGGCTCCAGTCCTCAACGTCCTTCATGAAGCTGGACTCCTCCCAATGTGCTCAGATATCTGTGATTGGAACAGTGAGCTTATTCTTCAATTTTATGCCACTCTTCACATATCTGGAGATCCCGCAGACATCAACACCTGGGTGTTTGACTGGATGACGCAAACAACACACCACAAGGCTCCTGCCATTGAGCTCCTGCGTGAACTGCCAGTGTCAATTCCCTGAGAGCGAGCCGTGAAGCTTTATGATGAGCGTGAGCTGCCCAACAGGATGAAGGAAGTCCTCCTGAATCCTTTGGCTAAAGGAAAACCACCAAGAACGACTTCCTCATCCATGAGCTCAAATATGAACCAAGGACAGTTTACAGAATCCTCTGCAGTGTTCTTGCGCCGATCAAGGGCCATGATGATGAAGAAGATGTCGTAGGCATCATGAAGAATATCCTCTTCAACATCATCCATGGTATTTCTATCAACATCCATGATTTCTTCTTTAGGACTTTGGCCGACAATGCAATGTATCCTTTTGACCACAAGATATATGCTCCATGGATCATGAGATTCATCAGAACAAGGTCAGGCATCAACTTTCACGCTGATTTCAACAACCATGTTGGTTATATGCCTCCTATCAGGGTCAACAAGAACACTTTCGAGCCTGTTGAAGGAAAAGGCTAGTCTGTCATTAATGAAGGCCGTAGGCCCCTTGATGGCCAGTTCAGAGAGCCCGAAGCATATTCTTCATGGGATGATACTGAGACTCATCCTCCAAGCCCTGTTGCTCCTCGTGTGTTGAATACCACGGAGCTTCTTCTCAGTCTTCACCAGAAGGTGGATCGGAATCAGAAGTGGGTCAAACGCCAGTTCGACACCATTGTGAAAACCCTCAATGAAACGCAGAATGCTGTGAAGCTTAACCATCATTATCTTCATGAGGTTTTTGATCGCACCTAGGCCACACTTGCTCATCTGAAGACTCCGGCAGAACTTGAAGAATTGGAGTTTGTGCGAGACTTTGACTGGTCGTGGCCACCAAAGAAGAAATTCAGGCCAATTCTAGTTTCAGACCTTTAGGACAGCTCTTTTTCTTCATTCCGCACAGCTGAATCTGATGAAGAACAACAAGACACTGCCACCGGTCCAAGGAAGAAGACTGCTCCCAAGAATCCTCACGCGTCTTCATCAACTGCCAAGGAGTGAATGTCTTCACGGGCGTTAGTCCCCAGGTTGTCCCGTTTTGTCACTTGATGACAAAGCGGGAGAAACTTGAGAGTTAGTCTACACGCGGGATATTTGAAGCCTTATGAACTATATTTAAGTTACAAACTCTTGCCTCTTCTGAAGTGTTTATGTAATGAGTTGTAACTTAAGCCCGATGGTACTCTGACGCTTTTGAACGTTTTTCTTCACATGCTTATTCCTCAAAAAATTTAATGCACGCATGCTGGAATTCGTCAGATACTATTTGTCATCATGCATCTTCAATTTCTTCATACTATATGTCATATGTATGCATGATTTACAAGACTCAGGGGGAGATCTGCATGATATAAATCATCAATGTGCATTTCCTGTGAAAAGCAAAATCCTCAAGATATGCACATCTTCAGGGGGAGTCTCTCTGAATCTTGATTTCAAATTCCTCAAATGAGTATTTACACTTCTAATTTTTATCCCTGCTGAAGACTTAACCTAATTGTCATCAACCACCAAAAAGGGAGAGATTGTAAGTGCATCCAGTGCCCCTTAGTGATTTTGGTGGATTGAAGACTTATAGGTGAAGTATCTAATGTGTTCAGGAGTGTACACATGATCTATAAGTCGCTGAGGAGTTTGAAATATTTGATGAATATCGACCCCTAAGAATGTATATCTTTGGTTGAAGAAATTGGTCTGAAGCTGAAGATTTGAATCGCGAAGAATTTGCGATGAAATTGATATTCCTCACGAAGATATTGAAATTGAGGAATTCGTTGTGTCCTGAAGAAAATCATTCTGAAGACTTTCCAGCATGAAGATTTACTCTTTCTGTTTTTTTTCTTCACACATGAGTAATAGGAACACCATACTGTTAAAGGGGGTCGAGGTAACACATTGGAATGAATTTCCTCATGATCCTCAACCCAAGCCTAATCCTACCAAAAGCCTCAAGTGAGGAATATGAGTGACATGAGGACTCTCACAGTTGAGGGTCCCGACCGTTTCGATAGCCATGCCACATCATTGGTCTTATACACACCAACGGTCATATTAGTTAAGGGCATTAATGTCAAATCATGTCGGGATGCTCCCAGGCTATAAATAGCCACCCCCCACAACCATTAGCTAGCTGGCTGCTCCGTTAGGAACTGATACCTCTCATAAGAGCAACCCAAATTCCTCAGAGTCTTCAAGAGTAATTCATCAGTGAGGAAATACCCCAAACACCAAACCACAAACCGAAAACCAAGTGAATGAGCATCACTGAAGAAGTTGTTCCTTTGTGGGACTGAAGCCTTTTACCTTTGAGGACTGTGCATCCTCCAGACCGTTAGGCGTCATGGTCTAGAACAATCCAGCAGTCAATTGTGGATCGCCGGGTGACCAAGTTTGTGAGGGTTTGGAAGTATGCCCTGAAGACTTACCACGAGTGTTGGGCGAGGACTGTGTGTTCTTAGCCCAAGGAGAATACGGTAGGGACTATGTGTCCCGGGACTGTGTGCCTTTTGGTTTCAATATCAAGCCGCTCCAAACCAGATGTACAACTGTCACAACAGTTGGAACTGGGTCATCAACTACTGTCTTCGCTGTGAAACGGGTTCTACTTCCTCAACTCTTTTATATTCCTCCGATTATGTGCTGATGACTTTCACTGTCACTGTTTGAATAATTTGCTAAAGACTTTCTCTGAAATTCCTCAACCCCAAATTCTTCTCGCGAGTTAATCCTCATCTGTTTTCAGCGTGCCTGCTTACTGTGCAATCTATTTTCACATTCCTCATACTGAAAAGCTGTTGAAGTGAAACTTTGCACTCCTGATCCTTTACTGTTTCCGCTGTAAGTTAGTCATCAGTGAGGAATTTCCTCAAAAGGAATTTCCTCAGTAATGAAATTCTAAAAATCTCCTATTCACCCCCCCTCTAGTCGATATAACGCACTTTAAATAGTTAGCTCCAAAATGACATATTTAACCCAAGTTAGCTCCGAAACGACATATAGTTAGCTTGGCTTCCACCTAAATGACATAATTAGCTTAGTTAGCTCCAAAATGACCTATTTAATAGAAAATGACCTATACTTAGATAAGTTCTCTCCTAAGTCCTAAATGACATAATAAGGCTAACTTAGCTCCAAGATGACCTATTCTTCCTAACTTAGGTATTAAATGGCCTATAATTAGCTTAGCTAGATCCAACATGGCATAGTAAGCATAGTTTGCTCCGGAATGACATATTTTACCCAAGTTAGCTCCAAAATGACCTATAGTTAGCTAGGCTTCCACCTAAATGACATAATTAGCTTAGTTAGGTCCAAAATGGTCTATTTAATAAAACATGACCTATACTTAGCTAATTATCCTCAAAATGACATAATTGGCTCCAGAAAGGCATAATTAGCTAATTTAGCCCGAAGAAGGGGACACGAGGAGAAGAAAGAGGAAAATTGAAAAGAAGGAAGAAGAAGAAGAACACAAGAAGAAGAGAAGAAGAAGGAGAAGGAGAAGGAGAAGGAGGAAGAAGAAGGAGAAGAAGGAGAAGGAGGAGAGAAGCTCCTTCTCCTTCTTCTCCTTCTTCTTTTCTTCTTCTTCTCCTCTTCCTTCTCCTTCTCCTCCTCCTCCTCCTCCTCCTTCTTTTTCTTTTTCTTCTCCGTCTTCTTCACTTCTTGCTTCTTCTCTTCTTGCTTCTTCTCTTTATTCTTCTACATAGGTTATTTTCCCCAACAAAGACATACTTAGCTAATTATCCTCCAAAATGACATAATTAGCATAGTTAGGTAGAAAATTCATAAGAACCTTGATTAGCTCATTAAAATGACTAATTTAGCTCCAAAATGACATAATAAAGTAAAAATGGATTAATAATCATAGTTGGCTACAAAATGACATATTTTATCCAAGTTAGCTCTAGAATGACCTATACTTAGCTAAGTCCTCTCCTAAATGACATAATAAGGCTATGTAGCTCCAAGATGACCTATTCCACCTAACTTAGCTATCAAATGGCTTATACTTAGCTAAGTTCTCTCCGAAACAACCTATATATACTTCTTCATCTAGTATTCTTCTTCTAACTTTCTTATTTGTCACTTTGCAGATTACATTCACTTCACGGGAAGCTTGGATTATATTGATGGAATGCTTGAATATCATTTCTTGTACCATGGCTTCACGGAAGCTTGTATCGAAACTATTGTAGTATATGGATATATATGAAACTTTGTATGCATGGATGAAACTGGTGTAATATATGGTTTGGTACGGATGCAACTTGCATAATATGTATGTACTATGGATGAGTATGGAAATAAATTTGTTTTTTTCAAATATATATATATATATATATATATATATATATATCTCCTGAGTATTGTGAAAGTTGCTGGATATAATAGGAAATAAAATAAAAAGGGGCTATTTTCAGCCTTTGCCGTCTGCCCCCTCATGGCAAAGGGGTGAGGGCAGACGGAAAAGAGGGGAGAGAGAGGGGCTGGGTCCCCCCTTTGCCGTCAGTCCCCTCATGGCAAAGGGATGGGGGCAGACGACAAAGAGGGGAGAGAGAGAGGGGTTGGGTCCCCCCTTTGCCGTCAGCCCCCTCATGGCAAAGGGGGGCAGATGACAAAGAGGGGAGAGAGAGGGGCTGAGTCCCCCCTTTGTCGTCAGCCCCCTCATGGCAAAGGGGGGGAAGACGGCAAAGAGGGGAGGCCTGCCGTTAACACTTAACGGGACCGTCTGTGGATTTGCCGTCCCATTTAGTTTGTCGTGTGCCCCCTCATGGCAAAGATTCTTTGTCGTCCGCCTTACAAAAGAAGACGGCAAAGAACCTCTTCACCAGATATTTTTTTTCCGTCTATTTTGCCGTCCGCTGACGGACGGCAAAGCCTTTGCCGTCCGTGGTTCCCCCCTTTCCTGTCTGCCATGGCAGACGGCAAATTCTCAGATTCCTGTAGTGACAATAGTAGTTGCGGTGTTAGGTGCAGGAGCATTTTCTTCATTTTGACCCTTTTTCTCAGGTTGAGGACATTCCTCAGCTTGAGGAATTTGCTTGGTGGAGGAGGAAAAATCTTCAGGTGATGCAGCTGAACCTTGAGCAGATTCATCACAGGCAGTCTTCCCATCAGACACTGTAAGGATTTCTGTTGCAGCAGGAGTAGGAGGGACTTGGGTTGTATCTTCCCAGAACTCATCACAGAAAACAGGAGTGGTGCAATCAAAATCATCAAATTCCTTTTGAGGAATGGAGGATTGAGGAATATCATCAATTTGTATTTCCTCATCCATGATTTCTTCAGATTCAACATCTTTCATTTCCTCATCTTCTTCAGGAATGACATAGTCAATTCCGAAGGGAACAAGTGCATAGGATGGAACTACATTCATAGGTGTAGCATCCACTGGGTCAGTTGAAGACTTTGTCTGAGTGACCTTTGGGCGCTTGGCCTCCGATGATTCTGAGGTCATTGAAGCTTTTCGTTTCTTTGTTTCTTTCTTAGAAGCCTTGGTCTTCTTCACGTCTGATGCAGACGGAACCTTCTTCTTCACCTTTGAGGGTTGAGGTGATGGAATTCTTTCTTCAAGAGCTGGTGCAGTTTCAGTCCTGGCAGTTTCCTCAGCTGAAGCATTTTCTTCAGCTGGAGCATTCATCAGCTAGAGCAGATTCATGAACTGGAGTATCTTGAGGCATTTCCACAACAACAGGTTCATCAACTTCATCTTCTTCGGTCAACTGAACCGAATAGCTGGACTCAGACAGCTTTTGTTTCACAGGAGGAGCAGCCTTCTTGTTGTATTCATCAACTGCATGAGTTGCAAACTTGATGAATTTTACCTTGAGACCTTGACAATCAGATAGATTCGTGTAATTGTCAGTCAAAGTCTTTAGTTCAGCCTTGGTGTTCACAAGATCTTCACGCGTCACATTGTGGAGATTCTGCGTGAGGAATGTTTCCTTCTTCAGTTTTGCAGCCTTTGCTTGCTTGGCTTGCTGCTCTTTCCATTTTGCCTCATTGATGAATGTGGCAACCATGTGGCTGAGACCACGGGGAAGCTTCAAATCATCAATGGGAGTGGTTGGGTCTTCATACCAGATATTGATGAAACCCAGCAGAACCTTGGGGTCTATGGCAAGAGGAATGGAGCCGCCTGAGGCTTGTGCAACTCGTTCCTGCTTGTTTCTGATGATTGCTTGAAGACTTTCATCATCGAATTACTCACTCCCTTCTGATACAGAGGGGATGTTGATGACTTTGCTTGGGCTAGGCCTGATGCCTCTTCCAGCAGTCATATTAGTCTTCTGAAGTGTTGGTGAAGACTTTGTCGCAGAGCTCATGGAAGATGACACAGAGGAGCTAGAATGAGCAGGCTGATGCTTGACAATCTCCTTTTGTTCAGGCTTTGAGGCCTGTGTAGCTGTCCAATGTTTTGGTGCTGGTGCAGCCTTCTGAGGCAATTGCTCTTTAGGCATTAAGGCCTTTGCTTTCTTTAGCACAGTCTTGATTTGAGGAATGGTTGTACCAGAAGCTTCAGCAGCAGAAGAGATGGTTGCAGTGGCAGCAACATATTCCTCATTGAATTTCTTCACTTCAACTTCTGCTTTCTTCTGAAGTTTAGACAAGTGTTTGTCTTTCTTAGGGTAATCCTCAACTGTTTTGACACTGGAGGGATGTGCAACCTGTTGATTACCAAGAGGAGGCCTCTTGCAAGGTGGCTTGAGGGCGAATTTCCTCGCATACCTTGGAGTGACAAAGCGATATTCCTTCCACTCCTTAGTCCACGTGTGTTCTATTTTCTGAAGCCTAATTTTCCTCTTCGGCATGGGTTCTTTTCCATGTGTTTCCTCATCTAGCATGGAGTAATCAGCATATATATCCTCAGGGATATCAACTGCAGTGTTCTGTTCAAGTTTCTTTCCACCCTTTTGCTTTCTGTCATCTTCCATTTTCTTTAAATGATTCTTTTGTTGAGGAATTTGCACTGTTGAAGATTCTGATGACCCTGGCAAAGTTTCTTCAAGGAACGCTGCAAATGAGTTAAGTTGATGAGAACCTAGAGATTCATCAACTGACATTTTGTACCTATGAACAGAGTATGGGTGCGAGGAATTTGGAGAAGTCATATGCGTTCTCAGATTTGAAGAAATTGAATATTTAGAAGTTGAGGAATTTGACCAGTGGGTTGAGGAATTTGACTAAGCATTCTGATCTTGGGTTCCAGAGTTGTGCAGATTCGACAATTTACACAATTGAGGAATCACATGAAGAATTTTAGTGGCGTAGTGAAATTTATCAAGTGTTTGAGGAAATGAGTGCGCGTTGCTGACAGACACTCAGGAAAAACAGATTTTTCGAATCTAAGGTGAAATAGTAGATCAAAAGCGACAGTAAAATAAGATTTTAATTACCCTGTGTGATGAACATGAAGAACAGAGGCAGTAACAGTAAGAAGCTCTTTGGTTCGAGTCTGCTGCGCCCTAACTTGGCGACATAAGACAGCTACGGCGGCGGAGGAGGAAGATGTTCCGCTTCCGGCGTGAGTTCGGCAACGGAGAGGTCGAGGCAGTGAAGTTGTTCCTCACCGGCGACGAGATTGCTAGCAGTGGCGCTAGGTTTTAGCTTGAGCGGAGAGATGAAGAGAGGTCAAGGGTTTTAACTAAGGGGGTAAGGACCTATTTATAGCTCACGTGGAAAACTGTTCGAGCGAATCTTTAGGACTGAACTGCCCTTGCCGGTTCATCTCCGCACGGCACATGTAGCCCACGATAGAAGCGATGGAGATCATGCTTATCCTAGCGTGGGAAGTGGGTTCGGTTACTGTGTAATGTCATAAAATTCATTTTTGAAGATTTGAGGATTCATTGCAAAATCCTCAGCTCACAAGGACACAGTGAGGATTTTGAACAAAGTTTCAAGTAGAAGGCACATGAAGAATTGAATAGACTGGGTTGAGTATAGCATAGAGGGGAGTAGGGTCCGATCACATTCACTTAGATGAAATATAAAATTGAAGAAATAGCTATAAATGAATGTTGTTGATTACTTTGAAATCTCAGTCTATATATATATATATATCTAGGCAATTTAAAATCATCAAGTGTTTTGCAGATTTTGAAGATTTTGAAAAACTTGAGGATTTTGTGACAAAGCGTCAGTTTGATGAATTTCAACTTTGAAGAAAAAAAAATAGCTTTAAGGTTTCCAGAGTTGGGTGGTGGCGTGACCCACCTTATGAGAATGATGATTTTAGGCACCGCGTACAATTATCGTAGGGCCCTGAGATCCAAATTCTTCATTGATTTCCTCACACTAAGAGTGTTATTCTTCATTGATTGAAGAAAATCGATTCTTCGTGTGTTGCACATCTAAGTCATCAATTTTCCATAAGTGTTAGGATGTGCGCCTGTTTTCACAAAACATTTGAAAACTCTAAAATATTTAGCTCACACCTCAACTTGCAAAACCTTTTCTCATCCAAGAGCTTAGTGAAAATATCTACTAGTTGATCGTCAGTCTTCACATGGTCGATGATGATATTGCCCTTGAGGACATGGTCCTGAAGAAAATGATGACAAATCTGGATGTGCTTAGTCTTCGAGTGTTGTACTGGGTTGTATGCAATCTTTATTGCACTCTCATTGTCGCAGTAGAGAGCCAGATTCTTCATGTTTATGCCGTAGTCCTTGAGGGTTTGCTTCATCCATAGCAATTGAGCATAGTAGGATCCAGCAGCAATGTACTCAGCTTCGGCAGTGGAGAGAGAAACGCAATTCTGTTTCTTTGGGGACCAGTAGACTAATGATCTTCCAAGGAAATGACAAGTGCGTCAAGTTGACTTGCGATCCACACGGTCACCAGCATAGTCAGAATCAGAATATCCCACGAGATGAAGATTTGAGCCCTTGGGGTACCATAATCCTAGTATTGGTGTGTGAGCTAAGTATCGAACAATATGCTTCATAGTCCTATGGTGTGATTCCTTTAGTTTTGCTTGAAAATGAGCACACATGCAAACACTAAGCATTATATCTGTCCTAGATGCACATAGATACAATAAAGAGCCAATCATCCAGCGATATACCTACTGATCAAAATCTTTACCATTTTTGTCAGTGCAGAGGTGGCCGTTGGTTGGCATGGGAGTCTTGGCACCTTTGCACTCATGCATGTCGAATTTCCTCAGAACATCCTTGAGGTATTTCTCCTGTGATATGAAGATGCCATTGTGTTGTTGACGAATTTGAAGACCTAAGAAGAATTTTTGTCGCCCATCATAGACATCTGATATTCTTCACTCATCATGTAAGCAAATTCATCATTGTAACGTTTGTTAGTACACCCAAATATGATGTCATCGACATATATTTGGCACATAAATAGTTCATTGTCATAGGATTTTGTGAAAAGAGTTGGATCGAGTGAACTAGGTTTGAAGCCTTTCTTCATGAGGAATTCCTTCAATGTATCATACCACGCCCGAGGAGCTTGCTTGAGGCCATAGAGTGGCTTTTTGAGTCTGAAGACTTTGTCTGGATTCTTCGGATCTTCAAAACCTGGAGGCTGAGCAACCTATACTTCTTCCTCAAGCTTACCATTGAGGAATGCACTTTTCACATCCATTTTATATAAAGTAATGTTATAATGATTAACATAAGCAAGTAGTATTTGAATAGCTTCAAGTCTAGCAACAGGTGCAAATTTTTCATCTATATCAATTCCTTCAACCTGCGTGTAGCCTTGGGCCACAAGTCATGCCTTATTCCTCACCACTTGACCATCCTGATCTTTCTTGTTTCAGAAAATCCACTTGGTGCCGATGATATTGTGCTTGCGAGGATCTGGTCGTTTGACGAGCTCCCACATGTCATTTAGCTTGAATTCAAGAAGTTCATCTTGCATGGCTTGAATCCAGTCAGGTTCCATGAAAGCCTCAGCAACTTTTTAAGGTTCTGTGATAGACAAAAAATTAGAATTCCCACAAAAGTTAACTAAGTGTGAAGATTTTGCGAGTGAGAGGACCTAGCGCATTGATGTTATCGAGGATTTTGTCAAGTTCTACTTCATTGGCAATCCTCGGATGAGCTGGTTGAGGATTTCATCTGGGCTAAGGAATTTGTCCTCAAGCAATTTCCTCAGGAGCATCTTCTTGATTTTCATGAGTGCTGGGAATGATTTCTTCAGCAAGTGCTGGGAATGATTTCTTCAGCAATTTCCTCAGTAGGAATAATGTCTTCAGTAGCTTTGAACTTGGTTGCTTCCTCAGGAGATAATTTATCTAGTTCATGAGGCAATTGCGCTCTTTTTGAGCCATTAGTTTCATCGAACCGCACATCTACAGTTTCAACAACCTTTTATTGATAGTTGTTGAAGACTCTGTAGGTGTGCGAGTCCTTTCCGTAACCGAGCATAAAACCCTCATGTGCTTTAGGTGCAAATTTTGAGCTATGGTGACGATCTCTAATCCAACATTTTGCACCGAAGACCTTGAAATAACTTACATTGGGTTTCTTATTAGTGAGGAGTTCATATGAAGTTTTCTTGAGGAATTTGTGAAGATATACCCTGTTGATGATATGGCAGGCAGTGTTGATTGCTTCAGGCCAGAAACGACGAGGAGTTCGATATTCATCAAGCATGGTTCATGCCATCTCAATCAGAGTCTTGTTCCTTCTTTCGACGATGCCATTCTGTTGAGGAGTATAAGGAGCAGCCAATTCGTGAGTAATACCAAGTTCATCAAGATAATCATCAAGACCAGTGTTTTTGAATTCTGTCCCATTATCACTCGTGATGTGTTTGATCTTGACGCCGAAGTTCATTGAGGCCCTTGAGGAAAATCGTTTGAAGACTTCTTGCACTTCAGTTTTATACAGAATGATATGCACCCAAGTATATCTAGAATAATCATCAACTATGACAAAGCCGTATAAAGATGCTGCATTTGTTAGAGTGGCATAATGAGTACGTCCAAATAGATCCATGTGAAGCAATTCAAACGATTGAGTAGTAGTCATGATGGTCTTCGAGGGTTGTTTGGATCTTGTCATTTTTTCAGACTCACATGCTTCGCAGAGGTGGTCGTTGAGGAATTTGACTGATTCAATGCCAATGACATGCTTCTTCTTCGCGAGCGTGTGCGAATTCCTCATACTAGTGTGACCAAGTCTTCGATGCCATAGTCAGCCTTTTGAGGCTTTTGCTAGTAAGCATGTGGCTGGTTGAGGACCTGTGGAAAAATCAACAATGTACAAATCCCCTCTCCTTACATGTTCGAAGACTTTGGATCTGTCAGATTCCATGATGACAACACATCTATATTTTCCAAAGATAACAACCATATCGAGCTCACAAAGCATTGAGACTGACATGAGGTTAAAGCCAAGGGATTCAATAAGCATCACTTTGTCCATGTGTCTGTCCTTGCAAATGGCCACTTTGCCAAGTCCCAATACCTTGCTTTTACCTTTGTCACCATAGGTGATTTGCTTCAGTGGTGATGGACTCAGTGGCATATTCATCAGCAAGATTTTGTCACCAGTCATGTGGTGTGGTGCCGCTCTCAAGAACCCACTCAGTACTCTTGGGTTTGTCATCCTACAGATGAATTAGTACAACTTACCATCTCATATGCTTCAGACTTGAAGATTATGATATATATTTCATCAGATAGGAATTTCATCATAAACAATAAATTTGAGGACGTGTGAAATGTTATTATTTCATCAATATTAGCTTGCGTCCAATAAAGCATTTTCCTCAGGTCTCCAGCAAATTCTTCACATGATGATTTTCATCTAGAGACCTGACATGTAGAAGTGATTAGTTCAATTTCCTCACCACCCACATCTGAAGGGGTGGTAAAGAGTTCATCATCCTACAAGCACCATATGAGAAAGGGGCCATTGAAGCTAATGCACTTCTCTTCACAGTAGGGGGGTTAGAGTACTCAAATGAATAGGAAGAGAAGTTCTTTGAGGATTTATGAACATAATGATTTGAGGAGTAATGCTCATATTCAAATCCCTTGTAATTTCCGTCCATATCAGAAGCATTAGCACGAGTACGAGCATAGTTTTGACCAGTTGAGGATTTTGATCCTCTTGAAGACTTTAGTCCACCTGAGGAATTTGATCTGGGGTTAAGATTCTTCACGGGTGGTGTCATGAGGACATTCACCTGAAGATTTTCGAAATAGCTTTTGGGGACCCAGATTTTCCTCATGGGTGGTCCATTCATGCAGTTAGTTCCAACATATTGAGCAAATACTTCACCAGATTGATTTTTGAATAGTTTATAGTGGGAGATGAATGACTCATCTGAGGAATAGGATAATTGACATGCAAAGCCAGTTAGATTGGATGGATCAACATGAGGTCCTTTAGCAGCAACCCATGAGGTTTTCGGATACTGCGCAGGTTTCCAGTGTGATCCATCAGCATTCAGTATCCTTTCAAAAGCAATTCCTTCTTTCCTCGGGTTCCTATTCAATATCTGCTTTTTGAGCACATCACAAAGGGTTTGATGCCTTTTGAGACTTTCGTACATGCCTGTCACATACAATTCCTTCAGCCCTGCATTTTTGTCAGTACTCTTTGTGGTTTCCTCAAGTGAGGAATTTGATACCACATGAGCAGTTGAAGAATTTGTGGCAATAGAAGCATTTGATGATTCTAGTGAAGAATTGGCAGTTTCACGTTCGATGCATTTAAGACATGGTGGAATGAATTCAACCTGAGCGGCACTGATATGTTGAGCAAGAAATGAATCATTTTCCATTCGAAGATCATCATGAGACATCCTCAACTTCTCAAGATCAAGTTTCCTTTGAAGAAATTCATAGGAAAGTTTCTCATGATCAGCGAAGAGTGTGCCATGACGATCTTGAAGATTATCAAATCTAGACTGAAGACTTTTCATATCTTCAGTGAGGATTTGGGTAAGATTCATTTCATCATTCAACAGGTCATCGCTTCTGTCCAGCAGTTTCTGAAGCTTTTCAAGGGTAGTTTGTTGTTTAGTTGAAATGTTGGCAAGTTCACTATAACTGGGTTTTTTATAATCACCAGGATCACAGTCACTTGAATCAGAGGAGGAAGTGTCATTCGGTACCTTTGAACCTTTTGCCATGAAGCAATAGGTTGGAGCAAAGTCATCAGCATAGTCATCAATGTAGATGGCGTTGTCGTTTTCTTCAAGGTTGAAGATAGACTTGCTACCAAATGTGGTAGCCAGTGCAATTCTAGCCACACCAGACTCTTAATTTCTTCAAAACCTTCCTCTTCATCACATTCCTCAGATTCTTCCTCAGAATCCATTTCCTTTCCAATAAGTGCCCGAGCCTTTCAGAAACTGCTCTTCTTGTGCGATGAGGACTTTGAGGATGAGGATTTTGAAGATTTCTTCTTTTTCTTCGAGTCATCAGAGCTTTCATCCTTGTATTTCTTCTTCTTTGATTCCTTCACTCAACGAGGACAATCATCAATATAGTGACCTGATTTCTTGCATTTGTGGCAGGTTCTTTTCTTGTAGTCCTCAGATGAAGATTCTAATTTCCTCATATCTCTTCTTGAAGATTCACCAAACTGGCCACATCTTGTAAACTTCTGGAATTTCCTCACGAGAATTGCAAGCTCCTGTCCAAGTTCTTCAGGATCACCAATGCTGCAATCTAAGTCTTCTTCTTCAGATGAGGAAATTGCTTTGGCCTTCAATGCACGAGGTCTAGAGAAGCTTGGTCCATATAGATCTCTCTTTTCTTCATGTTGGAATTTGTGAGTATTGAGTCTTTCGAGTATATCATGCCTGCACTCGAAATACCTTGATCATGCCTGCACTCGACATAACTAAAACTCCAGGTGGCTAAACCAAAATCACACAGAACAAGGGAGTACCTTGCTCTGATACCAATTGAAAGTGCGTTATATCGACTAGAGGGGGGTGAATAGGAGATTTTTAGAATTTCATCACTGAGGAAATTCCTTTTGAGGAAATTCCTCACTGAAAAATAACTTACAGTGGAAACAACAAAGGATCAGGAGTGCAAAGTATTACAACATCAGTATTCTCGATGAGGATTATGAAAAACAGTTTGCACAGTACGCAGGCACAGAGTAAGCAGGTGAGGATTAACTAGTGTGAAGAATTTGAGGTTGAGGAAATTCAGAGAAAGTCTTCAGCAAATTCTTCAAACACACACAATGAAAGTCTTCAACATACAATATTGAGGAATTGAAAGAGTTGAAGAAATAGAACCCGTATCACAGTGAAGACAGTTGTTGATGACCTAGCTCGAACTGCTGTGACAGCCGTACGTCTGGTTTGGAGCGGCTTGGTATTGAAACCAAAGGACAGACAGTCCCGGGACACACAGTCCCTACCGTATTCTCCTTGAGCTGAGGACACATAATCCTCTCCCAACACTCGTGGTAAGTCTTCAGGGAAGACTTCCAAACCCTCACAAACTCGGTCACCAGGTGATCCACAATTGTCTGCTGGATTGCTCTAGACCATGATGCCTAACCTTCTGGAGGATGCACAGTCCTCAAAGGTAAAAGGCTTCAGTTCCACACAGGAACAAATTCTTCAGTGATGCTCAATCACTTGGTTTCTGGTTTGTGGTTTGGTGTTTGGGGTATTTCCTCACTGATGATTTACTCGCGAAGACTCTGAGGAATTTGGGTTGCTCTTGATGGCAAGTGTCAGTTTCTCGCGGAGCAGCCAACCAACTAATGTTTGTGGGGGCAGCTATTTATAGTCGGGACCCTCAATTGTGAGAGTCCTCATGTCTCTCAAATTACTCACTTGAGGCTTGGGTAGGATTAGGCTTGGGTTGAGCATCATGAGGAAATTCATTTCATAGTGTTACCTCGACCCCCTTTAACAGTACGGTGTTCCTATGACTCATGAGTGAAGAAAATGAAACAGAAGGAATAAATCTTCATGCTTCAAAGTTTTCAGATTGTTTTTCTTCAGGACACACCGAATTCATCGTCTTCAATATCTTCATGTGCAATATCAATTTCATCGCAATTTCTTCGCGATCAAAGTCTTCGGCATAAGACCCATTTCTTCAGCCGAAGATATACATTTTTAGGGGTCGATATTCATCGTATAACTCAAACTCCTCAGCAACTTATAGATCTTGTGTACACTCATGAACACATTAGATACTTAACCTATAAGTCTTCAAACCACCAAAATCACTAAGGGCACTAGATGCACTTACAGTAACCTATTCACACGGATATCACTTACCTTATGATGCACGCCCTCCTGATTAATTAATCATGTCATTGCACCAGGGAAAAATCAGTTTCTCGCAAAAAACTTGTTAGTGTTATATCCTGCTTCGTTGTTGCTTTGTTCCATATCATGGGTCGCTTGCAAGTACCTTCAAAGTACTCACTCGCTTGCCACTGGTTATTTAATTGTCCAGGCATGGAAGAGCAGGAACCTGGAGAAGAGTTTGTCGGTGACGAACATGCGAACTAGGAAGCTTCCTAGTCAGAATGTGCGTAGGTTAAGGCAGATATCATGCGTTCATGCTTTCGTTGAAGATTTACGCTGCTAGTTATGTTTGGTGTGTCATAGGTGGAAGACCTCTGTGTCATGGCCCATCCTGCCTCCTACAAGATGGCCAATGCATTCTCTGAGTATGACCTCGATCATCCACAGGAGTTTACCAACATCTCCTCCCACCACAACCTCGTGAGTTACAACAAGGTGGGGAAGGCGAGGAAAGGGGATTCAGAGCTGGTGGTGATATCTGGTGGTGGGAGGCCCCATGGCTTCATAGCTATTGGAGATGGGCTGATACGTTGTCCTCTCACTCTCACTCTCCTGTCCTAAGATAAGGACTCGTCCACCGCCAGTCGATCCCGCCATCGAGGTTAGTTATATGAACTAAGATAACTTTCCTCCATTACATTATGTGTGTATCCATCGATGATTACAATGCTAACAAGGAATGGTGTTGCAGGCTGCTCTTCAAACAGAGAGAGCGACAAGCCACGCGCTTCTACATGAGAGCGACCGGGTGGTGATGGAGATGGCTAGGGCCACGGAGGAGAAGAGGGCTTGGTTGTTAGAGGAGGAGAAGGCACGGAATGAGGAGGCTCACCGGGCCATGTACGAGCTCCTTGTGGTAAGTTTCTTTTTCATATTAGCCAAATCATGCATGTAATGTCTATTTCATTACTAACTAATATGACTCACTCGTCAAAACCAGATGTGTAGTCTATGTGCGAGAAGGATGGTCAGACCCCTTTGCCGATGCCAGTCATTTCTGCGGTTGGAACTATGAGTTTCATTTGAATGTTCATTAGTTACTCGTACTAATATTTGAGTGTCATCATGCTAACGAGACATTGCAAATGATCATTGGTGCAGAATAACTCCCGAGCCGCATTGCACAACCCTTCTCCAAGTGAAACCGACCCGAGCAACCCCGGTGCTTCACATTCGTGATGAAGATGACGGTAAGTTTTCTCTAGTGTTCTACTTAACAAATGCATACTTAGCTTCCTACATGCTGGTTAGCCCTATTATGCCACATACTTGGCTTATTTTCCCCAAGAAAGACATACTTAGCTAATTATCCTCCAAAATGACATAATTAACTTAGTTAGTTCATTTATGACATAATTAGCTTAGTTAGGTCAAAATGGCATAATAACCATGGTTAGCTCATAAATGTCATATACTTAGCTTATTTTCCTCCAAAATGACATAATAATCTCAAAAATGGCATAAAAAGACAAAGAAAGAATAGAAGAGTAAAGAAAAGAAAAAAAAATAATATAAGTAGAAGAATGAGCTTATTCTTTCTTTCTTCCTATTATTTTCCTTTTTCTTCTTCTTCTTCTTCTTCTTCTCTTCTTCTTCTTCTTCTTCTTCTTCTTCTTCTTCTTCTTCTTCTTCTTCTTCTCTTCTTCTTCTAGTCTTCTTCTTCTTCTTCTTCTTCTAGTCTTCTTCTTATTCTTCTTCTTCTTCTTATTATTATTATTATTATTATTATTTATTATTATTATTATTATTATTATTATTCTTGTGCTTCTTATTCTTCTAGTCTTATTGTTATTATTCTTCTTCTACTTCTTCTTCTTCTTGTTCTTCTTCTTCTTCTTCTTCTAGTATTCTTCTTCTTCTTCTTCTTCTTCTACTATTCTTCTTCCTCTTCTTCTTCTTCTTCTTCTACTACTACTACTACTGCTACTACTACTTCTTGTTCTTCATATTCTTCTTCCTCTTCTTTTTCTTTTTCTTCTTCTTCTTCTTCTTCTTCTAGTCTTTTTCTTCTTCTTCTTCTTCTTCTTCTTCTTCTTCTTAGTCTAACTTTCTTATTCCCATTTTCCATATTTGATTCACTTCATGGAAGCTGGCATTCATGGAAGTTGGCATTGATGGACTTCTAATGTTTACTTTTTGTTTCGATTTGTAAGGATGAACACTGTGATGTTTGAAACTATGTGTATATACGGATGAACAATGTGAAGCTAGCCTATTTGTTGTATTGCTCAATATTTTCACGATGATGTTGGATAGATGGCCTATGCTTCTTATATGATGTTTGAAACTATGTATGATGTTTGAAATTATATATATCATAGATGTATTCTGAAAATGCAGGGATATAACTGAAACAAACAAAAAGTGACAATACAAGCATTTTGCCGTGTGTCAGCCGATGGCAAAGGCCTTTATCGTCGGCCAGCTGATGGCAAAGGTGCCACGTGGTAGCCACCTGTGCAACCTGGGAGCAGCAGGTCTGACCCATTTGGTCACTTTGTCGTCAGCTAGAGATAGGCACACGACAAAGGGCATGGCAGGCAGATGGCAAAGGGAATGTCAGGCAGACGACAAAGGGCAAGGCTAGCAGAGGCAGGGTGACGTCAGCTGGCACACGACAAAGGCATAGCTTCTTTGTCGTCACCTGATGGACGACAAAGGGTTGTCGTTAGCAACCAAACGGGGCTGACATCGATTCTTTGTCGTCTAGGCCCTTTGCCATCTGCTGGTCTAGAAAGACCGATGACAAAGATCTTTGTCATCCGCTGCCTCCCGATAGACGGCAAAGAATGTCTTTACTGTGACTTTCAGTGCCGAAACTTGGTCCGTCAGCTAGTACACGACAAAGGTATTTGTCGTCCGTGTCCTGGTCTTTTGCCGTCCACTATGGCGGACGACAAAGAAGTTGATTCCTGTAGTGCTTGGGGCTTCTCCATACTATCCTTAGCCAATGCATATATAGGGACTATACGTGAAATATACTAGGTTAAAGTGTTAGTCCAAGAGGCAATGTATGTTGTCATGAATTGTCAAAACCACCAAGGGAGCATATGTGCTTTCAACATCTCCATAGCTCATTTGTGCGCCTAGTAGGTGCAAGACTTTCTTCCATTTTTGACTCCGTTGATATCTACCACCATACTCTATTCCATCCATATGTTATATCCATGGTTGACACTCATGTATTGCGTGTAGTTGAAAATGCTGAAGCGCATTATAAGTACGATCCAATTGCTTGGTTTGGCATTGTGGTGCTCGTGATAATACTTATGCGGTGAAGATGGAGTCATGCCATGCTAATATGATAAAATGGGTAGGGGATAACATTCTTTAAGGATCATATATTTTGAATATTAATGATTATGCTTCTTATGTTCATGGATATTATTATGTTGATATCAATTATTTCACCACTTCTCAATGATCATACCTAAAATAGATTACATGTTGGTTAGCATGCCACATAATAAATTATGTTTTCTCATTTATCTACTTAGGGACGGGTAGGAATTAAGCTTGGGAATGGTGATACATCTCCAACGTATCGATAATTTTTGATTGTTACATGCTATTATGTTACAAATCTTGTATACTTTATATTCAGTAAGATGCTACATTATATCATTTTTGAGAACTAACCTATTAACTCAGTGCCCAGTGTCAGTTCCTCTTTTTTGCGTGTTTTTGACTTTTCTAGAAAATTAACACCAGAAAGAGTCCAAACATGATCAAAATTTTTGGTGATTGTTTGGTAGATTCTAGACCCATTAAGCTTTAAGAGGAGGTGAGATGCTGCACGAGGTGGCCATAACTCCGGAGGGCATACCCTGGGGGTAGGGAGCGCCATATGGGCTTGTGGGATCCTCGTTGTTCCTCGTAACCTAATTCCACTTCTATAAATTCTAAAATAATTTAAAAATAACAGAGAGCCACCCGAAACACTTTTTCTACCGCCGCAAGTCTCTGTTTTGCCGTGGTCCCGTCTGGAGACCCTTTTTGGTGCCCTGCTGAAGGGGGAATCATCATAGAGGCCGTCTACATCAACCTTGCTGCCTCCATGATGATGTGTGTGTATGTGGGGACCCTGACTTATGAGTCGAGATCGCCGTGCTCAGTCATCCCAGAGATCAATGCTCACCGAACACATATACCGAATAAAAGGGTCTTACATCCAAGTACCGATTTATTACAACACATGACCTAATGGTCAAGTTCACAAACAGGGCCTAAGGCCAAATCATACTAATACATCTAATAGAGGAAATCGTAGTGGCTAGGCGGGTTTCCATGCCATCAAGCCTACCCCGACAGACATTCTGACTCGGAAGCGTCCTAGTTCGCAGGGGCGCCTCCGAAGACGTACTCATCTCCAAACTCCGGTCCTTACATGTCTGGTCAATAATATAACCAGTGGTAAGCCATGACTACTTTTGAATGTACTCGCAAACAGCCCATGATATGAACAATGAAAGTGAAGGATAACAATAACATGTATCTTTTGTGGAATTCATCTCGTTGGAATGATCATGAATATGCATCAAGATAAAGAATTAATTTTGAAGAATAGGTTACAAATATCAATATATCTATCGTGGGCTGAACCATCCGGGTTCACCCTATATGTCAAGTCACCAAACTTGGTCATATCATTACTTTCATAATAACTCCTTTTTCAACAGAACTCACACACACTTGGTTTATGCGGAAACAACTGGACGTAGTTTAAGCAGGATTACCCAACTGTCCTTGACCGTGGACACGACTATTCGAATAGTTTTACACTCTGCAGAGGTTGTACGCTGGACCCACGAGATCCGAGAAACTTCCATGTGATCCACGACTCGCGGTATATAACATACCCGAGGTAAGTACTCGATCAATGCCTTTCCCCTGATGATACTAGACAAAGAGGTCCACTCGATCATTACCCAGCCCACATGTTGTACGTCTTACGAGCACCGACTCTGGACAGTATCAACCATGCGGGGATCAACGGTGTGCCCGGAACTAATAAAAATGGCATAGTCGTCCTACCTGGCACGACCCCATCACAAGAGTGACCACACATCTCTCCCGCCACTAGTAATGTGGCTCTTTGCTAGCACCGACTAGAGTAATCAACATAGCCCCGTCCCATATGGGGTAACGTGGTCATACTGGTAAGGTTGGGACGGTTGACACATCATAAATCTAATCCCATTTTTGAAACCATACTCACTCAAAATACCCGGTGCACCACTTCACCAAAAGTGGCCACCTAACTCATCATCACCCTAGGGCATTAGTGGCAACCGACAGGGTTTTCATAAACCTTTGATTATACCAACAACATGCTCATGCTTTTTATTCTAGCATTACTTGTCAACATGATACTAGCATGATCCTCAAAAAGGGGTAGGATCAAGCTCAATGCATGTGCTCCGGAGGAGCCATCTGTAACATCACCGTAGTGATTTACCGGCACTTATGATCATATGCAACGGAAATACTTGCTATCTTGACATGCAATATAACCTATGCTCAGTCATAGTCAAAGGGATGCTTGCCTTGGTCAGCTAGGTATCCGGGGTCTTCGAGGTCTTCCGCTCTGATTCCCTCGTCACACGGATTTTCTATCGTCGATAAAACAATAAATAAGAAATAGCTCACTCAGAAACAGATCACAAAGTTATTTTAAAAATGTTCTTTATTATTGATAAATCTAAGTTGTCATTTTGAAAAATATTTGCCTCAAATTCTCATGAAGGATCATTGTTACAATTAACCAAACACAAGCAAAACTATTCCAATTTAGTCCTTTTTATTATTGTAAAACAGAATAGTTGTTGAAAAATTCATCCAGTCATGTCATTAAATGCTACATATTTTTAGAAGAATAAGAGTGGAAACATTATATTTTACACTGGTTAAATATTTTTATAAAAATCTTAGAAATCAGATTATTAAAAATAAAGAAAAATGGGCTAAGTCTCTGGCCTCGCTCGGCCTGGAAGTGGCCTCTTCCAAGGCCAGCCGACAGCCTGCCCACGTGCACGCGCCGTCAGGTTTGAACCTGACGTGCGGGGCCCTGCGGTCAGCGGCTGCGAGCAGCGCGGGGAAGGAGCCTGGGCCACCGACAGGTGGGGCTTACCTGTCGGCGTCGTCTCCTACCTCTGGCTAGAGAGGAGGAGGAGCACGCCAGCGAGGCTGCCGATGTTCTCAAGCCTCAACAAGGACAGGAATGGGATCGACATGACACCACCTATCTCTTAGTGGTCGGAACAGCGACGGAGAGGCAGGGGGTTCACCGACGACGAGAAGGCCGCGGCGGAGGAGTTTCGGGAGGTGGTCGAGGAGGTAGCTAGGGGTATGGAAATGCTCGGGAGAGTTGGGGGAAAGCTTCCTGAGGTCGAGGGGATCAGTTTGGTGGGTCGGGGAACGCAGGAGCTGACGTGTAGCCGGAGATCGACCAGAGCTCCGAGGCGGAGGGGCCTCGATCGATCTCCAGCACCGGGGCTCTGCTAGCTTGCTGGGGTGGCTAGGGAGGTGCTAGTGGTCGTGGTGAAGCTGTCTGAGGGGTGTTGGAGAGAGGGGGAGGGCTATAAATAGGCCCGCAATGGTGAGCTGATTCGGGAGCGTCGATGACTCACCGCGGCGTGCATGGGGGTGCAGAGAGGAGCTGGGGCTGAAACCACTGTCTCGGGACATGGTTTTGGACTGCCTGAACCATCTTCTATAGAGGGAGAAAGGGAGGAGTCGAGCATCCGTGGCCGCACAACCTTGGCCGATTCTCATGCGCGCGGGCACGCGTCGCACGAGCTCTAGCGCGGGAGAGGAGGGGCCCTAATGGTTGCTCGAGCAGAGGGGTTGTCATGGAAGAGGTTGGACACCTCGGGGGAGGCTGGAACTGGTCGAGAGCGTTGCCCCCACCTCGGTGGCTTCCTGTAGCGCACCCAGAGCACAGTTTTGGCATGCCACGGCATGCTGGTGCGCTCTGAGGCACTTTGGACGTGTCTAGCATGTCTTGGCACTGGCTGGGAGTGTTTCTAGCCATTTGGGTCTTGTGGGAGCTTCGGCTGGTCAAGGGAGACAAGAAATACATGTGCTGTCAGCTTTGAACTGAAGCTTAAATTGGGGTTTTTGGCCTTTCCACTTTGAACCACTAAGGGGGCAGTTGATTGGGGTTAGGCATTGATACTGGCCACCTAATCTATGAGTTTGGAGCAAAGGGGTTGGGTTTAGCTGTGGCTAAGAGGGCTTTTAGCCATCTGTCAGAAGGTGCTCGACAGTGGTTTGAGGGGGTTGCACCCCACCACTGGTGCTGCAACTTAACAGGTTTGGGTTTGGTGCTAAAACATGGAGTTTCACCAAGTTTGAGCTCCATTGGACAAGTTTAGCTTTGTAAACTTGAAAACACCTCTATATGACCAGATATGTCCCTTCCAAAGAGAGTGTGGGCAAACTAAGTCCCACAAATCCTATTTTTGGTGTGGAACCCTCATTTGAGGTGTTAGGCACTCCTCCAAAGTTTCAGCATCATTGGACAAACTTTGCTATGTAGAGTTGCTCTAACTTCAATCTGGACACAAGGGGGTTTAGGGTTATTTGGGGTCCTTAATCGCCTTGGATCAAGGTGAAACTTTATGTGGACACCAAATATGGCTTAGGGATACCATTGGAATTTTCTAGGATTTTATTGGGAATATTTCCTTTGGAAATATTTCAAAAGGTCAAACAAACAGAAATGGTTTCCATGGTTTTATTCAAATAATTATAATATAAAATAGGGTTAAAAATATTATGTATGGAAAATATATTTCCTTCTGATCATCACCAAGTTTAATCAGATTTTTCTAAGGCAGAAAAGTATTTTTCCATGAAGGAATACTATTTCTGGCCTCAGAAATAGACATGCAATTAAATTAGGAAAACATTTCTATAAATAATTATTTTGTGGTTTTGAAATACTAAAATAAGTTAAAAATCAGATCACCAACTTTGGGTAGAAACCAACCTTGCCATCAAGGGCAAGTAGTACAACTCAAAGTAGGGTTTTACCTTGATCTGAACCAAAAGAAGGTTTTGAAAATAATCCAATATTTTGTGAAATGGAGTTTTATCATCACATGATCAAACACACAAGCATACAATGACCACCATGGCACTCACAACATTAATTTTGAAAAAGTTTTAACAAGATGAGATTTTTTCATTACACAGAAGTGGTGGTAAAACGGGGTGTGACAGTGTAGTCCACCATGGACTTGTGGGTCCATAGCTATTACCTAGATGGCTTCTTATCTCTCTATGATCTTCAATACAATGTTTGTCGCAATACTAACGGTGATCTATTCAATGTAAACCTCTTTTTGTGGTGTGTTTGTTGCGATCTAATGAATTATGGGTTTATGATCAGATTGTTCATTGAAAGTAACTGAGCCTCCTCCGAATTCTATTATGCATGATTATTATAGATTCACATTTCTCTGAGATCTATCCGTTTAGTTTGGCCAACTAGACTGATTTATCATCAATGTGAGTGCTGCGTTGTCATGTGTTCAATCTTGCGGTGCCCTATATCCAAGTGATAGAAAGGGATTAGACATGTATTTATATTGTTGCCACTAAGGATAAAACGGTAGGGCCTGAATGTATTGCTTGTCTTACTTTGTCTACATCATGTCATCTTGCTGCAAGTATTACTCTATTTCTCTTGATATTAATACCTAGAGGGGCAAGCATAAATAGTAGTAGTTGCAGGATCGTCTCGGTCTACTTGTTTATGGACGTGATGCGTATATACACAAGATCATTGTCGTGAATAACATGTCATAACTATGTGCTATTATCTTTATTTTGAAGAACAATTTGTTTACCTATTTTATGCTATGTTCAAGAGAGAAGCCTCTAGCGAAATATATGGCCCCCGGGTGTACTTAATCTTATTGCAAAAACCAAAATTACCTCTACACTTTTACTTTTATTTATTTTCTATTTCTATTTCGATTATCTATCTATCAAAATGAGTCCTTGGAAGAAACGAGTTAAAGGGGCTTGACAACCCTCTTTCCCGCATTGGGTGCAAGTATTTGGTTTTGTGTGTGTAGGTGTTGACGACGAGAGTTTGCTTCATTATCCTATTGGTTCGATAACCTTGATTCTCATTGAGGGAAATAGTTATCTCCACAATGGTGCTTCTCCCCTCATCTTGAAGGACAACCAACATATTTTACAATTAGCACGAGTGGTGCGTTGTAGTGGGTTCAATCTTGTGGTGCTACATATCCCGGTGACACAAGGGGTGAATACATGTATTTGTATTGTTGCCACGAAGGATAAAACGATGGGGTCTGAACATATCGTTTGTCTTACTTTTTCTATATCACATCATCGTGCTCCAAGTAATACTCTATTTGACTTGAACTTATTACCTAGAGAGGCAAGTATAGAAGCACCCTCAAAGTGGAGTAATAGTAGTAGATGCAGGATCGCTTCGGTCTACTTGTTTATGGACGTTATGACTTGACTCCTCACAGGTGTGTTGGTTCTACCTCCAAGCTTAAAGGGTGATGCAACACAGCGCTGGCAAGTATGCCCCTCAGTTAAAAACCAAGGTATCAATCCAGTAGGAAGATCAAGACTATGTAAGCAACAACTAAACACAAATAGGAAATTCTAGCAACCCAACGCGTAGAGGGGTTATCAATCTATCGTTGGTAAAGTAAGGATAGATTGATAGATGCAAATAAGAGTGATAGAAAATAGAATGCAACAAGGTATTTTTTGGGTTTTTTATAATATAGACCTGAAAACAAAAGAGCAAATAAAGTAGAAACACAAATAGCAAAGTAGAGATTGCAAATAGATGATGTGAAGTAGACCCGAGGGGTGTAGGTTTCACTAGTGCTTCTCACGAGAAAATAGCAAGCGGTGGGTCGACAAATTAATGTTGGGAAATTGATAGAAAAGCAAATAAGTATGATGATATTCAAGACAATGATCATGTATATAGGCATCACGTCCAAGATAAGTAGACCGACTTCTGCGTGCATCTACTTCTATTAGTCCATACATCGACCGCTATCCAGCATGCATCTAGTGTATTGAGTTCATGGAGAAACAAAGTAATTCCATAAGAACGATGACATGATGTAGACAAGATATATCCATGTAGGAATAGACCCCGATCATTTTATCCTTGATAGCAACAATACATTCGTGTCATGTCTCTTTCTATGAGTGAGATTGAGCACCGCAAGATCGAACCCATCACAAAGCACCTCTTCGCATTGCAAGATAATAGTTCAAGTTGGCCAGACAAAAATGAAATATCATAGAAGAAATACAATCCTATAATAATCAAGCATGAATATGTTTTCATAGATCTGATCATAACTCGCATTTCATCGGATCCCAACAAACACACCACAAAAGAAAGAGTTATATCATATGGATCTCCAAGAGACCATTGTATTAAGAAAAAACGAGAGAGAAATCCATCTAGCTACTGCCTACGGATGCGTAGGTCTGATGTGAACTACTCACGCATCATGAGAGGAGCACCAATGAGGATGGTGAACCCCTCCGTGATCGTGTTCCTCTTCGGAACGGGCTCTAGATTGGATTTCGTGGCTCTGGAACTTGCGGCGGCTGGAACGATTTTTCGTCAACTCCTCTAAGTTTTTCTAAATATTAGAGTATTAATAGAGCTCAGAGGCAATGGAGAAGCTTCTCGAGGGCGCCAATAGACACAAGGCCGTGCCACGGGCCTCTATTGCGCCCTGATGTCTAGTGCCCCGTCGGCCTTTTGTGCTGCTCATTCTTGGTTCCCAAGTTTCCTTCTGCTCCAAAAAAATCTCCGTAAAGTTTCATGGCTATTGAACCTCATCTGATATGGATTTTCTATGAAGGAAAAAAATAGAAAAAACAACAACTCGCACTAGGCACTATGTCAATAGGTTAGTCCCAAACAATTATTATAAATTGCTATAAAATGATTATAAAACATCCAGGAATGATAATATAATAGCATGGAACAATAAAAAATTATAGATACATTGAAGACGTATCATGCTTATATACACATAATCATTGCCATGAATAACATGTCATAACTATGAACTACTGTGTCAATTGCCCAACAACAAATTATTTACCCACCTTCTGTTATGTTCGAGAGAGAGGCCTCTAGTGACAACTATGGCCCCTCCGTCTATTTAATACTATAGATAAAACGAAAAAATACCTTGCTGCACTTTTAATTTTATTTATTTACTTTTGTTATTTATATTGCCTAGCTATCAGAATTAATCCTTACAAGTAAAAAAGTTCAAGGGGCTTCACAATCCTCTTGCCCGTGTTGGGTGCAAGTGTTTGGCTTTGTGTGCGTAATTGCTAACAACGACAGTTTGCTTGATTATCCTAATAGTTTGATAACCTATGTTCTCACTAAGAGAAATAATTATCTGTACTATACTGCTTCACCCCTCCTCTACGGTGAAAAACCCAAAGTTTACGAGTTGTATTCGTGAACATGTTGATGAAGATTGGTCCTCGGACGTTGGAGGAAGCGTTGGCGATGACGATGGCTTCGATTTCCCCTCTTGGAGGGAAGTTCCCCTAGCAGAGTTGGTCTGTTGGAGAGCAAAATTCCTGTTGCCCAGGTTCCGCCTTGAGACCGTGGCAATTCCTCTCGAAATTTATCTTTTGCTTTTTTCTATGGCAAATGGCACCATATAGGAGAAGATAGACTCCGGAGAGCCGCCAGCGGTCCCACAAGCTTCGTGGGTACACCCTAAGGGGTAGGGCACGCCCACAAGGCTTGTGGCAACCTAGTGGGTCCCCTTGTGATGATTATTTTTCCAATAATTTTTATATATTCCAAAATAAACCTCCTCCAATTTTCATGTCATTTGGAGTTGTAATGAATATCCAACTCTTCAATAGCACTTTCTGGTCAAGAACTATCGATAGTTTCCCTCTTTGTATTAACCTTGTCAAATAAGAGAGAAAAGGCATTTGGATTACATCATAAAGTGATATTATGACTAAGAACATTATATATATAAATAATAAAACATGATGAAAAATTGACGTATCATGCACCAAAGAGTTGTTAGATTCCACGAGGGGAAGAGTTGTGCCACGAGGTGGCAGTGGCCCAGACCCCCTCTATGATGGGCTACCCTGAGGGATGTATGATAATGCATGTAAGAGAAACATGCCGTGAACCGGATTTGTCGAATGTATTGTGGTGTGGGTAAGTGTACAACCTCTACAGAGTGTTTAAAAATCTATTCAAATAGCTCTATCTTTAGAATGGACACAATTCTTAGTAAGTCACGACACAAATTTCATAAGCATAGAGGTACAAAAATGAACCATGTAAAATCATCAAGAGAGAAAGTTTGATGTTAAAGAGATTGATGCAAGCAACATGGGCATCGTGGATGCCAAAATTGGGGTTAAGCTAATGGAAAGTCTATGTGGAAGACGATCAAAATACCGCATGGAAGTGACTTGTACTACTTGTTTTTTACACTGTTTTGATTATTATTGTTGTACTATTATTGTTTCAAGTGCTTACAAAGCAGTAGTGTTGATCACACTTGGTGGAAAGACTTTAGCTTAGAGGTGATCGTATTTTGGGAGCATGACACTAAGCAAGTAAGTCAACTATTAAAGATGCTTCAACAAGATAACAATGTTAAGCCTAGTAATGATAAAAGTAGAAGTACTAGAGGAATAACTTCAGTTTTAGTGGTCAATTTTGGAGGAAGGCTTTAGTTTAGTAGTGATCACCTTAAGTTGGTAATCGGATCATAGAAAGATCACATAGTGGACATACTTTAATTTATGAAATGATCAAGTTTGGAACAAAATTTAGCTTATTGTAGTTGTGATACTCGTTGACTACTTAATATTTACAATGGTAGTATTGTTTTTTCAGTTTAGTAGTTAAGCTTGGTATAAGTGTGTATCAAGTTGTTGTTGATGTTGGTATTGGATCAATTTCATGCTTGAGTAACCTTGAGTGTTTCTTGAGTGGTTGTAAAAGGTTTTGGCTTGCGAATACACTCAATGTACTCATGTCTTTTAACATGGAAAAATATTAAGATGCTTTCTCGCAATCAAGGAGACAACGTTGACAATATACTAGGAGAGTACCCAGTCAAATACATGTGGAGTGAAGCCATGCTAGGAGCGCTCTACCCTAGGTGGATTTTTCACTGCAGTCATTCTAAGGTAGTCACCAAGGCTACTCAGTGTCGCTTTGACTTGGAGGCTTACAAGTCAATGTTTTAAGCTTGTATAGATTAATAAAGCATTATATCATCGAATGGGTTCTATCATGTTACTCTTGGATGGTAAAACCACTCGCGAGGTTGATTTCCTAGGATGGCGTGTGTGTCTTTCCATATAAATGCAGTCATAATTCCCTATAGTCAAACAGTAGCTCCACAGACTTTGTGTCAACTTCTACTTGTTTTGAGTTAACCTTCAACCAGCACACTTCTACACCACATTTCCTTCTGCTACTTTGAAGATGCATTGGGTTTTCCCCAAAGAGGAAGGAATGATGTAGTAAAGTGGAAACAAGTATTTCCCTCAGTTAAGAACCAAGGTTATCGAGCCAATAGGAAGTTATCCAAACACATGATGAATAGTTCCTCCATAAACAAGAGCAAATACTTACACCCAACAGACACAGGAAGGTTGTCAAGTCCCTTGTACTCATTAATTGCAACGATTAAATCTTATAATAGAGGATGGATATATGAAAATAAAATGTAAATAAATAACAAGAAATACATTTGGAGGTATTTTATATATAAAATATAAATATGGACCCGAGGGCCATAGCGTTCACTAGAGGCATCTCACTCACGAGCATAGTAGCGATGGGTGCACAAATTACTGTTGGGAAATTGAAAGAAAAGAAAATAATTATGCCATTTTTCAAGGCATGCATGATCAATATATAGGCAGTACGGCCGTGACAAGTAGACCGAGTCCTTCCAGCATCTACTATTATTACTCCACCAATCGACCGCTATCCAGCATGCATCTTTGAGTTCATGACGAATAGTGTAACACTTTAGGCAAGATGACATAATATAGACAAAGTAATACCAAATAATATGTTTAGACCCTATCGTTTTATCCTCGGTATCAATAATACAAATATGTGCCTCGCTAGTCCTCCTGTCATAGAGCGAGGACACCGCAAGATTGAACCTACTACTATGCACCACTCCCTGTGAAGATCAACTCATCACATGTCCAAAGAAAACTTATAGATCAGAAAGCATAAATAGCTACATGAAAAACACATAATAAATCTCAGATTGATCAATTACTTTCAATGAATAATATGAACATAAACTCGCAATTCATCAGATCCTAGCAGACATACCACAAATATTACATCGAATAGGTAACCGGAGAGATTATTTATTAAAGATCAAATGAGAGAGAGAGAGAGAGAGAGAGAGAGGTCCATCTAACTACATCTATGGACCCGTAGGTGTTGAGAAACATAGTAGAAAACAAAAACAGTCGTTTTAAGATCAACAGGAACACTATCAAGATATAATAAAAGGATGGGATCATATCGTTACCGACTGTCAGATTCAACGGAAGAAGATGAGTCGGTGTAGATAGTTCATGAAGTTTTTCGAACCATAGATGAACGATCCTGCGAACCGCCCGCCAACGGTCCCTTCAAATGAAGAATGAAAGAACGACCTCTCTACTTGTTTGCAAGCATACAATCTTCACGATCTGCAGCACTTCACTGTCCAAAGCTAATCTTCTCTAGAGATTACACGAAGGATATTGGAACCACACTAGGCTTCTAATTATGAGAATCAGAGGAACTAGTTCTAGCTCTTGTTAGTCAACTAGGACCAATTAGAACTAGAAGTAGATGAACTAGAGGAGGCTCCGAAACTTGTGGATGAAATAGGACTAATACCTAAAGTATATATAGGTTAGAGGGGAGAGGAGGGGCTTTCACAAAAGAGGGAAAGTACCTCCTTGGGGTGCCGGCCGAGGGAGGAGGATTTGGACCCGTCTCCACTCCAATTCGCCCACCACGGGGAAAGGGGGAGGGGCGCTTGATACATCCATTTTGCAGTATGTTTTCCTATTGATATTTACTATGTTTTGAGTCATTATTTCACTCTATGATGTAATCCTAATGTCATTTATCTCTTATTCTACAAGATTCATATAAAGCGGGTGATGGGGTTATAGTCCTAGGGTAGGGTCATAGGCCTGCCCTGTAAGTCCTACCCAAGGACTACCCCTCATAAGGGACAAGGCCCTTAGTCAGTTCCGACTGAATTAAGGAGTCTCCATCGTCCAGTCGGTAACAGGTCCTCGACAATCCAGTCGGAGACTAGCATTCGGAGAACATCCAACTAACCGACTGGATGCCACTCGAAACATCGTAACCCCCCTGGAGGGAAATGGTCGTACGTTTCTTGGTGCATTTATTAGCATTTAGGACGTACGTTACCTGTAACGTACGCATTCAATCGCCACTACTCCACCCCTGTACCGGAACGATTGTGGAGGGCAGCGCACTCTATATAAGCCACCCTCCCCCGCTGGTGCAGGGGTTAGCAAATCATTGTATTCCATATTACACTCGACAACAAGCTCCCAGAGCTCTGAGACGTAGGGCTATTACCTCCACCGTAGAGGAGCCTGAACTCATACAACCTCGCCGTAGCTGGGACTCTACCCATCCTTTTCGTACCCTACACATCTACTGTCAGGCTTATACCCACGACAGTTGGCGCCCACCTTGGGGCAGGCGTCCAAGCGACTTCCGGCGAGTTTGCGACTTCTTCCTTTCGTCATGTCGTCCGGTGGAGATTCGAGCATGGGTCATCAGATCTTCTTCGACGCTCTGTCCTTCATCGTCGACGATTCAGCATGGCTTCGGGATGCTCCTCTCGAGGTCGAGGAGCTTCCCCGTCGCAGGGCTTCGCACTTCCGTGCCGGCGCACGCGGCATTCTTCTTCTCCAGCAATCGGCCCCGGTGTCGACCTACACTGCCGTCACGCGCCGCAACAAGCGGTCCCGCCGTCTGCGGCTCCAGCGTTGGGTGCAACACGCCCAGGCGCGCCAGAACGCGTCTTCACAAGTGGCGGTTCTAGAGTCAGTTGTGGTTGCCCCGCCGTCCCAGCGCTCGGGCTCGGTTCCGACTGAGTTTCTTCCGAGTTTGCGGGTCGCAGGCCTGCAGCAGAAGTACACATGGCTAATTCCCATGAAGATCCCCGTCAAGCTGGCCGGAATGAGTACGAAATCGGTGAACCGTCCGGCGCGCGTCATCCGCCTCGCCGTTCTGCCAGTCGGCACACTCGACGGAGCAACGTGGAGCTGTTCCGCACACCTCTCCTCAACTTGGCCGCGGCTGCCAAGATAGCCTATTCCCTTCAGCCGACTGATTCAGAGGCTCGCAGGGGAATCGAACAAATCCGCGCCCTGTTGCACACGGCGCAGCAGCAAAATTCGGCGGTCTCAAACTCGCACAATAGGATCTACAATAGTTCTGTCCATGCGAATACGCATCGGTCAGTTCATAGCCCCGGTTCTCATCAGCGACACACAGGAGGCAGTCGTTCCATAAATCCCGAAGATCGTCGCCGTTCACGCACCCCTCCACGGGGTGGGCTCTACGGGCCCCGACATCATGATGATCGGCGTTGAGTCGGCGACACTTACGACCCAAGGCCCGACGCAAGAGGGCATATCACCCAGCGGAGGGTCGATAGGGGCCGAGCCCACCGCGATGGTCACGATATTGACCGTCCGAGTGGAAGCAGGACCATCGTTTCTGGTCCTGAGTGTTTCAGTCGAGCCATCTGTTCGGCTGACATCCCTCCCAACTTCCGATTAGCGACGGGAATTAGCAAGTTTACACGGGAGTCCAAGCCAGAAACGTGGCTCGACGATTACCGAGTAGCAGTCCAGATCGGAGGAGGAGATGACCATGTCGCCATGAAGCACCTCCCTCTGATGCTCGACGGCTCGGCGCGGGTATGGCTGAATCAGTCGGCCCCCTCAAGCATCTACAGCTGGGCAGATCAGGCCCGAGTGTTCATCAGGACCTTCG
Organism: Hordeum vulgare subsp. vulgare; assembly: GCF_904849725.1. Classification (NCBI taxonomy): domain Eukaryota; kingdom Viridiplantae; phylum Streptophyta; class Magnoliopsida; order Poales; family Poaceae; genus Hordeum; species Hordeum vulgare. Next base: position 367,535,331 of record NC_058519.1, read on the forward strand.
AAGGGACGTGCAAGCGCCCTACTGGCGTCATGGAGCTCCAGCCCTGCGTCCAGAAGCAGAATGAGCCCCTGCGTGACTTCATTCAGCGTTGGACAACTCTCTACCACACGGTGGAGGACATCACCGAGCATCAAGCAGTCTGCGCCTTCAAGGCAGGCGTGCGGTACCGGGATCTATACCTGAAGTTTGGCCGAACAGGCGACATCTCCAGGAGCAAGATGATGGAGATAGCAACACGCTATGCAAATGGCGAAGAAGAGGACCGCATCCGAAGTGGCAAGCACAAAACAGTCGCTGATGGGGATGGGGGCAACACTCGGAAGCAGAAGCAGAAAGCTCCGACCGCTCCGCAAGCAAAAGCTGCAGCCGTAACCAATGCCAAGTTCAAGGGCAAAGGGAAGGCTCAGTTCACCCCCAAGAAGAAGCAGTTCAATAACCCCATCCTGGACCAGCCATGTCCGGTTCAAACGAAGATGGATGAAGAGGGCAACCCCATATATGCGAAGCATACCACTCGACAGTGTCGCCTCCTGATCCAGGGGTTCAGCGAAGGGCAACCGAGTGAGAAGGACCATGAACAGGATGAGGAGGATAAGGAGGATCCGTTCCCCCAAGTCCATGCAACCCTGATGATTTTTGCTGACGTTGAGAGAAAGAGTCGACTAAAGCTGGTGAACAAAGAGGTGAACATGGCCACCCCTACCAACCCCAAGTTCCTCAAATGGTCCCAGACTGCGATCACCTTCGACCAGTCGGATCATCTGGCACATGTACCCACCCCGGGGAGACAGGCTCTGGTCGTCGACCCGGTGGTGGAAGGAGTCCAACTGCGCAAAGTCCTCATGGATGGCGGTAGCGGCTTGAACATCATGTACGCCGACACAATCAAGGGGATGGGCATCCTGATGTCCAAACTCAACGAGAGCAGCATGCAGTTCCATGGAGTCGTCCCTGGACGGAAGGCCAAGTCACTCGGCCAGATCGCGTTGGACGTCGTCTTCGGCTCCGACAAGAACTTCCGCAAGGAAAAGCTGACGTTCGAAGTAGTCGACTTCCAGAGCGCCTATCCCGCAATTCTGGCGCGCCCAGCGTATGCACGTTTCATGGCCCATCCATGTTACGTATACCTGAAGCTGAAGATGTCGGGCCCGAAGGGTGTGATCACCATCACAGGCAATCGGCAGCGGGCCGAAGAGTGTCTGCAGCAGGGATCAAGAATCGCCGACCAGCAGAGGGCCGTCCTCAAGCTTGACGAGTACAAGAAAACAGTCGACACCGCCGACCTGATGCGCTCGAAGAAGCCAGCTTCAGAGTCTGCATTCCAGTCGGCGGGAGAGACGAAGAAGGTCAGCATCCACCCGACGGACGCCACAGCTGCCCCGAAGAACATCTCCACCACCCTCGATCCTAAATAGGAAGCCGAACTCACCCAATTCCTCCGTGAGAACTGGGGCATCTTCGCATGGAAACCCTCTGACATGCCAGGTGTACCCAGGGAGTTGCCTCAGCATCGACTACACGTGGATTCCACCGCTCGGCCCGTCCGAGAGCGCCTGCGCCGGTCCGCCGCGCACAAGAGGATGGCAATCGGGGAAGAGGTGGCCAAGCTGCTGGCAGCCAACTTCATTCGCGAGGTTCACCACTCCGAGTGGCTCGCCAATGTTGTCATGGTGCCCAAGAAGGACAAGTCGCTCCGAATGTGCATCGACTTCAAGCATCTCAATAAGGTCTGCCCGAAAGACCATTTTCCGCTCCCCCGCATAGATCAAATTGTCGATTCGACTGCGGGTTGCGAGCGTCTGTCGTTTCTTGATGCCTATTCGGGCTATCATAAAATCCGTCTGTATGGCCCCGATGAATTAAAAACAGCCTTCATCACCCCATTCGGGTGCTTCTGCTACATCACTATGCCATTCGGTTTGAAGAATGCAGGAGCTACCTTTATGCGCCTGATCCAAAAATATCTCCTCGACCAGATCGGTCGGAACGTGGAGGCGTATATGGATGATATCGTAGTCAAGTCACGCAAAGGTTCCGACCTGCTGACTGACTTGGCAGAAACATTCGCCAACCTTCGTAGGTACAATATCAAACTCAACCCCGCCAAATGTTTATTCGGTGTTCCCAGCGGAAAGTTACGCGGTTTCTTCGTTTCCGAACGAGGGATCGATGTCAACCCCGAAAAGATCGGGACCATCGTCCGAATGGAGAGGCCGGTCAGAATACACGATGTTCAATGGCAAACAGGTTGCCTACCGGCTTTGAGCAGGTTCATTAGTCGACTTGGTGAGAAAGCACTTCCTCTGTACCGACTCATGAAGAAATCAGATACTTTCGAGTGGACAGACGAAGCCCAAATCGCATTCGACGACCTCAAAGTCCTACTTTCCACCAAGCCGGTTCTTACTGCTCCGCTCAGTAAAGAGCCCCTTCTTCTGTATATCGCGGCTACAAATCAAGTCGTCAGCATTGTTCTTACAGTCGAACGAGAAGAAGAAGGCAAAGCATACAAAGTTCAGCGGCCAGTGTACTACGTCTCCGAAGTCCTGACTCCTTCCAAGCGGAGGTATCCCCACTATCAAAAACTTATCTACGGGATCTACATGACGGCGAAGAAGGTGGCCCATTATTTCCAAGACCACTCGGTGTCTGTCATTTCTGATGCTCCGTTGTCGGAAATTCGCCACAATCAAGACGCGTCAGGCCGAGTGGCGAAGTGGGCGATGGAGATGTTGTACTGCGATATCAAGTTCGAGGCCAAGAAAGCTATTAAGTCTCAAGCTCTGGCTGACTTCATAGCAGAATGGGTAGAACAACAGCAACCGACCCACATCTACTCGGCCCATTGGACAATGTTCTTCGATGGGTCCAAGATGTTGAATGGCTCCGGCGCTGGCGTTGTGATCATATCGCCAAAGGGCGACAAACTCAAGTACGTGCTACAGATACACTTCGATTCCTCCAACAACGAGGCAGAGTATGAAGCTCTCCTCTACGGATTGCGCATGGCCATCTCACTCGGCGTCCGTCGCCTGATGGTTTACGGCGATTCGGATTTGGTGGACAACCAAGTGATGAAAGAGTGGGACGTCAGGAACCGCACCATGACCACATACTGCAATGCAGTGAGGAAGCTTGAGAAGAAGTTTGAAGGTCTAGAACTTCACCATGTTCCGAGAATGAAGAACCAAGCAGCTGATGAGTTGGCAAAACTCGGATCCACTCGGAGACCAGTCCCGAGTGACGTCTGCCTCGAGCAACCTTCCCTCAGTCAAAGAAGATCCTTTTACAGAGGAACCAGTACAACCAAAGAGTTCAACAGATCCGACTGAAGTCGATGTACCTGTTGTGGTTGATCTGGTCATGGAGATTCTTGTTGTCATCCCCGACTGGAATGTGCCGATCATTGCATATATCCTGAGGCAGGAACTACCAGAAGACGAAGTCCAGGACAGGGAGATAGTTCGCAGGTCGAAGTCATTCACTGTCATTGATGGCCAATTGTACAAGGAAAGCGTTTCAGGCGTTCTTCAAAGATGCATCTTCCCAGAGGAGGGGCAGCTAATCCTGGAAGATATTCACTCAGGAACCTGCGGTCATCACGCCTCTTCGAGAGCAATCGTCGCCAAGGCATTCATGGCTGGTTTCTTCTGGCTGTAGGCAAACGAGATGGCTAAAGATATGGTCGACCGATGTGAGGGCTATCAGTTCTACTCCAACAAGTCCCACAAGCCAACATCTGCATTGAAGACAATCCCTCTTGTTTGGCCGTTCATAGTGTGGGGATTAGATACAGTCCGTCCATTTAGGACAGGCCAAGGGGGATACACACATCTGTTGGTGGCAGTCGACAAGTTCACGAAATGGATCAAAGCCAAGCCCATCAAGAGGCTCGACGCCTCAACAGCCGTCAAGTTTGTCAGGGACATCATCTCCAGATTCGGTGTACCTCACAGCATAATCACGGACAATGGGACAAACTTTGACTCGGACAGATTCAAAGGTTTCTGTACAAGCCAAGGTATCCGAGTGGATTTTGCTTCCGTGGCGCATCCTCAGTCCAATGGACAAGCAGAACGGGCGAACGGACTTATTCTGCAAGGTTTGAAGCCCCGACTCCTGCGAGAGGTGGGACATGCCGCTGGCGCATGGGTCACCGAGCTACCTTCAGTGCTTTGGGGTCTTCGCACAACCCCGAACAGATCTACAGGGCGATCACCGTTCTTCCTCGTCTACGGAGCAGAAGCAGTCCTTCTGAGTGACTTACTTCACAATGCTCCACGAGTTGAACTCTTCTCTGAAGCTGAAGCAGAACAAGCAAGGCAAGACGTAGTGGACCTTCTAGAGGAGGAGCGCGAGATGGCACTGACTCGCTCAACCATTTATCAACAAGATCTGCGGCGTTTTCACGCGCGACACGTGAGGAGTCATACGTTTCAAGCAGGCGACCTGGTGCTCCGAGTGGATCAGCAAAGACCTCACAAGTTGGATCCTGCCTGGGAAGGACCCTTCATCATCTCCAAGGTGCTGAACAATGGAGCATACAGACTCTACAACGTCGACAGGGAGACAGACGAGCCGCGAGCATGGAACGGAGATCTCCTGAAGCGCTTCTACACGTGACCGTCGACTGAAGCAATGTAAAGAACAAGTATTGGTGAAATAATATAAAGCAGATTGAGTTTTTTGCAGGTTCAAAGTTCTTCCGTGGTCGCAGACTCCGGTCTCAAAAAAAAACTTAGCTGCGATCCAGAATCGCCTAAGTATTAACTTTCTCCGAGTGTGCACTTAACGTCACACTCGGGGACTTAGCTGCGATCCAGAATCGCCTAAGTATTAACTTTCTCCGAGTGTGCACTTAGCGTCACACTCGGGGGCTTAGCTGCGATCCAGAATCGCCTAAGTATTAACTTTCTCCGAGTGTGCACTTAACGTCACACTCGGGGCCTTAGCTGCGATCCAGAATCGCCTAAGTATTAACTTTCTCTGAGGGTGCACTTAACGTCACACTCGGGGGCTTAGCTGCGATCCAGAATCGCCTAAGTATTAACTTTCTCCGAGTGTGCACTTAACGTCACACTCGGGGGCTTAGCTGCGATCCAGAATCGCCTAAGTATTAACTTTCTCCGAGTGTGCAGTTAACGTCACACTCGGGGGCTTAGCTGCGATCCAGAATCGCCTAAGTATTAACTTTCTCCGCCCCGAGTGCGACCTGATAGTCGCACTCGACAACCTAGCTGCGATCCCGGATCGCCCAAGTACTCTTTGACCTCCGAGTACGTCCTACCGATCCACTCGGCGATCCTACCGATCCACTCGGTGATAATATAGATCCAATCGGAAATTCCACGGACCCTCAATGAGGCTCATGCAGATGTCAAGACAACTGACATGTTCTGAATGTTTGCCTTTGGCTTCACCAAGAAACGCCAAACAAAAACTCGAGTCAAAATTGCAACAGAAGAGCAAAAGATTCGATTCAAAGTTCAACCAAAGATAGTGGCTCGGTGTGGATCAAGCTTACCCACACCGAAACAAGAATGTGACGGCCAACAACAGTGGCCAAAGTTTCTTACAAATCAACACTCGGCATACCGAGGATAAAGTTTTCTTACGCGTCGTCTAGATTGGCACCAGGACTGGAGGGCTCCACGAATGTGTCCAGGTCGATTCCGTCGGTGATGCGGGTGGCACTTTCAAGGAAGGTTTCCATGAAGTCTTCGAATCGAAGTTTCTTCGTGTTGGCGACTTCAACGCTTTCAGCTTCTCCTCGCGCACCTCCTTGCAATGCACTCGGACCAAGGACAGAGCAACATCTGCACCACAGGGAGCCGCAGATTTCTTCCATGACTGCACTCGGTTGGGGACCTCCTCCAGTTGACTCATCAAATTTTCCATCTCCTGCCGCGACTCATCTTCCGGCCAAAGCTCCTTGTCGATCCGGCCAACGACTTCTGTCAATCGACCGATGAAAGGACCAACTTTGCCCACTCGAATGTGCGCTGCGAGCAGGTCTCGATTGGCGTCCTCGCCGAGTGGAATGTTCTCACGAATCGACCGCTCCACGTTAGCTACTTCAGCTTCAGCGTCCACGCAAAAATCTGCAAACACAGGGAAAGAAAACAATCAGCGCCGAGTGTAAAGCACGTACCACAAGCACTCGGAAAAACAGGAGTTACCACCCAGACGTGTCATCATCCGCCGAGCCCAGTCACTGACGTATTTCTCCTGTGCTATACACCGTTTGTTCAGCACATCCATTTTACCCATCAGCTTGGACCTCTGCTTCCCCATCTTCTGAACTTCAGCAGTCAACGCTTTGTTCACTTCACGAGCCTGCTCCAACGACTTCTCTCGTTCCGCCATCACTTCCTTCATTCTAGCCATTGCAATCAGTGCCGCATCCAGCTCACCAGCAAATTGCACCTTTTCTGCCCCGAGGGTCTCATGTGCTGTCCCCATCTCGCAAGTTTTCTGCCAGTCAGCGCCAAGAGACGATCAGACAAATCCAACAACACCAAGTCTAAGTTCTTCAGACCCCTGCCGACACAACCAGTCGACAGCGGCCTCGGGGACTACACCTAGTGGGTTCACTGAGAGTGACCCCACTGGCATGCAACTCAAACAGGTCCGCCCTATTGAGATTCATGACAACACTTACGCCTACAAGGTCAATACCACCCGACCTGAGTAAAATTACTCTCGGAGACTCTTTCAATAGGTGCACTCCGAGTGCCCCAACTGTTAGCAGTCGACCATATTATTTACGAATATGACTAAGTGAGAGACAATATGCATAAAGACAACTGCCGATGCATGCACTCGACAGAAGTCTCGGGGACTACACCCACTGGGTTCACTCAGAGTGAACCCATTGCAAACATCATACGGTATCCGAGCACACCCAGTGGGTTACAAGGGAAACAAGAGAAAAGCAAATACTTACTAGACTACTTACTCGGATATCGTCCCGCAGCTCCAAGCTGCGCTGGTACAGAGAGGCGATGGAGTCGTACGCCTTCTTAGCTTCTCCCGCCATCAGCTCTGCCTGCACCATGGCTCCCTTGTTCGCTCCCACCTGATCCTCCGTGACGTGTTCGATGTTGAACTCGACATTTGACGGGCCTGTCATCGTTGGAGGCTCCTTGGGAATCCCAAGGCCCGTTCCAGTCGGTTCAGCAGCCACCAGCGCCTCCTCACTCGGCGACATCGCCTCAGTTGGCGGCACAACCGCGGCGAGAGCAGTAACTGGCGGGGTAGCCTCAAGGACAGGCTCCGCAGCTTGCTCAGGTCCCCCCTGGTCACCCTCATCCACATAAATCGCCCCTGCCGGACCGAACGACGCGGGATCTCAGAAAAAGAAAGGGGCAAGACCAAAGACAGAATCCGCGATGCGATAATATAAAACTCTCGGAATCGCTACAACGCACCTGGCTGGGACGAGACGACGTTGTCCGCGTCCATGGGATCATTCTCCTGGCGCGCCGGAGAGGTAGCAGAGGTGGCAACCCTGTCGAGTGAAATTTATTCGACCAATAAAACATCAGTCCAATCGGATATCAGAGGAAGTTAGAGGAACATTACACTTATGTCGAGGTCACGGGCACGACCACCCTTATCCGCGGCAAAGCCTTCCGAGGTTTAGACCCACTCGGTTTGGCCACCTCGGAAGGCTGACCCACGGACTCGACAGCAACGTCCCTGACCCTCTTGGTTCTCTGAGCACTCGGAACCACGGGGGCAGCAGGCGGAGCACTCGAGGATGCCGGAGGGGCCGAGGGAACCGCACGTTCATGTCGGCGCTTGGTCCGGTGCTCTGGCAGCGGAGGCGGCGAGTCCTGCTCTTCGTCATCCTCCTCTTCTTCACCAGACTCCTCCTCCGTCTCCCCATTGTTGGAGACATACTCGCCGCTCTCCACACTACCCTCCTGGCTGCCTTCTTCCTCCTCGTCGTCCGGGTTCTCACAGGCGCCTGTGATCTGGAGCACCCACGACGCCACCTTCTCCTCGGTCACGCTCAAGACATTGGTCCGAGTGGAGTCTTCGGGCCCCACGTAGTGCCACATGGCGTGGTCGCGAGCCTGCAGTGGTTGTATGCGCCGACCAAGGAAAGTCTCCAGCAAATCCATGCCGGTGACTCCCCTTCTGACGACGTCTACGAGTGCGTCGACCAGGGGCTGGATGTCGATCTTCTCCGCCTTCGTGAGCGCGAGCTGCTTAGGTGGAGCGGGATGATCTAAGCTAAAAGGAGGCAACCCTGTTGAGTCATTCGGGCAGGCAACGTCTTGGCCGTAGAACCACGTCGACTACCAGTTCCTAACCGACTCACTCAGCTGAAGAGGAGGATAACTACTCCGACTCTTTTTCTGGAAACCTAAGCCTCCGCAGAGTTGGAGAAGATGCGTTTTATCATCCGACTGGCTGAGTCATTTGATAGTTTGAGATATAGCAGAGAATATATGTTTGAACAACCCCCAATGGGGAGGGCAGCCGATGAAGCACTCGCACATAACTATGAAAGGAGAGAGATGGGCAATAGCATTCAGGGGAAAGTGGTGAAGCTGTGCCCCGAAGTGGTTCATAATGCCCTTGAAGAAAGGATGCGGGGGCAGAGAGAAACCTCGATAGACATGGCCGAGCAGCAGGACGCGCTCCCCCTCCCGGGGCGCCGGCTCGACCTCATTCTCCGCCGGCAGCCTCCAAGACTTGTGCACGATCATCTCGTCCTCCACCAGCTGCAGCAGATCCCCCTCCGTCACCGTGGAGGGGAGGAAATCGCCTTGGATCCACCCCGCCGGCAACGGCCGCTCCCGCCGCTGAGCAGGAGCCGCCGCCTTCCCCTTCTTCTTCCTCGCCTCCATCTTGCTGGTCTGACCCTTGGTCATGGCGGAAGCTGCAAATCCGCGGAGGGGAAGGAGGAGTGGAGAGGTTAGGTGCGCTGGAGGCGGCGAGGAGGACGAAGCAAAGGCAAAAGATCCGGCGGGCGTAACAAAAAACCCTTGCCGCTGGGATTTAAGTAAGGTTCCGACTGGGTCGCTGACAGGTGTCCCCGAAACCTTATCCCCCGACCGACCGCGGCGATATCAGTGGAGAAGTTGAAGGCGCGAGAATCGAGGCGTCAGGCGCTACTCGAGCGCGCTGGTGTCATCCCCGCTGAGCGCGCGGAAACCGAAATTTGAGGATCCCGGAAAATCCGCCGCTGTCAGTTGACTAGTCACGTCAAGAGATACCCTGGAAGCACTCGGTTTCCGACAATTTGTTCCACAAAGATTTCCACTCGGATCGTTGGTCAGAGAAGATAAAATGGATTGAGGCAAGCAACGCCAAAGGCACATCCGTTCCAGTCGGATCCAAATTTCAAGCATCGCTTCGTCGTTCCAACCCCAATCCATTCAGGGACTAATAATGGGGTTATAGTCCTAGGGTAGGGTCATAGGCCTGCCCTGTAAGTCCTACCCAAGGACTACCCCTCATAATGGACAAGGCCCTTAGTCAGTTCCGACTGAATTAAGGAGTCTCCATCGTCCAGTCGGTAAAAGGTCCTCGACCATCCAGTTGGAGACTAGCATTCGGAGAACATCCAACTAACCGACTGGATGCCACTCGGAACATCGTAACCCCCCTGGAGGGAAACGGTCGTACGTTTCCCGGTGCATTTATTAGCATTTAGGACGTACGTTACCTGTAATGTACGCATTCAATCGCCACTACTCCACCCCTGTACCGGAACCATTGTGGAGGGCTGCGCACTCTATATAAGCCACCCTCCCCCGCTGGTGCAGGGGTTAGCAAATCATTGTATTCCATATTACACTCGACAACAAGCTCCCAGAGCACTGAGACGTATGGCTATTACCTCCACCGTAGAGGGGCCTGAACTCATACAACCTCGCCGTAGCTGGGACTCTGCCCATCCTTTTCGTACCCTACACATCTACTATCAGGCTTATACCCACGACAGCGGGAGATTACGAACAGCTGGACTCTGGAACAGAAAGGGTTGCAGAAGAGTTGTATATTTTGTGGAACTCTAATTAACCACATAATTCACGGAGAATTATTTTGGAATATATTAAAAATATGGGCGAAGGAAATACGAGCAGGGGATGCACCAGGAGGCCACGAGCCTGGGGCGCGCACCCCTCCCAGCTACCCTCGGATTCCCATCTTCTCATATATTATCCTATTTACCATAGGGGAAAAAAATCAGAAGATCACTTTCGAGACAAAGTGCCACCTTCTCGAGGCGGAACCTGGGCAGGAGCACTTTTGTTCTGTGGCGGAGCGATTCCACTAGGGAAACTTCCCTACAGGAGGAAGAAATCAAAGACATCATCATCACCAACGCTTCCTTCGTCATGGGAGAACAATGCTTCATCAAGATCTTCACCAACACCATATCATCTCAAACCCTAGTTCATCGCTTGTATTCTATCTTTGTCTCCAAACCTCAGATTGGTACCCGTGGGTTGCTAGTAGTGTTGATTACATCTTGTAGTTGATGCTAGTTGGTTTACTTGGTGGAATATTGTGTGTTTAGATCTTTAAGAATATTCATTACACCTCTGCTCTTTAACATGCTAGAGATTAGTGAGTGATACGTCTTAAATGTACCGACTTTTCCAAACACTTTTGCTATTTTTTTGGCCTCATTCTTGCATGATTTGAATAAAACTAACCCAGACTGACGCTAGTTTCAGCAGAGCTGCCTGTATGGTTTTCTTGTGTGCAGGAAAATAAATATATAGACGTCTCGGAAATATCCCATAAAAACTACTTGTGACTACTTGTGACTACTTGTTTTAATCCTGCTGGTCACAAGTAGTTTTACTTTTGCTGTTTTACTTTCATTGCATTGCTACTATTATTTCTGTTGCCACCATCACTTCCATATCACCGTTGCTACTAATATTCTGTTGCCAAGCACGTATCTTTCAGGTGCGGTTGAACTGACAACTCAATTGTTAGAGCTTATAAATATTCTTTGGCTCCCCTTGTGTCGAATCAATAAATTGGGTTAACTTACCCATGAAGACTGTTATGATCCCCTACACTTGTGGGTTATCAAGACCTTTTTCTGGCGCCGTTGCCGGGGAGCATCGCTTTATTTACAAGTCTACTTGGAGTTATTTTGCTTGCTGCGATTTATTCACTATGGGTAAGAAAGGAGACCCCAAGGTTCCAATTTTACCATCCACTACGAGAAAAGTTACTGTTCTCAGCACTAGCGCTACGCTTGATTCACCTTCCATTATAAGTAAGTTTGCTTCACCACCACCACATGCTGCTTCTACCAAGTCTGTTACTATGCCTAATATTGTTTATGATGCTTCCACTTCTATTGATGAGCCTGGTTTACTTGGTTATTTTATTGAGTCTCGGATTGCTAAGGGTGCTAAGCAGTCTTGAATTGAACTTCCTGTTACACGCTACCCCATTGGTAGATCTTTTGGGTACCCAGACTTGAGTGGTCTCAAGGAAAGAATTCTTGATGATGATTATATTGAACTTGATGATGATTTATGCAGGGAACTTACAGAGTGTGCTGACTCTGACCCTGCTTCTGTTAAGAAGCTTCTTGAAAAGCATTCTATGAAGAACAAGCTTACTCCTGATCCTAAGTTTGCTTCATCTCCTATTTGCATTGAGGGTGCTGATTTTGATTTCTCTGTTGATCTTTCACTTATATCCACAGTTGAAGCTGACCCTTTTTATGGCAGAGAAGATGACGATGCTATTGCACACCTTACCAAACTCACTGAGTTGGGTGGCTTATTCACTACAGAGGACAAGAAGAGAAATTATTATGTTACTAAGCTACTTCCTTTCTCTTTGAAGGAATATGCTAAGGCATGGTATGACGCACTACCATGTGGTTCCATTAAGAGTCCTCAAGATTTAGCTCAATCCTTTGTTGCTAATTTTTTTCCTGCTCATAAGCAACATGCTGCTTTACAAAGAATTTATAACTTAAAACAGTTGCAGGATGAGCACCTCCCTAAAGCTTGGGGGAGGTATCACACTTTGCTTAAGTCTAGACCAGTACATGGAATCCCTAAGAATGAATTGCTTTATATATTTTATGCTGGTCTAACTGATGAGTCTAGAACCTATCTAGATAGTTGTGCTGGTTGTGTTTTCAGGGAAAGAACACTAGACGATGCCAAAGGATTAATGGGCAAGATATCTAAGAATCATGATGATTGGTACGTTCCTGAACCACCTCCACCACCCAAGCAGAGAGGTATGATTTTCTTGAGCCCAGAAGTTATGCAAGAAGCCAAGAAGTCGATGAAAGAGAGATATTAAAACTAAAGATGTGAATAATCTACCTCCTATTGAGCAACTATGTGAGCCTACCACTCACCCACCTATGGTAGAGGTACACTCTCTTTTAGAATTTAATGCAAGTGACGTCCCTCATGGTAAGCCTCCTAATCAATGTTTACATGATCTTGATAATTTTATTCTCAAGCAAAATCACTTTAATGCGCGGATTCAAAGCCAATTGCATGATAATTCCTTTGCTATCAATAGTTTGCTTGATGTTTTAAGTTGAACTGTTAATGATGTTAAAGGTCTTGTTAAGCACTTTCATATGGTTCAAACTCAGCTTGAACAAATTTCTAATGTGCAAAAGGATTTGCTTGCTAACAATGCCAAACAAGTTGATACGCAGGCATATGGTATAAAAACCCGAGGAGGTACACATACCGAGGACCCCCTTTATCCGGAGGGGCATCCAAAGAGGATCGAGCAAGATTCTCAATTGCAGGAAGAAGAAATTGTCAGCTCCCCGAAGAAGAAGAAGAAACACAAGGAGGCTGACTACTCCAATGATCCCATAATTGATGAAGAACCTATTGTTGATCCTAATAGTATATCTATTTCCGATGCTGAAACTGACGATGGTGTTGAACCTGATAAAGATAACGAGAAGATTGATCCTCCTAAGATACGAGAAGAAGAAGCACGATACAAGTGCAAAAGGTACACTAGAGAAGATTTTGTTGCAAGAAGGCATGGGAAGGAAAGAGAACCATGGGTACAAAAATCAATGCCCTTCCGAGGTAAGTCTTTCAAAACTAAAGAAGAAGAGCATTACAATAAATTTTCTGAATGGATGAAACCTCTTTTTCTTCAAATTCCTTTGACCGATGCTATTAAGTTGCCTCCATACTCAAGGTATATGAAAGATATTGTTACTAATAAAAGAAAATTCCTAATGAGGAAATATCTACTATGTTTTCTAATTACTCTTTCAGTGGCGAGAAACCTGAGAAGCTTGGTGATCCAGGTATACCCACCATTCCTTGCTCCATAAAAAATAATTATGTCAGAACTGCTTTATGTGATCTTGGTGCAGGAGTGAGTGTTATGACTTTCTCTCTTTGCAAAAGGCTTTGTCTAGATAAACTGATACCTACACATATCTCTCTTCAATTGTGTGATAAGTCAACAGTCACCCATGTAGGTATTTGTGAGGATGTTCCCATTGAAGTTGCTAATTGCTTGATCCTTACTGACTTGGTTGTGCTTGATATGCCTGAGGATGGGAGCATGTCAATTATTCTTGGTAGACCTTTTCTTAACACCACAGGTGCTATTATTGATTGGAATAAAGGAAAGGTAACGTTCAATGTTAATGAGACAGAGCACATGGTATATTTTTCAAAGAAGATTCACAAAAGGCATGGCCTTAATTCTATTGAGAATATTGAGACCATGAAGGTCGGAGAGTGGAACTTTCCTCCACATGTGCACCACAAATACAAAACCATTATGGTGGGGACAATATCCATTGAAATAAAGGTACCATGATTGCTTTATAAGAAGTGAAACTTTTTACTCAAATATAACACCTATTTGGTAGTAAGACTTGATCAACCTTTCTAACAAATATGTTTTATATGAGTAAAAAAGAGAAGCTTGTTATGTTTTCATTTCTTTTATTTTTCATCCTCCTTGTTGTACCAAAGTTTTCTGTTTTTGAAGCTTCATATGTTTAACCATTGTTTCGAGCTTACCGGAAGTTTTGCACCTTTCAGTATTTCGATTTTTTTTCAAAAGTGAAGTTGTCAGAAAAATTCAAGAAAATTTAAAATAAAAATGTCCTTCAAAAAAGTGATGCAGGGGCACCTGGGGCCAGCCAGGGGGGCCACCCTTTGTCTAGGCGGCTAGCTGGCGCAACCTGCCCCCTGACCGCGCCCACAAGTCACCTGGGCCCATCTGGGCTCCTTTCCAAGTAATTCTTCCTCCCTTCTCTCTTTCTCACTCCAAAAATCCCGATTTTTCTGCTCGAGCTCGAGTTCTTTCTGTTCTTGGTGGCAAATTTCGATCTCTCTATACAACCCATCATTTGCATTGAGAAATTGAGCATTTGCTTCCTGGTATGTGACTCCTCCACTCCTCCAATTAAAATTTTGATTGATCGTCTTATTTGTATGTATTTAGGAGCTCTTGGTGTTGTTCATATGAGCTTGCATGCATGTTTAGAAATCTATTTGTGAAGTTTTAATGCAAGCTTATGCATAAGGGGAGTGAATAGAATAGTTTCTTCCAACTCATTTTCCTTAAACCTCCATTTTTGTGTTGAACCAAAAATTTCAGAAATGAGCTTGTTTGGAAAGGCAAAGGGGTGGCTTGGGAAGAAGAGACCCGAGCCTACCGATGGACTAACTAGAGTTGCAGCTTCATCCGCTACTTTGAGGAAAAGTTACAATGATGATATCGTGCCACCGGAGTTGTTCCACGAGACGGACACAACACGTGCCATGGCATACCCTTGTTCAGATTTTCTTATAGCGGCAGGTATTAAGAATGCGTTTGATAACCTCTGTGCAGCTGTAGGTTTAACACACCTCATAACACGACGTGTGCTACAATATCCAAAACTCACCTATTATTTTGTCAGCTGGTTTAGATATAATGATAAAACTTCCATGATTGAATTCAGATTATATGAGGATGTCTTTACCATGTCTTTGGTAGAATTTTGTGATATTATAGGTGTGCAGAATATCGGGAAAATGACCAAAATGAACGTTCAGCCATACGAGCTGAAATCCCTATTTGCTTGCCTTTGTAGTAAGGACCTGCGAGAAATTCACCGGGGGAAGATCTCCAACATCTTGTTTCCCCACATCAGCAGCAGTTCCACAACCCCATGGAGGAGGTTGTTCCAGAGGAAGAAGAGCCTTCTCCTTGAGAGGCCAGCCGGGCATGAGTGTACGCGCCCGAGGCTTCGTATGATTCTTGGAGTCACTAGTACCACTCTGGAGCCGTAGGAAGCTCCTGGAGCCCGCAGTAGCTGAGTGCTACTGCAACAAAAGACCTTCCAACGGCACCAGAAACAAGCGTGCTGGCGGGAGACTATTCTTGTCTTGATACTCCTCAACAACAGCACCAAGTTGGCCTTGGAGCCTTGCGTTGGTGTTCCCTCGAAGCGGAAAGGGTGATGTAGCACAGCGGCGGTAAGTATTTCCCTCAGTTTTGAGAACCAAGGTATCGATCCAGTGAAGGAATATCACAAGTACGTGCACAAACACAAAGAGCTTGCTCCCAACGCTATGAAGGGGTTGTCAATCCCTTATAGATTGTTTGCCAAGTGAGAACTGAAAGCAACAAAGAAATAAAGCAAAGTAAAAGAGAAAGTGGAAACGATAGGTGTGAATAGACCCAGGGGTCGTAGTGTTCACTAGTGGCTTCTCTCATGAAAGCAAGTAGACGGTGGGTGAAAGAATTACTATCGAGCAATTGATAGAACCGCGCAAAGTCATGACGTTATCTATGGCAATGATTATATCTATAGGCATCACGTCCAAAACAAGTAGACCGATACTTTCTACATCTACTACTATTACTCCACACGTCGATCGCTATCCAGCATGCATCTAGTGTATTAAGTTCATGAGAACAGAGTAACGCCTTAAGCAAGATGACATGATGTAGATGGACAATCTCATATCTACGATAAAAGCCCATCTTGTTACCCTTGATGGCAACAACACGATGCGTGCCTTGCTGCCCTTTCTGTCACTTGGAAAGGTCACCACACGGTATGAACCCAAAACCAAGCACTTCTCCCATTGCAAGAATCATAGATCTAGTTGGCCAAACAAAACCCAAGACTCAGAGAGACTTACAAGGATATCAAATCATGCATATAAGAAATCATCAAAGACTCAAATATATATCATAGATAATCTGATCAAAAATCCACAATTCATCGGATCTCGACAAGCACACCGCCAAAGAGGATTACATTGGATAGATCTCCATGAAGATCATGGAGAACTTTGTATTGAAGATCCAAGAGAGAGAAGAAGCCATCTAGCTACTAACTACGGACCCGTAGGTCTGAAGTGAACTACTCACGAGTCATTGGAGGGGCGATGATGTTGATGAAGAAGCCCTCGAACTCCAAAGTCCCCTCCGGCAGGGCACCGGGAAGGGTCTCCAGATGAGATCTCGCGGAAACGGAAGCTTGCGGCTGGATGCCCTGATTTTTTCTGGATTTTTAGGGCATTTATAGGCCAAAGACCTAGGGCAGGGGAGCGGCTGGAGGGCCACAAGCTTGGTTGTCGCGGCCTCCCCCCTGGTCGCAGCCACAGGGTTTGTGGGCCCCCTATGGGCCCAGTTGCTTGGCCCTCAAGCCTCCCGATCTTCTTCCGTTCTAGAAAAAATCATTTTGGGGATTTTATTCCGTTTGGACTCCGTTCCAAAATTAGATCTGAAAAGAGTCAAAAACATAGAAAAAACAGGAACTGGCACTTGGCACTGAGTTAATAAGTTAGTCCCGAAAAAGATATAAAAGGTAAACAAAACATCCAAAGTTGACAAGATAACAGGGTAAAACCATCAAAAATTATAGATACGTTTGAGACGTATCAAGCATCCCCAAGCTTAACTCCTGCTCGTCCTCGAGTAGGGAAGTGATAAAGAATGATTTTTTGAAGCTTTCACGCTACCTAGCATAGATGTCCTTTGTAACTCCTCTTATGTGACGTGAATGTTCAGAGCCATTAGATTCAAAACAATAGTTTGCTATTGACGTGGAAACAATAATACTTAAAGCAAACTAGCAAGGTAATCATGAACTTCCAAAATAACAAGGCCAAAATAAAGTTATCCCTACAAAATCATATAGTCTGTCTATGCTCTATCATCATTGCACAACGAATTTAAATCATGCACAACCCCAGTATTGGCCAAGTAATTGTTTTCACACCTTTACTGTCTCAAACTTTTTCAACTCTCACGCAATACGTCAGCGTGAGCCATGGTTTTAGGACTATAAATGGTGTGGAGTGTGGTGGAGGTTGCAAGAAAAACAAGGAGAAGATGGTCACATTAACTAGGCATATCAATGAGCTGTGGAGATGCTCATCAATAGATATCAATGTGAATGAGTAGGGAATGCCATACAAATGATGCACTAGAGCTAAGAGTATGTGAAAGCTCTTAAAGAAAACTAGTGGGTGTGCATCCAACTTGCTTGCTCACGAAGACCTAAGGAAAATTTGAGAAAGCCTATCATTGGAATATAGAAGCCAAGTTATATAATGAAAATTTCCCACTAGTTATACGGTGGTGACAAAACGAGAGACTCTCAATCATGAAGATCATGGTGCTTAATATGCACAAGTGCGGAAAGGTGGGAGCATTGTCCCTTCTCTCTTTTTCTCTCATTTTTTTTGAATGGGCTCTTTGGCCTCTTTTTTTATCACATGGGACAATGCTCCATCAATGATGATGATCACACTTACAACTCAAAACTTAGAGCAACGATGACTCTATATGGAATGCCTTCGGTAGTGTACCGTGACAAAGATCTAGCATGGCATGGACATTAATGGAAACATCATGCTAGCTATCTTACGATCATGCAATGGCAATGTAGACGTGGTGGCACATGTCATGGTGGTAGTTGCATGGAAATATATCTCGGAATGACTTTGAAAAAGCCATAGTAGGTAGGTATGGTGGCTGTTTTGAGGGAGGCTAATGGTGGGTTTTGTGCACCGGCGAAAGTTGCACGGCACTAAAGAAGATAATGATGGTGGAAGGTAAAAGTGCATCTAAACCATGGACTCAACATTAGTCATGAAGAACTCATATACTTGTTGCAAAAGTTTTATTAGTAATCGAAACAAAGCATTCAACGCATACTCCTAGGGGAAGGGTTGGTAGGTATAAACCATCGCGTGATCCCGACTGCCACACAAAGGATGACAATCAAAAGACTAATCATGCTCAGACTTCATCACATAGCGGTTCACCATGCATGCATGCTACGGGAATCACTAACTTCAACACAAGTATTTCTAGATCCACAACACCTTACTAATATAACTTCAATACTACCATAACCACAACTCAAAACTAGTTGAGATGAATCAAACTTCTCTAACTATTCAATGCACATGAAGGTGGAAGTTTTCGTACCCCTTTGGATAACTACCCCTTTTGAGACTACTTTCATAGCATAGATCAACTACCAAGACACGCACCGCCGTTCTCTAAAAGATATAAGTGAAGCACATAGAGCAAAAGCAACTAGCTCAAAAGATATAAGTGAAGCACATGTGAGCTGAATTGTCTACCAAAGGATATAAGTGAAGCTCGATAAAATCACGGTGAGTGCATGTCTCTCTATCTCTAGGTGTGCAGCAAGGATGATTGTTGCACAACAAAAATAAAAGACTCCTACGATACAAGACGCTCCAAGCAAAACACATAACATGTGGTGAATAAAAATATAGCCCCAAGTAACGTTACCGATGGATTGAAGACGATAGAGGGGATGCCTTCCCGGGGCATCCCCGAGCTTAGGATTTTACGGCATAATTGAATCATCTTGGTGTGCCTTGGGCATCCCCAATCTTGAGCTCTTGCCACTCTTTATCTTTTTGTCCATAAGAACTTCACCCAAAACTTGAAAACTTCACACCACCAAACTTAAACAGAAACTCGTGATAACATTAGTATAAGAAAGCAAACCACCACTTCCTTAGGTACTGTAGCAAACTTAAATTCTACTTGTGTTGATGTTGGGTTACTGTATTTTCATCTTCCATGGCTAATACCCCCCGATACTATCCATAGTTTCATCAAAATCAGCAACCACCTCAACAAAAACAGAATCTGTTAACAGCAGACCAGTCTATAGCAATCTGTATACTTCGTATAGTTCTGGTAGTTCAAAAATTATGAACAATTACGATAGTCTGTAGAATTTGTGTAGTAATCAGCAGCAAAAAGAATCAACTCAAAATCTCTTACAGAAAAACAATGAAAATTCTTTTCGTGAGCAGAAAGTTTCTGTCTTTTCCAGCATGACCAAACGATCATCCCCAAGACTAATCATAACGGTTTTGCTTGGCACAAACGCAAAAAAAGGAACACAAAAACACAATCATAACATAATTAGGAAAGTGTGGAAAACAAAAAACAGAAAAAAGGATAGATTCATTGGGTTGCCTCCCAACAAGCGCTATTGTTTAACGCCCTTAGCTGGGCATAAGGTGATGGAATCACGTATAGTCATCCTTGGTGCTCAAACCATAAGTAGCCCTCATCATAGATTCATAAGGAAATCTTATTTTCTTTCTAGGAAAGTGCTCCATGCCCTTCTTTAGAGGAAATTGAAATCTAATATTCCCTTACTTCATATCGATGATAGCATCAATAGTCCTTAGGAAAGGTCTACCAAGAATAATGGGACATGAAGGATTGATGTAAGTGCATCTAGTGCCCCTTAGTGATTTTGGTGGTTTGAAGACTTATAGGTTAAGTATCTAATGTGTTTGTGAGTGTACACAGGATCTATAAGTCATTGAGGAGTTTGAGATATTTGAAGAATATCGACCCCTAAAAATATATGTCTACAGTTGAAGAAATTGGTCTGAAGCTGAAGAAATGAGTCACGAGGAATCTGCGATGAAATTGATATTCCTCATGAAGATACTGATATTGAGAAGTTCGGTTGTTCCTGAAGAAAATCATTCTGAAGAATTTGAAGCATGAAGATTTATACTTTCTGCTTTACTTTCTCCGCATTTGAGTAATAGGAACACCGTACTGTTAAAGGGGGTCGAAATTACACTATGGAATGAATTTCCTCATGATGCTCAACCCAAGCCTAATACTACCAAAAGCCTCAAGTGAGGAATATGAGTGACATGAGGACTCTCACAGTTGAGGGTTCCGACCATTTTGATAACCACACCAAGTCATTGGTCTTATCCACTCCAACGGTCATATTATTTAAGGGCATTAGTGTCAAATCATGTCGGGATGCTCCAAGGATATAAATAGCCACCCCCCACAACCACTAGCTGGTTGGCTGCTCCGTTAGAAAATGACACTTGTCATAAGAGCAACCCAAATTCCTCAGAGCCTTCGAGAGTAATTCATCAGCGAGGAAATACACCACCCACCAAAATCACTAACCAAACCTAGTGATTGAGCATCACTTAAGAAGTTGTTCCTGTGTGGGACTGAAGTCTTTTACCTTTGAGGACTGTGCATCCTCCAGACGGTTAGGCGTCATGGTCTAGAGCTTTTCCAGCAGTCAATTGTGGATCGCCGGGTGACCAAGTTTGTGAGGGTCTGGAAGTCTGCCCTGAAGACTTACCACGAGTGTTGGGCGAGGACTTTGTGTCCTTAGCTCAAGGAGAATATGGTAGGGACTGTGTGTCCCGGGACTGCGTGTCCTTTGGTTTCAATACCAAGCCGCTCCAAACCAGATGTACAACTATCACAGCAGTTGGAACTGGGTCATCAACAACTGTCTTCACTGAGAAACGGGTTCTAATTCCTCAACTCTTTACTTTCCTTGTATTGTGTGTTGATGACTTTCACTGTGACTGTTTGAAGAATTTGCTGAAGACTTTCTCTGAATTTCCTCAACCCCAAATTCTTCACGATAGTTAATCATCATCTGTATTCTGCGTGCCTGCTTACTATGCAATCTGTTTTCACATTCTTCACTCTGACATACTGCTATTGTGAACATTTGCATGTCTGATCCTTTACTGTTTCCGCTGTAAGTTAGTCATCAGTGAGGAATTTCCTCAACAGGAATTTCCTCAGTGATGAAATTCTAAAAATCTCCTATTCACCCCCCCTCCAGTCGATATAACGCACTTTCAATTGGTATCAGAGCAAGGTACTCCCTTGTTCTGTGTGATTTTGGTTTAACCACCTAGAGTTTTAGTTATGTCGACTGCAGGCATGTTTAAGGTGACTGCAGCATGTCGTACCTACGAAGGAAAGAACTTTCCCTTCTAGAAGAACAAAATGCAAATGCATTTACAAGCTATTGATAATGATCTCTGGTATATTGTGGAAAATGGTGTCCCCATTATCTCTGCCAGTGTCACTGCAGCTGATGTGAAGAAATTCAAGCAACTCGATTCTCAAGCGAAGAACATCATCTGTTGCCATCTGAGCCCAGGCCAGTTTGGAAGAGTAAGTGCTTTGGGCTCTGCAACACTGATCTGGGAGAGACTGTGCAAGGTAAATGAAGGAGTATCAACCCAGCATGACTCTCGTGTTGATATTCTTCGCAATCTCTTCAATCGCTTGAAGAGAATTGACAATGAAAGCTGCCAAGACACCTTTGATCGCCTCACTGACATATCAAATGAACTGCAAGCACTGGGAGCTCGAGACATCACTGATCAGGAAGTTGTGAAGAAACTGCTGAGATCTTTGGATTCTTCATTTGACACTTTAGTTCTGATGATTCAAGAAAGACCAGACTACAAGATGCTGGATCCAGCTGATATACTTGAAAGGCTAAATACTCATGAATTCCAGCTAGAAGAAAAGAGAGATCTATATGTACAAAGCTATTCCAGACCACGTGCACTGAAGGCTAGAGCAATTTCCTCATTTGAAGAAGAAGACATAGATGACAACATTTGTGACCCTGAAGAATTCGGATAGGAGCTTGCAATGCTCGTGAGGAAATTCCAGAGATTTACACGACGTGGTCAGTTCGGTAAATCTTCAAGAAGAGACATGAGGAAATCAGAATCTTCATCTGAGGACTACAAGAAACGAACCTGTCACAAGTGCAAGAAATCAGGTCATTACATTGCTGATTGTCCCCATTGGGGAAAGGAATCAAAGAAGAAGAAATACAAGGATGACAGTTCTGATGACTCGAAGAAGAAGAAGAAATCTTCAAAATCCTGATCTTCAAAGCCCTCATCACACAAGAAGACTAGTTTCAGAAAGGCTCGGGCACTTATTGGCAAGGAAATGGACTCCGAGGGAGAATCAGAGGAATGTGATGAAGAAGAGGGTTCTGGAGAAGACTCAGAATCTGGACATGCTAGTCTTGCACTAGCAACCACTTTCGTCAGCAAGTCAATCTTCAGTGTTGAAGAAAATGATTGCACCATCCATACTGATGACTATGCTGATGACTTCGCTCCAACCTATTGCTTCATGGCAAAAGGTTTATCAAATAATGCCTCCTCCTCTGATTCAAGTGACTGTGAACCTAATGATTATAAGAAACCGAGTTACAGTAAACTTGCTATCATTGACACTAAACAACAAACTGCTCTGGAAAAGCTTCAGAAACTGCTAGACAAAAGTGATGATATGTTGAATGATGAAATTAACCTTACCCAAATCCTCACTGATGACATGAAAAGTCTTCAGTCTAGATTTGATAATCTTCAGGATCGTTATGATACACTCCTCACTGATCATGAGAAGCTTTCCTATGAATTTCTTCAAAGGAAGCTTGATCTTGAGAAGCTGAGGATGTCTCATGATGATCTTCGTATGGAAAATGATTCATTACTAGCTCAACAGATCAGCGCTAGTCAAGTTGAATTTATTCCTCCATGTCTTAAATGCATTGAACGCGAAACTGCTAATTCCTCACCAGAATCATCAAATGCTACCATTGCTACAAATTCTTCAACTGCACCTGTTGTGTCTATTTCCTCACTTGAGGAAAACACAAATGTTACTGATGAAAATGCAGGGTTGAAGGAATTGTACGTGATAGGCATGTACAAAAGCTTCAAAGGACATCAAACCCTTTGTGATGTTCTCAAAAAGCAGATCTTGAACAGGAACCCGAGGAAAGAAGGAATTGCCTTTGAGAAGAAATTAAATGCTGATGGATCTTATTGGAAACCTAAGCAGTATCCCAAAACCTCATGGGTTGCTCCTACTGGGCCTCCTTTTGATCCATCTAATCTAACTGGCTTTTCATGTGAATTATCCTATTCCTCGGATGAGTCATTTGATTCCAACTATAAACTGTTCAAAAATCAATCTGGAGAAGTCTTTGCTCGATATGTTGGAACTAACTGCAGGAATGGCCCTCCTCTGAGGAAAATCTGGGTTCCCAAAAGCTGTCTTGAAAATCATTAGGTGAATGTCCTCATGACACCACCACTGAAGAATCTGAACCCCAGATCAAATTCCTCAGGAGGACCAAAATCTTCAAGAGGATCAAAATCCTCAACTGGTCAAAACTATGCTCGTACCCGTGCTTATGCAGGGAAACTACAAGGAATATGAATATGAGCGTTACTCCTCAATTCATTATGTTCATAAATCCTCAAACTAGTTCTCTGCATATTCATATGAGTACTTTAATCCCCCTACTGTTAAGAGAAGTGCATTGGCTTCAATGCCACCTTTCTCATATGGTGCTCGCAGGATGATGAACGCTTTGCCACCCCTTCGGATGTGGGTGGTGAAGAAATCAAACTAATCACTTCTGCAGGTCAGGTCTCGAGATGAAAATCATCATTTGCAGAATTTGCTGGAGACCTGAGGAATTGCTTGATAGGACGCAAGCTAATGATTGATGAAATAGAAATATTTCACACGTCCTTACATTTCTGTTATGATGAAATTACTGATCTGATGAAATTAGTATCATATTCTTCAAATCTGAAGCATATGAGATGGTAAGCTGTACTAATTCATCTGCAGGATGACAAACCCAAGAATACTGAGTGGGTTCTTGATAGTGGCTGCACACATCACATGACTGGTGATAAAAGCTTACTGATGAATATGCCACTAACTCCATCACCTCTGAAGCAAATCACATATGCTGACAAAGGTAAAAGCAAGGTATTGCGACTTGGCAAAGTGGCTATTTCCAAGGATAGACATATGGACAAAGTGACGCTTGTTGAATCCCTTGGTTTTAACCTTATGTCAGTCTCGATGCTTTGTGATCTTGATATGATGGTTATCTTTGGTAGATATAGATGTGTAGTCATCATGGAATCTGACAGATCCAAAGTCTTCGAAGGTGTAAGAAGAGGGGATTTGTATATTGTTGATTTCTCTACAGGTCCTCAACTAGCCACTTGCTTACTAGCAAAAACCTCAGAAGGATGGCTGTGGCACCAAAGACTAGGTCATGCAGACATGAGGAATTTGCACACGCTCGCGAAGAAGAAGCATGTCATCGGCATCGAATTAGTCAAATTCCTCAAGGATCATCTCTACGGTGCTTGTGAATCTGGGAAAATGACCAGATCCAAGCATCCCTCTAAAACCATCATGACCACTACACGTCCATTCGAATTGCTTCATATGGATTTATTTGGACCTACTCACTATGCCACACTAACCAATGCAGCATCTTTATATGGCTTCGTCATAGTTGATGATTATTCCAGATATACTTGGGTGCATATCATAGTGTATAAAACTGAAGTGCAGGAAATCTTCAAACGATTTTCTTCAAGGGCCTCGATGAACTTTGGCATCAAGATCAAACATATCTGGAGTGATAATGGAACCGAGTTCAAAAACACTGGTCTTGATGATTATCTTGACGAACTTGGTATTACTCACGAATTGTGTGCTCCTTATACTCCTCAGCAGAATGGTGTCGTCGAAAGGAAGAACAGGACTCTGGTTGAAATGGCTAGAACTATGCTTGAAGAATATCAGACTCGTCGTCGCTTTCGGCCTGAAGCAATCAACACTGCATGTCATATCATCAACAGGGTATATCTTCACAAATTACTCAAGAAAACCTCATATGAACTCCTCACTGACAAGAAACCCAATGTAAGTTATTTCAAAGTCTTCGGTGCAAAATGCTGGATTAGAGATCCTCACCATAGCACAAAATTTGCACCTAAGGCACATGAAGGTTTTATGCTCGGTTATGGAAAGGACTCGCACACTTACAGAGTCTTCAACAACTATCACAACAAAGTTGTTGAGACTGTAGATGTGCGGTTCAATGAAACTAATGGCTCGCAAAGAGAGAAATTGCCTTCTGATCCGGATAAGCTGTCTCCTCAGGAAGCAATAAAGCTTAAGCCTACTGAAGACATTGTTCCCACTGAGGAAATTGGTGAAGAAACGATTCCCATCGCTGATAAAAACCAAGAAGATGCTCCTGAGAAAATTGCACCAGCACCACTTCCTCAGCCCAGACAAAATCCTCAACCAGCTCATCCGAGGATTGCAAATGAAGTAGAACTTGACAAAATCCTCAACGACATAAAGGCGCCAGGTCCTCTCACTCGCTCAAAAGCTTCACACTTAGTTAACTTTTGTGGGCACTTTTCCTTTGTATCCATCACAGAACCCTCAAAAGTTGCTGAGGCTTTTCTGGAACCGGAGTGGATCCAAGCTATGCAAGACGAACTTCTTCAATTCAAGCTGAATGACGTATGGGAACTCGTCAAACGACCAGATCCTCGCAAGCACAACATCATCAGCACCAAGTGGATTTTCCGAAACAAGCAAGATGAGGACGGTCAAGTGGTGAGGAACAAGGCACGACTTGTAGCCCAAGGCTACACCCAGGTTGAAGGAATAGATTTCGATGAAACTTTTGCACCTGTTGCTAGACTTGAAGCTATTTGAATATTACTTGCTTATGCTAATCATCATAACATCACCTTATATCAAATGGATGTGAAAAGTGCATTCCTCAATGGTAAGCTTGAGGAAGAAGTATATGTTGCTCAGCCTCCAGGTTTTGAGGATCCAAAGAATCCAGACAAAGTCTTCAGACTCAAAAAGGCTCTGTATGGCCTCAAGCAAGCCCCTCGGGCATGGTATGATACATTGAAGGAATTCCTCATGAAGAAAGGCTTCAAACCTGGTTCACTTGATCCAACTATTTTCACAAAATCCTATGACAATGAGTTGTTTGTATGTCAAATATATGTCGATGATATCATTTTTGGCTGTACTCACAAAAGATACAGTGATGAATTTGCCTACATGATGAGTGAAGAATATCAGATGTCCATGATGGGGGAGCTGAAATTCTTCTTAGGTCTTCAAATTCGTCAACAAAGCAATGGAATCTTCATATCACAGGAGAAATACCTCAAGGATGTTCTGAGGAAATTCGACATGCACGAATGCAAAGGTGCCAAGACTCCGATGCCTACCAACGGCCACCTCGGCACTGATGAAAATGGTAAATATTTCGATCAGCAGGTATATCGTTCTATGATTGGCTCTTTATTGTATCTATGTGCATCTAGGCCAGATATAATGCTTAGTATTTGCATGTGTGCACGTTTTCAAGCAAAACCGAAGGAATCATACCATAAGGCTGTGAAACATATTCTTCGATACTTAGCTCACACACCAACACTAGGATTATGGTATCCCAAGGGCTCAAATCTTGATCTGGTAGGGTATTCTGATTCTGACTATGTTGGTGACCGTGTGGATCGCAAGTCAACGTCTGGCACATGCCATTTCCTCGGAAGATCACTAGTTTGCTGGTCCTGAGAGAAGCAGAACTGCGTATCACTCTCCACTGCCGAAGCTGAGTACATTGCTGCTGGTTCTTGCTGTGCTCAATTGCTATGGATGAAGCAAACCCTCAAAGACTACGGCATCAACATGAAGAATGTGCCTCTCTACTGTGAAAATGAGAGTGCTATCAAGATTGTATACAACCCAGTACAGCACTCGAAGACCAAGCACATACAGATTCGTCATCAATTTCTTCGGGACCATGTCCTCAAGGGAAATATCCTCATCGACCATGTGAAGACTGATGATCAACTGGCAGATATCTTCACTAAGCCCTTGGATGAGAAAAGATTTTGCAAGTTGCGGTGTGAGCTAAATATCTTAGAATCTTCAAATGTTTTGTAAAAACATGCACACATCCTAACACTTATGCAAAGTTGATGACTTAGATGTGCAACACATGATGAATCGATTTTCTTCAACTGATGAAGAATGTCACTCTGAATGTGAAGAAATTAACGAAGAAATTGATTCTCAGGGCCCTAGGACAATTGTACGCGGCGTCTATAATCAACATTCTTATATGGTGGGTAACGCCACCGCCCAATGTGAAATTCCTCAAGATGATTTTGTTCAAAAGATCAATTTCCTCACAATGCGTTTTTCTTCAAAACAGCTATTCTTCATTGTGATGATATATTACAAGATCTTCAAAAACACTTGATGACTTTCATTTGACTAGATAGACTGTGATTTCTAGTCCTCAACAGCATTCACTTATTGCTATTTCTTCAAGTTGATGTTTCTGCTAAGTGAATGCGATCGGACCCTACTTTCC
The DNA here is from genome assembly GCF_904849725.1 of Hordeum vulgare subsp. vulgare. Taxonomy (NCBI): domain Eukaryota; kingdom Viridiplantae; phylum Streptophyta; class Magnoliopsida; order Poales; family Poaceae; genus Hordeum; species Hordeum vulgare. Next base: position 367,562,905 of record NC_058519.1, read on the forward strand.
CTCTATGCTATACTTATCCAGTCTATTCAATTCTTCATATGCGTTCTACTTGAAACTTTGTTCAAAATCCTCACTGCATCCTTGTCAGCTGATGATTTTGTAACGAAAATCCTCAAATCTTCAAAAATTGTTTCTTTAAAGACATAGTAACTGAACCCCCACTTCCCACGATCGGATAACCACGATCTCCACTATCTCCACCGCATCGTATGGGAGCTACATGTGTCTTGCGGAGACGTAGAGGCAGGGGCTATTTGGTCCGACATTCTCGCGCCAACAGGAACTTTTGGCTATAAATATGTCCTTATGCCCCTCGGCATCCTCTTCTTCGCCTCATCGCTCTCCTGCCACAGCACACCCCACCGAACCCTAGCGCCACCGCTGGTAGTCTCGTCGCCGGTGAGGAAGAGCTTCACTGCCTCGACTTCTTCGTCGCCAGAACCACGCCCGAGACGGACCATCTTCGTCCGCCACTGCCGTAGACGTCCTCTGTCACCATGTTAGGGTGCATTGGACACTCGAACGAAGAGCCTCTCCAACACAACTTTGTGTGTTCTTCGTGCGCACCTTCCAGGGTAAATATATCCCATTTTTACAGCAAGTTAGCTCTAAAATTTTACATCTTCTATGTGAAATTTGTTCTTCCTCAAGATATGATGCGCACTTGATTCCTCAAACACTACCTATCACCACAATCATTGATGAACTATGCTAAGCATCTAAGATTATCACGAGATTCCTCAATTGTGCGAATTTTCGGATCTGTACAACTCTGGAACCCAAGAACAGTATGCTTAGGCAAATTCCTCAGGAGTCACATTAACTCATTTGCAGAGTTTCTGGAAGAAACTCTTCAAGGGTCATTAGAATCCTCAAGAGTTCAAAATCATCAGCAAAATCCTCAACTGAGGAAAATGGAGGAAGACAGAAAACAGAAGGGAGGAAAGAAACTTGAGCAAAACACAGCTGCTGATATCCCTGAGGACATTTACATGGACTATTGCACGCCTCATGAACATGCGACAATGGCCAAGAGAAAGATACGGCTGCAGAAGATTGAACGCCGATGGGCGAAGGAATGGAAGGAGTAGAGGTTTATGACTCCCAAATATGCGAAGAAATTCGCTTTGAAGCCTCCTGGCAGAAGGGCCCCACTTAAGGATCATCAAGTAGCACATCCCTCAAGCCTCAAAACCATTGATGACTATCTAGATGAAAAAGAAAAAGCATCTGGCCAAGCTCAAGAGGCAGGCAGAAGCTGCAGTGAGGAAATTTAATGAATCCTCAGCTGCTGCCTCCGGCGCTGCTAATTCCTCAGCTGCAGAAACCTCAGGCTCAAAATTCCTCAAATGCAGTCTGCGCCATCAAAAACAAGGGATCGAAAGCCTCAAGAGAAGTCTGCTCAGGCTTCTGTCACAAAACCCTCAGCACCAAAACCCTCATTACCAAAACCTTCAACACCAAAACCATCAGCGCCAAAACCCTCAGTACCAATCTCCTCAGCATCAAAACCTCAGCTCCACCTCCAAAGCCTCAAGAGAAACCAGCACAGAAGCAAGTCGTGAAGCCTACGACCGCCAGCTCCAGCTCCTCACTCCCAGCTGCAACTAGCTCGGAGACAAAGTCTTCAACTCCTCCTGTGAAGACTTTGGCAACTGCTGAACGTGCACCTCTGCCCAGCCCCAGCAAAATCATCGCAGTCCCGTATGCATCAGAGGGAAGTGATGAAGATGATGATGGAAACCTGCAAGCCATCATCAGAAACAAGCAAGAAAGAGTAGCTGAAGCATCAGGCAGTGCTATTCCTCTGTCCATGGACCCCAAGGTCCTCCTTGACTACATCAATATCTGGTATGAGGACCCAAACACTCCTATTGATGATTTGAAACTTCCCCCTGGCATCAGCCACATGGTGGCCACTTTCATAAATGAAGCCAAGTGGAAAGTATAGCAGGCCAGGCAGGCAAAGGTTGCAAAGATCAAAAAGGAGAAATTCCTCAGGCAGAATCTCCTCAAACTGACTCCTGATGCATTGGTGACAACACAGGCAGAGCTGCAGAAATTGGCTGACAAGTATGCCAAGCTGTCAGATCGCAAAAACCTCAAGAGCAATTTCATCAAGCTGGCCACTAGTGTTGTTGATGACTACAACAAGAGAACCGCACCCCAGCACCAACTCCTCAGCCCTTGATCGAGGAGCCAGCAGATGCATCTCCTCATGAGGAGGAAACTCCTCAAGCTGAGGAAGTACACCAAGAGCGCCGTGTTGATGAACCGGCCATTGAAGAAATCATCACAGAAACTCCAACTGATGAAATTGCTGCCACTGATGAGACTGCTCCTGACCCAGCTGCTTCATCAAAGCAGGCTGATGACTCTGTTCCAGCTGGTTCTTCAATACCAGCTGAAGAAACTGTAGAGAGAACACCTTCACCAAAATCTTCAAAGGTGAAGAAGATTATTCCGTCTACATCAGACGTGAAGAAAACAAGGGCTGCTGAAAAGGAAGCCAAGAAGGGAAAAGCCTCCTCAGCAGTAGAAGAGACAGAGGCAAAGCGCCTCAAAGAAATTGAAGAAACTGCCCCTCTGGACCTGGTACCTCTCAATGTCGCCCCTTCCTATGAGATGGTCGTCATTGATGACCCAGCTACAAAGGCAGATGAGGAAATGAAGGATGTCGCTCCTGAGGAACACACTGATGAGGAAATTCAGATTGACGACAGTCCTCAACCTCTGATGCCTCAGATAGAAACTGCTCAAGCATCAGCTGCACCAGCTGATGAAACTGCATCTGCCACAGAACCAGCTGAGGAAAAACAAGCTGAAAATCCTCAAGCTGATGAAATTCAACACTCTCAGCAGACTCCTCAAGATGAGCAACAGGCTGATCCAACTCCTCCAACTGAGAAAGAAGCAGAAATTCCTCAGCCTGAAGCTCAGCCAGAGAAAGCACCATCTCCTCACCATGAAGTATCAGCTGATGAAATTCCTCACCCTGAGGAAAATGCTGAAGAAAATGTACCCGCCCAAGACAATGCATTCATTGTGCTCAACCCAGAGACTGCTATTGTTTTCTCCCCCCTATTCCTCAGCAAAATCTTCAGCCAGTTCAGCGTCAGCCATTCTCCAAGCGTCCAAAGTTTCAGAAAGAAAATTTTCTTTGAAGAACGTATGTACTTCATCAGAGAGAACCCTTATGACAAGCCTCAAATGAGGCATCTGAAGTTTTGGACAAGGACTCAGATGAACTACTATGCCTCTGTGCTCTGTGGATGCAACAAGATATTCCAGCACACGCATATTCCTCATGTTGAGCTTGAAGCAATACCTTGCCTGGAGCCAGTCCTCAGTGTACTCCATGATGCAGGTTTGCTCCCAATGTGCTCAGACATATCAGACTGGAACAACGAGCTTATTCTTCAGTTCTATGCGACTCTTCACATATCTGGCAACCCTGAAGACATCAACACTTGGGTGTTTGACTGGATGTCACAAAACACTCACTATAAGGCTCCTGCTTCTGAACTCCTCAGAGAACTGCCCGTACCAATTCCCTCAGATGGGCCTGTGAAGCTTTATGGTGAGCGTGAGCTGCCAAATGGAATGATGGAAGTCTTCAAGAACAACCTTCCTCGTCCACAAGCTGAAGTACACACCCCGGTCTGTCTACAGAATCCTCTGCAGTGTGCTCGCACCGATGAAAGGCCATGACGATGAAGAAGATGTTGTAGGCCTCATGAAGAATATCCTCTTCAACATCATCCACGGTATTCCTATCAATATCCATGATTTCTTCTTGAGGACTTTGGCTGACAATGCCATGTGCCCCTTTGATCACAAGATATATGCCCCGTGGATCATGAGATTCATCAGGACAAGGACAGGCATCAACTTTCACGCTGATTGTCAAAACCATGTTGGTTATATGCCTCCTATCCGAGTCAACAAGAAGACTTTCGAGCCCATTGAAGGAAAAGGAAAATCTGAGATTGAAGAAGGTAGCAGACCCCTTGATGGCCAGTTCAGAGAGCCAGAAGCTTATTCTTCATGGGACGATACTGAGACTCGTCCAGCAAGCCCCGTTCCTCCTCGCGTGCTGAATACCAGAGAGCTCCTCCTCAGTCTTCACCAGAAGGTGGATCGCAACCACAAATGGGTCAAATGCCAGTTTGGTGCCATTCTGAAAACCCTCACTGAAACACAGAACTCTGTGAAGATTAACCATCAATATCTGCATGAGGTTTTTGATCGCACCTGGGCTACACTTGCACATCTGAAGACTCAGACTGAGCTTGAAGAACTGGACTTTGAGAGAGACTTTGACTGGTCGTGGCCTCCCAAGAAGAAGTTCAGGCCCATTCCAGTGCCAGACCTTGAAGACAGCTCCTTTTCTTCATTCCGCACTGCTGAATTTGATGAAGAACAGCTCGACACTGCAACCGGCCCAAGGAAGAAGACTACTCCCAAGAAGTATCACAGCTCTTCCTCGACCGCCAAGAAATGACGTCTTCACGGGCGTTAGTCCTCAGTTTGTCCCTTTTTGTCACTTGATGACAAAGGGGGAGAAACTCGAGAGTTAGTCTTCAAGAGGGATATTTTTGGGGCTTATAAACTATATTTGAGTTACAAACTCTTGGCTCTTCTGAAGTTTTTATGTAATGAGTTGTAACTTAAGCCCAATGGTACTCTGACGCTTTTGAATGTTTTTCTTCGCATGCTTATTCCTCAAGTTTTAATGCACGCATGCTGAAATTCGTCAGATACCATTTGTCATCATGCATCTTCATTTTCTTCATATGATATGTTATATGTATGCATGATTTACAAGACTCTGGGGGAGATCTCCATGATATAAATCATCAATGTGCATTTGTTGTGAAAAGCAAAATCCTCAAGATATGCACATCTTCAGGGGGAGTCTCTCTGAATCTTGTTTTCAAATTCCTCAAATGAGTATTTACACTTCATATTTTTAATCCCTGTTGAAGACTTAACCTAATTGTCATCAACCACCAAAAAGGGGGAGATTGTAAGTGCATCTAGTGCCCCTTAGTGATTTTGGTGGTTTGAAGACTTATAGGTTAAGTATCTACTGTGTTTGTGAGTGTACACAGGATCTATAAGTCATTGAGGAGTTTGAGATATCTGAAGAATATAGACCCCTAAAAATATATGTCTTCAGTTGAAGAAATTGGTCTGAAGCTGATGAAATGAATCGCGAGGAATCTGCGATGAAATTGATATTCCTCATGATGATACTGATATTGAGAAGTCCGGTTGTTCCTGAAGAAAATCATTCTGAAGAATTTGAAGCATGAAGATTTATACTTTCTGCTTTAGTTTCTTTGCATTTGAGTAATAGGAACACCGTACTGTTAAAGGGGGTCGAAGTTACACTATGGAATGAATTTCCTCATGATGCTCAACCCAAGCCTAATACTACCAAAAGCCTCAAGTGAGGAATATGAGTGACATGAGGACTCTCACAGTTGAGGGTTCCGACCGTTTTGATAACCACACCAAGTCATTGGTCTTATCCACTCCAACGGTCATATTATTTAAGGGCATTAGTGTCAAATCATGTTGGGATGCTCCCAGGCTATAAATAGCCACCCCCCACAACCACTAGCTGGTTGGCTGCTCCGTTAGAAACTGACACTTGTCATAAGAGCAACCCAAATTCCTCAGAGCCTTCGAGAGTAATTCATCAGCGAGGAAATACACCACCCACCAAAACCACAAACCAAACCTAGTGATTGAGCATCACTGAAGAAGTTCTTCCTGTGTGGGACTGAAGCCTTTTACCTTTGAGGACTGTGCATCCTCCAAACGGTTAGGCGTCATGGTCTAGAGCTTTCCAGCAGTCAATTGTGGATCGCCGGGTGACCAAGTTTGTGAGGGTCTGGAAGTCTGCCCTGAAGACTTACCACGAGTGTTGGGCAAGGACTGTGTGTCCTTAGCTCAAGGAGAATACGGTAGGGACTTTGTGTCCCGGGACTGGGTGTCCTTTGGTTTCAAGACCAAGCCGCTCCGAACCAGATGTACAACTATCACAGCAGTTGGAACTAGGTCATCAACAACTGTCTTCACTGAGAAACGGGTTCTAATTCCTCAACTCTTTAATTTCCTTGTATTGTGTGTTGATCACTTTTACTATGACTGTTTGAAGAATTTGCTGAAGACTTTCTCTGAATTTCCTCAACCCCAAATTCTTCACGATAGTTAATCATCATCTGTATTCTGCGTGCCTGCTTACTACTCAATCTGTTTTCACATTCTTCACTCTGAAATACTGTTGTTGTGAACGTTTGCACGTCTGATCCTTTACTGTTTCCGCTGTAAGTTAGTCATCAGTGAGGAATTTCCTCAACAGGAATTTCCTCACTGATGAAATTCTAAAAACCTCCTATTCACCCCCCCTCGAGTCGATATAACGCACTTTCATATCGATGATAGCATCAATAGTCCTTAGGAAAGGTCTACCAAGAATAATGGGACATGAAGGATTGCAATCTATGTCAAGTACAATGAAATCCACGGGTACATAGTTCTTACTTGCAACAATAAGAACATCATAGATCCTTCCCATGGGTTGCTTGACAGTAGAATCCGCAAGATGCAAATTAAGAGAACACTCTTCAATTTCATGAAATCCAAGAATTTCACATAAAGACTTTGGAATCGCGGAAACACTAGCAAACAAATCACACAAAGCATTGCACTCATAGTTTTTGATCTTGATTTTGATAGTAGGTTCCCACTCATCTTGAAGTTTTCTAGGTATAGAGACTTGTAATTCGAGCTTCTCTTCAAGAGATTTCATCATAGCATCTACGATATGCGCGGTAAAGGCTTTGCTCTGACTATAAGCATGTGGAGAGTTTGCAATGGATTTCATCAAAGAAATGCATTCAAACAAGGAGAAACTATCATAATTGAATTCCGTGAAATCCAACGTGGGAGTTTCATTACTACCCAAAATTTTGATTTGTTCTACTCCACTCTCCACACCTTTATCATCAAGATAGGTGGACTCCGAATCATTGGGGCGTTTTTCAACCAAAGTGGATTCATATCCAGCCCCTTCATCAATAGGTTTGACACGCAAAAACAAATATTCAAGAGGAGTCACAGCAAGCACTTTAAGATCTTCGTGATTTGCATCACTAGAACGCACCATTTTAAACCATTCATGCCTAGCATGAATTTGGGCGGTTCTTTGTTTGCTCTCATTCATGAAGACAGGCATAGCTTTCAAAGTTTCATCCAAGTTGACCCAGGGAGGAGCACATCTAACTTCCAAAGCATCCATATCACAAGACATCCTATCAACGCTCTTAGCCAAATCGTCAATTTTGAGTAGTTTTTCCTCTATGGACGCTTTGAAAATCTTTTGAGAGTTGATGAACTCTTTGATATTACTCTCTAATCAGAGGGTAATTTGTTATGATTTCCATAAGCGTTGTTTTAGGAATTGCCATAATTGTTAGAGGAGTTACTAGGAAAAGACCTAGGAACATAGTTTCCTCTGAAAGCATTGGTGTTGCCAAAATTGTTCCTACCAACAAAGTTAACGTCCAAACTAGCGTTGCTACTCTCAATCAAGGAAGATAGTGGCATGTCATTAGGATCTAAAGGAGACTTTCTACTAGCAACCAAATTCATAAACTCGTCCATCTTAGCACTAAGCAAGTTAATTTCTTCTATAGCCTGTACCTTTTTGCTAGTAGGTGACCTTTTAGTGTGCCACTGAGAGTAGTTGGTCATGATATTGTCTAGGAGTTTTGTAGCGTCTCCTAACGTGATTTCCATGAACGTTCCACCTGATGCGGAGTCCAAGATATTGCGAGAAGCAAAATTCAATCCAGCGAAAAAGATTTGTATAATCATCCACAAACTCAAGCCATGAGCGGGACAACTTCTAATCATAAGCTTCAACCTCTCCCAAGATTGTGCAACGTGTTCATGATCAAGTTGCTTGAAATTCATGATATCGTTACATAAGGAGATAATCTTAGCCGGCGGAAAATACTTGGATATGTAAGCACCTTTGCACTTATCCCAAGAATCGATACTATTTTTAGGCAGAGAAGAAAACCAAGTTTTTGCGCGATCTCGCAACGAGAAAGGTAAAAAGCTTCAACTTAATCACGTCATTATCCACATCTCTTTTGTTTTGCATATCGCAAAGCTCAATGAAGGTATTGATATGGGATGCGGCATCTTCACTAGGAAGGCCAGAGAATTGCTCTTTCGTAACAAGATTCAGCAAAGCTGCGTCGATTTCATACGATTCCGCACTAGTGGCGGGAGCAATCGGAGTACTAATAAAATCATTATTATTCGTACTCGAGAAGTCGCAAAGTTTGGTGTTTTCAGCCATGATGACTTCAACAAACAAACAAGCACACAAGCTAGCAAGAAAACCGGCAAAGAAAAAGGCAAAGGAGAAAGGCAAATGAAAACGGCAAATGTGAAGTGGGGGAGAGGAAAACGAGAGGCAACTGGCAAAAAAAGTAAATGCAAGAGATGAGTTTGTGAGACCTACTTGGATAGATCTCTCCTTCCCCGGCAATGGCGCCAGAAATACTTCTGCTACTGCAACGAAAGACCTTCCAACGGTGCCAGAAACAAGCGTGCTGATGGGAGACTATTCTTGTCTTGATACTCCTCAGCAACGGCACCAGGAATCCTTCTGCTATGGCTACGCCTTTAGGGACTTCCTAGGCAAATATGCAAAGGACTGCCCCCGTGTCCTTGGAGCCTTGCATTGGTGTTCCCTCGAAGCGGAAAGGGTGATGTAGCACAATGGCGGTAAGTATTTCCCTTCGTTTTGAGAACCAAGGTATCGATCCAGTGAAGGAATATCACAAGTACCTGCACAAACACAAAGAGCTTGCTCCCAATGCTATGAAGGGGTTGTCAATCCCTTATAGATTGTTTGCCAAGTGAGAACTGAAAGCAACAAAGAAACCAAGCAAAGTAAAAGCGAAAGTGGAAACGATAGGTGTGACTAGACACGGGGGCCGTAGTGTTCACTAGTGGCTTCTCTCATGAAAGCAAGTAGACGGTGGGTGAACGAATTACTGTCGAGCAATTGATTGAACCGCGCAAAGTCCTGACGTTATCTAGGACAATGATTATATCTGTCGTGGGTATAAGCCTGACAGTAGATGTGTGGGGTACAAATGAGATGGGCAGAGTCCTAGCTACGGCGAGATTGTATGAGTTCAGGCCCCTCTGCGGTGGAGGTAACAACCCTCCGTCTCAGTGCTCTCGGAGCTTGTTACCGAGTGTAATATGGAGTATAGTGATTCGCTAACCCTTTTACCAGTGGGGGAGGGCGGCTTATATAGAGTGCGCTGCCCTCCACAACGGTTCTGATTCAGGGGTGGAGTAGTGGCGATTGAATGCGTACGTTACAGGTAACGTATGCTCTAAATGCTAATAAATGCACCCGGAAACATACGGCAGTTTCCCTCCGGAGAGGTTACGATGTACCGAGTGTATCCAGTCGGTTAGCCTGGTGTCCTCCGAATGCTAGTCTCCGACTGGATGATTCAGGGCCTGTTACCGATTGGATGATGGGGATTCCTTAATTCAGTCGGGGCAGACTTAGGGTCCTGTTCTTTGTGTGGGGTAGTCCTTGGGTAGGACACGTAGGGCAGGCCTATGACCCTACCCTAGGACTATGACCCCATCATTAGTCCCCGAATGGATTGGGGTTGAAACACCGAAGCGGTGCTTGAGGTTCGGATCCGACTAGACTAGGTTCGGCTTGGGCGTTGCTTGCCTCTATCCATTTTATCTTTCCTGAGCAGCGATCCGAGTGGAAGTGCTCGCGAAACGGACTATCGGAAACCGAGTGCTTCTGCGGCATCTTTTGACGCGATCGGTCAACTGACAGCAGCGGATTTTTCAGGATCTCAAATTTCGGGTTCCGCGCACTCAGCGGGGATGACGCCAGCGCGCTCGAGTAGCACCTGACGCCTCGATTCACGCGCCTTCAATTCCTCCACTGATATCGCCGCGGCCGGTCGGGTGGATAGGGTTTCGGGGACACCCACCAGTGACTCAGTCGGAACTCTATTTAAATCTGGGCGACGAGGCTTCTTCGCTACGCCTTGCCGAATCTTTCGCTCTCGCCTGCTCCGACTTCCTCGCCACCTCTAGCGCTCCTACTTCCCTTCCTTCTCCTCTCTCTTCAAGGGTTCGCCGTCGCCTCCATGACCAAGGGTCAAACCAGAAAGATGGAGGCAAGGAAGAAGAAGGGCAAGGCGGCGCCTGCTCAGCGGCGGCAGCGGCCGCTGCCGGCGGGGTGGATCCAGGGAGATTTCCTTCCTTCGTCGGTGACAGAGGGAGACCTGCTGGAGCTGGTGGAGTACGGAATGCTCGTGCACAAGTCATGGAGACTGCCGGCGGAGGACGAGGTCGAGCCAGCGCCTCGGGAGGGGGAGCGCGTCCTGCTCCTCAGCCATGTCCATCGAGGTTTTTCTTTGCCCCCGCATCCTTTCTTTAAGGGTATCCTGAATCACTTTGGGGCTCAACTCCACCACTTTCCTCCGAATGCCATCGCCCACCTTTCTGCTTTTATCGTTTTGTGCGAGTGCTTCATTGTTTGCCCCCCCATTGGGGTTTGTTCAAACACATCTTCTCCGCCCGATCCCAAACTATCAAACGTCTTAGTCAGTCGGACCATAAGACGCACCTCCTCCAGCTCTGCGGTGGTTTAGGATTCCAGAAGAAGAGTCGGAGCAGCTATCCTGCTTTCCAGTTGAGTGAGTCGGTTAGGAACTGGCAGTTGACGTGGTTCTACTGCCAGGACATCGCCTGCCCGAATGCGTCGACTCAGCTACCTCCGTTTAGTCTAGATCGGCCCGCCCCACCTAAGCAGCTCGCGCTCTCGAAGGCCGAGAAGAACGACATCCAGACTTTGGTTGAGGCACTCGTGGATGTCGTCAGGAAGGGGGTCACCGGTATGGACTTGCTGGAAGTCTTCCTTGGTCGGCGGATCCAGCCGCTGCAGGCTCGCGACCATGCTATGTGGCACTACACAGGGCCCGAGGATTCCACTCGGACCAACGTGGTGGGCGTAACCGAGGAGAGGGTGACCTCGTGGGTGTTCCAAATCACGGGCCCCTGTGAGAACCCCAAAGGAGCTCGCCGAGTGAAGCCTTATAGCGCGGACCACCCTCCGCCGAATCAGGTGAGTGGCATTAGCCGAGTGCATTGGACAGTCTTGATTCCAGTCGCTTATTTATATCTCCGTGTGATGCCTGATGTTTCCAACTATACTTCATGCAGGCGTGGACCAACTGGTTCTCCCCCGTCTCGAACGGGAATCCGGAGGAGGAAGAGGAGGAAGACAGTCAGGAGGGCAGCGTGGAGAGCGTTGAATACGTCTCCGACAGCGGGGAGTCGGAGGAGGAGGACAGCGAGGAAGAGGAAGAGGACGAAGAGCAAGACTCGCCTCCTCCACGGCCAGAGCATCGGAGCAAGCGCCGACACGAGCCCACCGTCCCTTTAGCTCATCCTACGTCGTCGAGTGCTCCGCCTGCCGCTCCGGTGGTCTCGAGTGTTCGAGGCACCAAGAGGGCCAGGGACGCCGCCGTGGAGCCCGTAGACCAGTCTTCCAGGGCGCCCAAGCCGAGCGGGCCCAAACCTCGGAAGGCTCTGCCGAGAATGAGGGTCGCTATCCCGGTCACCTCCACATAAGTGAATCTAACTTTTGGCTCTTTCTGTTATCCGAGAGAACTCCTGCTTTATAAGTCGAATGGATTTCACTCGACAGGGTCGCCACCTCTGCAACCTCTCCGGCCCGCCAAGGGGACGACCCCATGGACACGGACAACGCCATTTCGTCCCAACCCGGTGAGTTGTAGGAGAGTTCGGTGTTTTATCCCTGCGGACTGTGCCATTCTTTCTTTTTCTGAGGCGTCATGTCATTCGGCTTGTCAGGGGCGATTTTCCTGGACGAGGACGACTAGGGGAGAGCCGACCCCGCCGTGGAGCCTGTCCTGGAGCCTGTCCCCAAGGCTGCTCCTCCTGCCGCAACTCCTGTCGCCGACGCTCCACCAACTGAAGCGCCTCCACCGACTGAACCGGTGCCGGTGGCGGAAGAACCGACTGGGGTGAACCTTGGGATGCCTCAGGAGCCTCCCATGATTCCCGGTTCGTCGAATGCTGAATTCAGCATCCGACGTCTTCCAGAGGAGCAGGTGGGAGCGGCCAAGGGGGCCATGGTGCAGGTGGAGTTGATGGCTGGAGAAGCCAAGAGGGCTTATGACTCTGTTGCGGCCTTGTACCAGCGGAGCTTCGAGCTGCGCGATGATATCCGAGTAAGTAGTCTAGTAAGTATTTGCTTTTCTCCTGTAACCCACTGGATGTTATTGTTTTTTCTGCAATGGGTTCACTCGGAGTGAACCCAGTGGGTGTAGTCCCCGAGACTTCTGTCCAGTGCTTGCACCGACAGTTGTCTTTACACATTTTGCCTTTAGTTTGGTTGTGTCTGTAGATAGGATTGCCGAGTGTGAGTACTTGTTGCAGTCGGAGTGCTCTTGCGGTAAGAGTTTCCGAGAGTAAGTTGCACGCAGGTCGGGTAGTATTAGCCTCTAAGGCGTCGGTGAAAACATGTATCTCAATAGGGCAGGCCTGCTTGAGGTGCATGCCAGTGGGGTCACTCTTAGTGAACCCACTGGGTGTAGTCCCCGAGACCGCTGTCAACTGCTTGCGTCGGCAGGGGTCTGAAGAACTTAGACTATGAACTGATAAACTTGCTGATTACCCTTCGTTTCTTGGTGGCAGAAAACTTTTGAAATGGGAACTGCCTATGAGGCCCTGAGGGCGGAGAGGAACCAGTTCGCTGGTGAACTTGATGCTGCTATGCTCGCCATGGCCAGCATGAAGGATGCGCTAGAGGGACGAGAGAAGTCCCTGGAGGAAGCTCGGGAGGCGAACAAGGTGTTGATAGAGGAGGTGGAGAGACTGAAGAAACAGAGGACTGATCTGCACAATCAGATGGCCGTTCGGAACAGACGATGGATAGCTCAGGAGAAGTATGTCAACGACTGGGCTGTGCAAATGATGACTCGTCTGGCTGGTAAGTCTTATGTTTTGCCGAGTGCTTGTACCGTGTGCTCTACACTCGGTTTTTATTGTCTGCTTGCCCGTTTGTTGCAGACTTTTGCGGTGACGCTGAAGCTGAAACGGCGGCTGTGGAGCGGTCCATTAAGGACAATGTGCCACTCGCTGAGGACGCTAACCGGGATTTGCTCCGGGCGCATATCCGCATAGGCAAATTGGGTCCTTTCATCGGCCCACTGAGAGAAGTCGTCGGCCGAATTGACAAGGAACTTTGGCCAAAAGACGAGCCGCGGCAGGAAATGGAGACTCTGTTGGCGCGACTGGAGGAGATTCCGAGCCGAGTGCAATCGTGGGAGAAATCGGCAGCGTGTTGCGGTGCTGATGTTGCGCTGTCCTTGGTCCGCGTCCATTGCAAGGAGGTGCGGGAAGATAAGCTGAAGACATTGAAGGTCGCCAACACGAAGAAGCTTCGATTCGAAGACTTCATGGAAACGTTCCTTGAGACTGCTACCCGCATCGCTGATGGAATCGGCTTGGACACTTTTGTGGAGCCCTCCAGTCCACGCGCCGGCCCAGCTGACGCGTAATAAAACTTTATCCTCGGTATGCCGAGTGTTTACCTGTAAGATACTCTGGCCACTTCTGTTGGCTGTCATACTTTTAAATCGGTGCGGGTAAGCTTGATCGGCACCGAGTCAGCTATCGTTTCTATACTTTTGGAATCGGAGTGAAAACATTTAGTCTTTTGTTTGAATGCTGTTTCGAGTGCAATGCTTAGTGCATACTCGGAGAAGATTAATACTTAGGTGATTCTTAATTACAGCTAAGTCTTCGAGTGTGACGCGTAGTGCACACTCGGAGGATGTTAGTACTTAGGTGATTCTTGGTCACATACAACTCTCCGAGTGCGACATGTAGTGCACACTCGGAGGAAGTTAGTACTTAGGCGATTCAGGATCGCAGCTAAGTCTCCGAGTGCGACGTGTAGTGCACACTCGTAGGAAGTTATTACTTATGTGATTCTTGATCACAGCTAAGTCTCCGAGTGCGACGTGTAGTGCACACTCGGAGGAAGTTAGTACTTAGGCGATTCAGGATCGCAGCTAAGTCCCCGAGTGCGACATGTAGTGCACACTCGTAGGAAGTTATTACTTATGTGATTCTTGATCACAGCTAAGTCTCCGAGTGCGACGTGTAGTGCACACTCGGAGGAAGTTAGTACTTAGGCGATTCAGGATCGCAGCTAAGTCCCCGAGTGCGATGTGTAGTGCACACTCGTAGGAAGTTATTACTTAGGTGATTCTTGATCACAGCTAAGTCTCCGCGTGCGACGTGTAGTGCACACTCGGAGGAAGTTAGTACTTAGGCGATTCAGGATCGCAGCTAAGTCCCCGAGTGCGACGTGTAGTGCACACTCGTAGGAAGTTATTACTTAGGTGATTCTTGATCACAGCTAAGTCTCCGAGTGCGACGTGTAATGCACACTCGTAGGAAGTTATTACTTAGGTGATTCTTGATCACAGCTAAGTCCCTGAGTGCGACGTGTAGTGCACACTCGGAGGAAGTTAGTTCTTAGGCGATTCAGGATCGCAGCTAAGTCCCCGAGTGCGGCGTGTAGTGCACACTTGGAGGAACTTAGTTCTTAGGCAATTCAGGATCGCAGCTAAGTCCCCGAGTGCGGCGTGTAGTGCACACTCGTAGGAAGTTATTACTTAGGTGATTCTTGATCACAGCTAAATCCCCGAGTGCGACGGTTAGTGCACACTCGGAGGAAGTTACAACTTAGGCGATTCAGGATCGCAACTAAGCCCTCGAGTGCGACGTGTAGTGCACACTCGGAGGAAGTTAGTACTTAGGCGATTCAGGATCGCAGCTAAGTTTTTTTTTGTGTGACCGGAGTCTGCGACTGTGGGAGAACTCTGAATCTGCACAAAACTGGATCTGCTGTATATATTATTTCGTCAAAACTTGTTTGTTACACTGATTCAGTCGACGATCACGTATAAAAACGCTTGAGGAGATCCCCGTTCCATGCGCGCAGCTCGTCTGTCTCCCTCTGAATGTTGTAGAGTCTGTATGCTCCATTGTTCAGCACCATGGAGACGATGAAAGGCCCTTCCCAGACCGGAGCCAACTTGTGGGGTCTTTGTTGATCCACTCGGAGCACTAAATCGCCTGCTTGGAATGTGCGACTCCTGACATTACGCGCATGAAAGCGTCGCAGATCTTGTTGGTAAATTGTTGAACGAGTGAGTGCCATCTCGCGTTCCTCCTCCAGAAGATCGACTCCATCTTGTCTTGCTTGTTCTGCTTCAGCTTCGGAGAAGAGTTTGACTCATGTGGCATTGTGAAGCAGGTCACTCGGAAGGACCGCTTCTGCTCCATAAACGAGGAAGAACGGTGATCGCCCCGTTGATCTGTTCGGACTGGTCCGAAGGCCCCAAAGGACTGAAGGTAACTCAGTGACCCATGCACCAGCAGCGTGTCCTACCTCTCGCAAGAGTCGGGGCTTCAAACCTTGAAGGATAAGTGCATTCACACGCTCAGCTTGTCCGTTGGATTGTGGATGTGCTACGGAAGCAAAATCCACTCGGATACCCTGACTCGCACAGAAGCCTTTGAACCTGTCCGAGTCGAAGTTTGTCCCATTGTCCGTGATTATGGTGTGAGGTACCCCGAATCTGGAGATGATGTCCCTGGCAACTTGACAGCTGTTGAGGCATCGAGTTTCTTGATGGGCTTGGCTTCTATCCATTTTGTAATCTTGTCGATTGCCACCAACAGATGTGTGTAGCCTCCTTGGCCTATCTTGAATGGTCTGACTGTGTCTAATCCCCAAACTGCAAATGGCCACACAAGTGGGATCGTCTTTAGTGCAGATGTTGGCTTGTGGGACTTGTTGGAGTAGAACTGACAGCCTTCACATCGGTCAACCATAGCTTTAGCCATCTCGTTAGCCTGTAGCCAGAAGAATCCAGCTCTGAACGCCTTGGCGACGATTGCTCTCGAAGAAGCGTGATGGCCGCAGGTTCCCGAGTGAATATCCTCTAGGATCAACTGCCCTTCTTCTGGGGAAATGCAGCGTTGAAGAACGCGTGGACCACTCTCCTTATACAATTGACCGTCAAAGACAGTGAATGTCTTCGACCTGCGAACTATTTGCCGGGCTTGAAATTCATCTTTTGGAAGTTCTTGTCTTAGGATATATGCAATGATCGGCTCTGTCCAATCGGGAATGACAACCAGAATCTCTGTGACCAGATCAACCACAGAAGGTACATCGACTTCAGTCGGATCTGTTGTGCTCTTGGGTTGTACCGTTTCTTCTGTGAAGGGATCTTCTTTGACTGAGGGAGGATGGAGGTGCTCGAGGCAGACATCACTCGGGACTGGTCTCCGAGTGGATCCGAGTTTCGCCAACTCGTCAGCTGCTTGGTTCTTCAGTCTTGGAACATGATGAAGTTCTAGACCTTCAAACTTCTTCTCCAGCTTCCTCACTGCATTGCAGTATGTTGTCATGGTGGGGTTCCTTACGTCCCACTCCTTCATCACTTGGTTGACCACCAAATCCGAATCGCCGTAGACCATTAGGCGACGGACGCCGAGTGAGATGGCCATGCGCGATCCGTAGAGGAGAGCTTCATACTCTGCCTCGTTGTTGGAGGAATCAAAGTGTATCTGAAGCATGTACTTGAGCTTGTCACCCTTTGGCGATATGATCACAACACCAGCGCCGGATCCATTCAACATCTTAGACCCATCGAAGAACATTGTCCAATGAGCCGAGTAGATGTGAGTCGGTTGCTGTTGTTCTACCCATTCTAAATTACAGTCAGCCAGGGCTTAATACTTAATAGCTTTCTTGGCCTCGAACTTGATATCACAGTACATCATCTCCATTGCCCACTTCGCCACTCGGCCTGATGCGTCCCGATTGTGGAGAATTTCCGACAATGGAGCATCAGAAACGATAGATACCGAGTGGTCTTGGAAATAATGGGCCACCTTCTTCGCAGTCATATAGATCCCATAGATAAGTTTTTGATAATGGGGATACCTCTGCTTGGAAGGGGTCGGGACTTCGGAGACGTAGTACACTGGCCGCTGAACTTTGTACGCTTTGCCTTCTTCTTCTCGCTCGACTGTAAGAACAGTACTGACGACTTGATTTGTAGCCGCGATATATAGAAGAAGGGGCTCTTTACTGAGCGGAGCAGTAAGAACCGGCTGGGTGGAAAGTAGGACTTTGAGGTCGTCGAATGCGACTTGGGCTTCGTCTGTCCACTCGAAGGTATCTGACTTCTTCATGAGTCGGTACAGAGGAAGTGCTTTTTCGCCGAGTCGACTGATAAACCTGCTCAAAGCCGCTAGGCAACCTGTGAGCCGTTGAACATCGTGTATTCTGACCGGCCTCTCCATTCGGACGATGGTCCCGATCTTTTCGGGGTTGACGTCGATCCCTCGTTCGGAAATGAAGAAACCGAGTAACTTTCCGCTGGGAACACCGAATGGACATTTGGCTGGGTTGAGCTTGATATCGTACCTACGAAGGTTAGCGAATGTTTCTGCCAAGTCAGTCAACAGGTCGGAACCTTTGCGTGACTTGACTACGATATCATCCATTTATGTCTCCACATTGCGACCGATCTGGTCGAGGAGACATTTTTGGATCATGTGCATAAAGGTAGCTCCTGCATTCTTCAGACCGAAAGGCATAGTGATGTAGCAGAAGCACCCAAACGGGGTGATGAAGGCTGTTTTCAACTCATCGGGACCATACAGACGGATCTGATGATAGCCCGAATAGGCATCAAGAAATGACAAACGCTCGCATCCCGCAGTCGAATCGACAATTTGATCTATGCGGGGGAGCGGAAAATGGTCTTTCGGGCAGACCTTATTGAGGTGCTTGAAGTCAATGCACATTCGGAGTGACTTGTCCTTCTTGGGCACCATGACGACATTGGCAAGTCACTCGGAGTGGTGAACCTCGCGAATGAAGTTGGCTGCCAACAGCTTGGCCACCTCTTCTCCAATTGCCTTCCTCTTGTGCGCGGCGGACCGGCGCAGGCGCTCTCGGACGGGCCGAGCAGCGGGATCCACATGTAGTCGGTGCTCAGCCAACTCCCTGGGTACACCTAGCATGTCAGATGGTTTCCATGCGAAGATGTCCCAGTTCTCACGGAGGAATTGGGTGAGCTCGGCTTCCTATTTAGGATCGAGGGTGGTGGAGATGTTCGTTGGGGCGGCAGAATCGTCCGTCGGGTGGATGCTGACTTTCTTCGTCTCTCCCGCCGACTGGAACGCGGACTCAGAAGCTGGTTTCTTTGAGCGCATCAGGTCGGCTGGGTCGATTGTCTTCTTGTATTCGTTAAGCTCAAGTACCGCCATCTGATGGTCGGCGATTCTTGATCCCTCTTGCAGACACTCCTCGGCTCGCTGGCGGTTGCCGGTGATGGTGATAACGCCTTTTGGGCCCGGCATCTTCAACTTCAAGTACACATAGCATGGACGTGCCATGAAGCTCACGGATGCCGGGCGGCCCAGAATTACATGGTAAGTGCTCTGGAAATCCACGACCTCAAATGTGAGCTTCTCCTTGCGAAAGTTTTCGTCGGAGCCGAAGGTCATGTCCAACGCGATCTAGCCGAGTGACCTGGCCTTCCGTCCAGGGACGACTCCGTGGAACTGCATACTGCTCTCGCTGAGTCTGGACATCGGAATGCCCATTCCCTTGAGAGTGTCAGCGTACATGATGTTCAGTCCGCTACCACCGTCCATGAGGACTTTGCGTAGTCGGACTCCTTCCACCACCGGGTCGACGACCAGAGCCTGTCTTCCTGGGGTGGGGACATGCGTTGGATGATCCGACTGATCAAAGGTGATCGCAGTCTGAGACCATTTAAGGAACTTGGGAACAGTCGCAACGGCCATGTTGACCTTTCTGTTCACCAACTTCAGTCGACTCTTGCTTTCGACGTCAGCAAAAATCATGAGGGTTGCATGGACTTGGGGGAACGGATCCTCTTTATCCTCCTCATCTTGTTCAGGATTCTTCTCACTCGGTTGCCCTTCGCGGAACCCCTGGATCAAGAGACGACATTGCCGAGTGGTGTGCTTCGCGTATATGGGGTTGCCTTCTTCGTCGATCTTTGTGTGGATCGGACAAGGCTGATCCAGGATGGGCTTGTTGAACGGCTTCTTCTTGGGGGCAGACTGCGTTTTCCCTTTGCCCTTGAACTTGGTGCTCGTCACAACTGCAGCTTCTGCCTGCGGTGTGGGCGGAACTTTCTGTTTTTTGCTTCCGAGTGTTACCTTCGTCGGCATCGCCGACTGTCTTGTGTTTCCCACTCCGGATGCGGTCCTCTTCCTCGCCATTTGCATAGCGAGCTGCTATCTCCATCATCTCGCTCATGGAGATGTCGCCTGTCCGGCTGAACTTTAGGTACAGCTCCCTGTACCGTACGCCTGCCTTGAATGCGCAGACCGCTTGATGTTC
The DNA here is from genome assembly GCF_904849725.1 of Hordeum vulgare subsp. vulgare. Lineage (NCBI taxonomy): Eukaryota > Viridiplantae > Streptophyta > Magnoliopsida > Poales > Poaceae > Hordeum > Hordeum vulgare. The sequence continues at coordinate 367,582,487 of NC_058519.1, forward strand.
GGTGACGTTCTCCACCGTGTGGTAGAGAGTTGTCCATCGCTGGATGAAGTCGCGCAAGGGCTCGTTCGGCTTCTGGACACAGTGCTGAAGCTCCACAAGGCCTGCAGGGCGTTTGCACGTCCCTTCGAAGGTCCTGATGAAGACTCGGGCCAGATCTGCCCAACTGTAAATCCTTGAGGGGGCCAACTGGTTCAGCCAAGCTCGCGCCGAGCCGTCGAGCATCAGAGGGAGCTGCTTCATAGCGACATGGTCGTCCCCTCCTCCGATCTGGACTGCCACTCGGTAGTCGTCTAGCCATGTTTCAGGCTTGGATTCCCCCGTAAATTTACCGATTCCCGCTGCCAATCGGAAGTTGGGCGGGATGTCAGCCGAGCGGATGGCTCGACTAAAACACTCGGGGCCGGACACGATGGTCTTCCACTTGGACGATCCAGATCGTGACCATCGCGGTGGGCTTGACCTCTGTCGACTCTTCGCTGGGCGATTCGCCCTCTTGCGTTGGGTCTTGGGTCGTAAGTGTCTCCAACCGAATGCGAATCATCATGAAGTCAGGACCCATAGGGCCCACCCCGCGGAGGGGTGCGCGAGCGGCGGCGATCTTCACGGATCATGGAACGGCCGCCTCCCCTGTGGTGCTGATGGGAACCAGGGCTGTGAACCGACCGATGTGTGTTTGCATGGACGGAACTATTGTGGATCCGATTGTGCGACTGGGAGACTGCCGAATTCTGCTGCTGCGCCGTGTGCAACAGAGCACCGATCTGCTCGATTCCCCTTCCTGCCTCTGAATCAGTCGGTTGGAGGGAATCGGCGATCTTGGCAGCTGCAGCCAAGTTGAGGAGAGGTGTGCGGAACAACTCCACGTTGCTCCGCCGGGTGTGCTGACTGGCGGAACGACGAGGTGGACGGCGTGCACCGGGTGCTTCACCGACTTCGCGCTCGCTCCGGCCGGCCTGATGGGGATCTTCATGGGTGTTGGCCATGTGTACTTCTGCTGCAGGCCTGCGGCCCGTGTACTCGGAGGGGAGCTTAGTCGGAACCGAGCCCGAGCACTGGGAACGCGGGGCAACCACAACAGACTCCAGAACTGCCACTTGAGAGGACGCGATCTGACGCGCTCGGGCATGCTGCACCCAACGTTGGAGACGCGGACTGCGGGAATGCTTGTTGCGGCGCATGACGGAGGTGCAAGCCGACAATAGAGTCGATTGTTGGAGAAGAAGAACGCCGCGAGCGCCAGCACGGAAGTGCATGGCCCCGCGACGGGGAAGCGCCTCGACGTCGAGATGCGCCTCCCGAAGCCATGCCGAATCGTCGACGGTGAAGGAGAGAGCGCCGAAGAGGATCTGGTGATCCATGCTCAAACCTCCACCAGATGACATGACGGAAGGAAGTAGTCGCAAACTCGCCGGAAGTCGCTTAGACGCCTGCCCCACGGTGGGAGCCAACTATCGTGGGTATAAGCCTGACAGTAGATGTGTGCGGTACGAATGAGATGGGCAGAGTCCTAGCTACGGCGAGGTTGTATGAGTTCAGGCCCCTTTGCGGTGGAGGTAACAGCCCTACGTCTCAGTGCTCTCGGAGCTTGTTACCGAGTGTAATATGGAGTACAGTGATTCACTAACCCTTTTACCAGTGGGGGAGGGCGGCTTATATAGAGTGCGCTGCCCTCCACAACGTTTCTGATTCAGGGGTGGAGTAGTGGCGATTGAATGCGTACGTTACAGGTAACGTATGCTCTAAATGCTAATAAATGCACCTAGAAACGTACGGCAGTTTCCCTCCAGAGAGGTTACGATGTACCGAGTGTATCCAGTCGGTTAGCCTGGTGTCCTCCGAATGCTAGTCTCCGACTGGATGATTCAGGGCCTGTTACCGACTAGATGATGGGGATTCCTTAATTCAGTCGGGGCAGACTTAGGGTCCTGTTCTTTGTGTGGGGTAGTCCTTGGGTAGGACACGTATGGCAGGCCAATGACCCTTCCCTAGGACTATGACCCCATCAATATCTATAGGCATCACGTCCAAAACAAGTAGACCGATACTTTCTGCATCTACTACTATTACTCCACACGTCGACCGCTATCCAGCATGCATCTAGTGTATTAAGTTCATGAGAACAGAGTAAGGCCTTAAGCAAGATGACATGATGTAGACGGACAATCTCATATCTACGATAAAAGCCCATCTTGTTACCCTTGATGGCAACAACATGATGTGTGCCTTGCTGCCCTTTCTGTCACTCGGAAAGGTCACCACACGGTATGAACCCGAAACCAAGCACTTCTCCCATTGCAAGAATCATAGATCTAGTTGGCCAAACAAAACCCAAGACTCGGAGAGACTTGCAATGATATCAAATCATGCATATAAGAAATCAACAAAGACTCAAATATATATCATAGATAATCTGATCACAAATCCATAATTCATTGGATCTCGACAAACACACCGCCAAAGAGGATTACATCGGATAGATCTCCATGAAGATCATGGAGAACTTTGTATTGAAGATCTAAGAGAGAGAAGAAGCCATCTAGCTACTAACTACAGACCCGTAGGTCTGAAGTGAACTACTCACGAGTCATTGGAGGGGAGATGATGTTGATGAAGAAGCCCTTCAACTCCAAAGAGCCCTCCGGATGAGATCTCGCGGAAACGGAAGCTTGCGGCGGCGGAAAAGTGTTTTCGTGGACGCCCTGATTTTTTCTGGATTTTTACTGAATTTATAGGCCAAAGACCTAGGGCAGGGGAGCTCTAGGGGGGCCACAAGCTTGGTTGTCGCGGCCTCCCCCCTGGCCACGGCAACAGGGCTTGTGGGCCCCTTGTGGGCCCACTTGCTTGGCCCTCAAGCCTCTTGATCTTCTTCTATTCTGGAAAAAATCATTTTGGGGATTTTATTCCGTTTGGACTCCATTCCAAAATCAGATCTGAAAAGAGTCAAAAACACAGAAAAAACACGAACTTGCACTTAGCACTGAGTTAATAAGTTAGTCCCAAAAAAGTTATAAAAGGGAAACAAAACATCCAAAGTTGACAAGATAACTGCGTGAAACCATAAAAAATTATAGATACGTTTGAGACGTATCACTGAGCTTAACTTAGGACAAAGCATAAGCTTGGGGGAGTACATATCCTTCTCCCCTTTCATTGTATCATCCGTAGTTTCCTCTTCAAGTATTTTTAGAGTTTTTGCCTATTCATCTTTCTTCTTTCTTTGCAAAAACAACAAAAAGATTTCTCGTTTCTTTTGTTTTCGTTTAACCTATGGAAAACCCAAAAAGATTTCTTTTCACTCTTTAGTTTGCTTTGTTTGCAGATTTCAGTTACATATTACTCATTCTTAGTTGTTTGAAACACTTCACATGATCGAAGGATTTCTTCGTGCATTGTCTTTGTAGCATTACTACAATACTTGTTGGACTTGTTCGTAGTGCCTTCTTATATACATCTGTTGAAGCAAAAGAGTTTGTCAAAGTTTCTTTGTCGCGTTCAGTTCATTAAACTGAATTGCTTGAAGACAAGCAATATGCTAAGCTTGGGGGAGTTGATATGTCTCAAACGTATCGACTTTTCCAAACACTTTTGCTATTGTTTTGGCCTCATTCTTGCATGATTTGAATGAAACTAACCCGGACTGACGTTGTTTTCAGCAGAGCTGCCTGTATGGTTTTCTTGTGTGCAGGAAAATGAATATCTTCACGTCCCACAAAAATCCCATAAAATAGAGAAAATACACGCACCGGGAGGGACCATGGGCCAGAAGGTGGGCCAGAGGGCAGCCACAGGGCCCCAGACGACCAGCTGGCTCGGCGTGCCCCCTTGCCGCGCCGGGAGGCCACCTAGGCAGGGCCCACCCCCTCTGGTGCCCTACTTTGGCTCCTATTTTTACCCGTGACGAGAAAATCCCAGAACATAAGTCGTTTGCAGGTTCTCGACGCGGAGCCACCGCCACCCTCGGTTCTTCTTCGAGAGAGATAATCTCGAGGTTGTTTTGGCCTCGGGAGAGGGGAAATGGTCGCCATCGTCATCACCATCACCACTCCATCATCCTTCCATGGCTTCTCCCATCATGTGTGAGTAATTCCCTGCTGTAGGTGAACGGCATGGGAGAGATTAGATGAGTTAGATCATGTAATAGTCCGTCGGATTGTTGGGGCATGTTGCCTATCATCTACTATGGTGTTTATCATCTTTGCTACTACTTGTTACTCTTAATACTTGTCACTTTGGGCCCAAGTGCTATGATTTCAGATCTGAATTCATTATGTTTTCATGAATGTATTTGTGTTCTAGATCCTATCTATGAGTAGTATGCACCTATTATAGTCCGGAACCGGCGATCCCAATGGTGACAGCTTGGGAGACCAAAGGGGATGGACTATAGTTTGAGGATTCCATGTATCCATCGATTGTTAATGCTTTGTTCCGGTGCTCTTTGATAGGAGCACCTTAATATCCATAAGTTCCATTTCGTCCCGTTGATAGCGGGATGGTAGGACAAAAGATGTCGTGCAAGTTCTTATTGCAAGCACGTACGACTACCTCGGGATACATTCCTAATGTTTGATATATGCCTAGATGATCATTACTTTTCTATGTGCGTTGCCCCAAGTTAAATACATGATATCTCTCATCAATGACCAACCATCCATCTCGTTAGCCTACACTGTTTTAGTCCTGCTGGTCACAAGTAGCTTTACTTTCGCTGTTTTACTTTCGTTGCTTTGCCACTATTATTTCCGTTGCCACCATCACTTCCATATCACCGTTGCTACTAATATTTCATTACCAAGCAAGTATCTTTCAGGTGCGGTTGAACTGACAACCCAACTATTAAAGCTTATAAATATTCTTTGGCTCCCCTTGTGTCGAATCAATAAATTAGGTTAACTTACCCGCGAAGACTGTTGCTATCCCCTACACTTGTCGGTTATCAGTGAGTAGTTAATTTCATTCTTGAGGACATGGGACAAGTCTTGTTATAAGTAATCATGTGAAGTTGGCATTCATTTGATATAATGATGATGTGTACGTTGCTATTTATTTAGTGGTGTCATCTGAATGTAGACTACATGACACTTCACCATATTTGGGCCCAAGGGAAAGCTTACACCCTATTTTATGTGTTATCCCGTAAGGTGCTGATTTGGATCCATATGTTTCATGATATGGTTAGATTTATCTTAGATCTTCTTTAGTAGTTGCGTATGCTTGCGAGAACGGGTAATAATAAGAGGGTAGTTTGGTCAAGTAATAATAACACCCTAGCACCAGTTGACCGACACGTGAAATTATCAAAGTACTGAACGCGAATCAACTAAATATGATGAACCTGACTAGACGACAATGCCCATGTGTCCTCGAGAGCACTTTGCTTCATATAAGAGAACTTTCTAGTTTGTCCTTTGTTATAAAAAGAATTCATTCTCCTTGCTTCACATTACAATTGGTATTTGTTACTTGTTACAAATTGCCTTACTACAAAACTATTTGTTACCGCTACTTTCGTTGCTTGCAGAGACTACCTTGCTACCATTTCCTTCCCTTCTCGTTGGGTTCGACACTCATAATTATCGAAAGGACTACGATTGATCCCCTATACTTGCGGGTCATCAAGAATCTTTTCTTATGTCGTTGTTATGGAGTGAAGTGTCTTTGGAAAGGAAACATTTTTGCTATGTTCTGAAATTTCCTGTCACTTCTTACTATGAATGATAATCCTTTGAGCGGATTGTTTGGGGTATCTTCACATCGACTAGAAGTGAAAAAATCCTCTCCTCAACCTACTCAACCTATTGATAATATTTATTACGAAATTAGTGTGGGTATGTTAGAGAAAGTTCTAAGTAATCCTTATGAAGGAGATGGAACGATACATCCTGATATGCACTTGATATATACAGATGAAGTTTATGGATTATTTAAGCTTGCAGGTTTATCCGAGGATGGAGTTAGGAAGAATGTATTCCCTTCATCTTTGGATTAAAATGCATTGATTTGGTATAAGCTATTGGATGATGCTGGAACATGGGATTGGAATCGATTGAAGCTAGAGTTTCACCAGAAATTTCATGCTATGCATATGGTTCATTGTGATCCGAACTATATATATAACTTTTGGCCCCGCGAAGGCGAAAGTATCGCTCAAGCTTGGGGAGGCTTAATTCCATGATGCACACATGCCCCAATCATGAGCTCTCAAGAGAAATAATTATTCAGTTTTTATGCTCGGCTTTCTCATGATGATTAATCAATGCTTGATACTTCTTGTACTAGTTCCTTTATGAAGAGAAATATTGATTCAAATGGGATCTTCTAGAAAGAATTAAACTCAACTCTGAAGATTCAAAAATCGACAAAGCTAAAGGGTCAGGTATAAATCTTGAGTTTGATTCTATTAAATATTTCGTGGAAACTGAAGCTCTTCATAGGTTTAGTGCAAAATATGGACTTGACTCTGAGATAGTAGCTACCTTTTGTGAATCACTTGCTACTCATATTGATCTCCCTACGGAGAAATAGTTTAAATTCCATCCACCTATTAAAGAAACTTGTGAGGAATATATTATATCTAAAGAGAAATCAATCATTTTTAGTGTTGATTGAGTTATGCCCGATGCTTATATTCAGAAACCACCTTTTCCTGTTAGGATTAGAGAACATACTAAGGTTGCAACTGTGATTAATAAGAGTATCTTCAAAACACATAGACCCTCTGAACAAATAAAAGTGGAACCTAAACTTGCAATGGTTAAAGATTTACTAGATGATAATAATTATGGCCATGTTATACATTTCTGTGATGAAGCAACTCGCATTGTAAACAAGATTCTAAATATAAACATAAACACAATGTTGGCACGACTGTTGTTTATATTAACATTGTAGATCATTGTTATCATGGTTTATGAGATGGGTTCTAGTGGTAGTGCCACTCCCTTTACTCTTTATCAAGTAGTGATGCATGATATTGCACGTGTTGAGTTAGAAGATATTGATGCTACTATTAAGCTTGCAAATAGAGAGATAATTTCATCGTTTGGGATTGTTAGAGATGTTGAAGTCTTGTGTGGTAAGATCAAATACCCTACTAATTTTTTAGTTCTTCGATCACTACAAGATAATTTTTGTCCCATTATATTTGGTAGACCTTTTCTAAATACAGCTAATGCCAAAATTGGTTACAATAGGGAAACAATTAGTGTTAACTTTGGTGATGTATCTCATGAACTTAATTTCTCTAAGTTTAGTAGACAATCACAAGATAAATGATTGCCTAGTAAAGATGATATTATTGGTTTTACTTCTATTGTTGTACCTCCTACGGATCTATTAGAACAATATCTCCTAGACCATGAAAATGATAGGCATATGAATGAAATATATGATATATTCTTTAATCAAGTACCTACCTCAAACATAATTTTCCTGTTGAAACATTGGGAGATCCTCTCCCACATAAGATTGATCCTGTGTTTGAACTGAAGAAGCTACGTGATACATTGAAATATGATTATCTTGATGAAAACAAGATATATCCTGTTATTGTTATTCTTAACCTTTCAGAGCATGAAGAAAATGGACTACTTAGAGTTCTAAAGAAGCACTGTGATGCAATTGTCTATACTCTGGACAATATTAAGGGCATTAGTCCCACTTTATGACAACACAAGATTAATATGGAACCATATGCTAAACTATTCGTCGATCATCAATGTCATGTGAATCCTAAGATGAATGATGTGGTAAGAACTGGAATACTAAAGATTTTGGAGACATGTATAATTCATTGTATTGCTTATTGCAGATGGGCAAGTTGCGTTCATTGTGTGCCTAAGAAAGGGGCATTATTGTTGTTCCTAAAGATAAAAATGAACTTATCCCTCAAGGAATTGTATCTGGTTATATGAAGGTAATTGATTTTAGAAAACTAAGTAAAGCTACTAGGAAAGATTAGCTTCTATTGATCAGTTTTTTGAAATATTATCTAACCATACAAACTTTCCTTTCCTAGACGGATATTCTGGGTTTTCTCAAATACATGTAGCAAAACAAAATTAAGAGAAAACCACCTTTACTTGTCCTTTTCGAACTTATGCTTATAGACGTATACCTTTTGGTTTATGCAATGCATGTGCTACCTTTCAAAGATGTATGATTGCTATATTTTCTTATTTTTGTGAAAAGATAGCTGAGGTATTCATGGATGACTTCGTCCTTTATTGAACCTATTTTGATGATTTCTCAAACAACCTTGATAGAGTTATGCAGGGACGCAAGGAAACAAGTATTGTCTTGAATTGGGAGAAGTGCCAATTTATGGTGGATGAAGGTATAGTCCTTGGGCAAAAAATCTCCAAAAGAGGTATTGAGGTAGATAAAGCTAAAGTTGACGCAATTGAGAAAATGCCATGCCCTAAAGATATTAAATGTGTTAGAAGTTTCCTAGGTCATGTTGGTTTTTATATAAGGTTCATTACTTCTCTAAAAGAATTAGGCCTCTTACCAATCTCTTGCAAAAAGATGTTCCATCTTTTGACGATGATTGTGTAGAAGCTTTTGAAATACTTGAGGAAGCCTTAATTTCTGCACCCATTGTTGAACCACCACTAGTGCAAGATGGTCCAAAGGCGACACATCAATCAGAGACCCTTCGACCAAACTGTGTGTGATGCATGAATCAGAAACGAGAGTTAAAGATCCATTGCCAATGACACAAACTATGTGCGATGGCCGATCCATCAAATACGATTCATAAAAGAGTTGCATGTGCGATTTTTGCCATACAGTTCTATCATACGAACTGTTTGTGATTAGCCAAAATAACACAAATAGTTAAAGATATCCAGATGTGTGCGATAGAGGGCACACAATTCACTAGCATAAAATGTGCGTGATGATACAACAGAACATAAATGATTCAGCATAACAAGATGTGTGCAATATACAGCAAACATGTGAGTAATCAGAATCGTGTGCAAACACAAGAAATAACACAGGCACTTGGTGCTAATTACCTGTGTGTGTTGTGGGCAAACGCTTGCTGGTATAAAATTGTCAGTGTTTGATGAAATCATCATCGACAGGTTTCATCGGTTAGTCAGTGTGTACTGTGATTTGCTCTGTCTCCACCACATCTATGATCTTCCTACAGGACAACAACATATGTACTTATTAGAACATGATTGCATAACCAAAAAAGAACACAGTGACATTTCAAATATTGTATCACAAATACCCGAAATATTACAAGGTTCAATTTCCAGCATTACAAGGCCCAAATTCAAAGATTACAAGGTACAAACTGATATTGGAAATCAAGTCCAATCTTTCGAATCCATGGCATGAAATTGGGGGCAAGGAAGGGTGCGGGTGGAGGTCAAAGGGCTCGATTCTCGGAGAGCTAGATGTGCCTGCATGAGGGACACGTCGCACGCGTACCGCTGAGCCTGTACGGTAGACAGCTCTCATGCGTCTTGTCAAATCAAACCTGCATCCACAACACCTCCTAGCCAATAAAATAAGGGGGATACACGGCAACACATAAATGGTTAGTGTAACATAGTTATTTTTATAAATAACCATGTTTGTGAACTTACCATTTCTTTTTCTCTGTCTCGTCTTGTCACCATGTTGCCGCCCATAGAATTCAGTGCATGCTTCAGCACCGCACATGCGTTTCTTTTCGACACGTTCCTGCATGGTGTGCAGGTTCCCTTGCAAGCTTCTCCATCGGTTTCCCATCAGAAGGTAATGATGATAAAAGCTAGCACGCGACACACGTGGACGCACACCTAGTGCAGCCTAGCCCATCTACCAAGCGTGCCAACCCAACCAAGTGTTGCCTGAGCCATCAAACTTCTCGACGGCGAAAACGATCCAGTGCTGGCGCAATGGCCCGACAAGGCCAATGGCATGCCTGGCGACGCGCCGGACAACTCTATGGCATGCGTCATCACAAGGGTTGAGCAGACCCTTGGCACAGGGCGCGACAACGCCACCGAGCAACGTAGTTGCCTCATCCGGGTTATTTTAGCCTCTTAAAGTGATGGCATGCTGGATCACACAATGACCAGTAATTCTACTTGGTACAATTATCAAGGCCCCTTTGATAATATCAAATTCACCTCATCTTGATCGGCTTATGGCAAGACTCCAACTGTCGGCTTGTCGAGTAAGAGAAAAATAAAGACAAGCATATCAAAAACAAGTGTAACAGCTGGTTCATTACTTTCATGGGTTAGCAGTTCATCAATATAAAGTGCTCGATGGCACAACAAATGGCTTTGTATGTCAACTACTCCTATTACAAGCCCAACGATGGGCCACAAAATATTCAGATTTTTTATTTTTAAGAAAAGTATGATTACTATTGCACGCCGACTCATCACTCTTATGGATTGTCGTCTCTCCGGTCATCTTTCGGGTTCATTTAAGTCGGCTCATCATGCTCTGTCTAGGGTCTCTTGGCGTCCACTGAATGGTTGAAGAAGCAAAAAAAATTGAGTCTTCACTAATGATAATGGATGGGTTAACATCAGGAGCAAAGTCTTTCTTATGCCGAGGACAAACAAGATCGAAAGGCTTGTATTTTGGCGGGTTGAAGCAATTGTTGTCCTTAGTATAGCCAGGTTGATATTTCGACAGGTCCAGTTCGTCCGCAAGTTGAGTCGCCAGCATGCAGGTTTCCCTCACACACTTGGCGTAATCTTCCTAGGTGAACTTTGAGCCATCCAAATTATATTCACGCTACCCCCTCCATTTGAGTCAGCTCTAACTTAGGAAAATACGCCTTCACACGCAAAAGTGCTACGTTGGCCCCAGCACGAGCCGCCGATCTTTTTAGCTCCTGAATTCGCAGAGTAAGTGTTGAAAAGTGTGTGAGAAAACTTTTGAGCTGGTTAGGAGTTTTCTTGGTGTTTGACACAACCTTTAAAGTATAAACACATCCTCTAAAAATATGTTCCAACTATGTGAATATGGCCTTCAATTTCACTATAGGCTGTTGCACAAGATTGTGAATTTTCCTTCTTGTGAACTAAAAAGATACATCAAAAGAGCCGGTTGATAATTTAAACCCTGAAAATGACCATGATATAATCACTTACCAAAGATGGTCCAATTCATTGGGTAATATGTCGTTGTAGAGTTGCCAATTTTTCCTGTGTTGAACCAAGTTGCTTTTCGGCTGTATCCGCATGTTGTTGTAAGACATTTTTTTCTTCATCAAAGTTGTTCCTAGTCTTCTGCAAAATATCAACAAGTTGTATCAAGGATTTTTGAAGGTTATCCCCCAAAGCTTTTGCCCTCCTCTTGAGTTCTTCCTCTTGTTTAACTCTCTTTTGCAACCAGGCAACGGACGACTTCGATTCATGCAACATCTCCTTCATCATACAAGACATAAGAACAAGTTTAAATGCCTCGAGCCGCTGCATGAAGACGACCCGACACTTGAGTGCTACACTTCTTAGAAATAGTATTCTCCTCAAGTCCAATGGAGTTACAAGCATTCCACATGGCACTTGGGGGCTAATTCAATACATTCCCTTTTATTTATGAAAATAACTAGCTATTTCAAGTCCAATGGAGTTACAAGCATTCCACATGGCACTTGGGGGCTACAAGTTGAAGTTTATCATATTGATTTTGGGCTTCTTAAAGCACCAGCTCATTATTTCCATGATGACCAAGTCCTTGGGGGCTACACATTGCAGTTTATCATATTGATTTTAGGCTTCTTAAAGTACCGACTCGTTATTTTCAAAATGACCCGGTCCTTGGGGGCTACGGTCTGTTGTCGTATGTTCACAAGCCATTATTTTAGGATCCAACACACTACTATCATTACTGAGATGGCCCTTGGGGGCTACAAGAGTATACATAACAACAAGATAAAAGTCATGACTTCATACCTTATACTTCTGCTAGAGCATACTTATCAAGCTCGCTTCAGTATCTCGTCTCTGAGACATTTGGGTTAGGAATTCTAGGTTCGGGTCATTGACTCCAAGTTTCCCAAGATTGGTAGCTCTAGCTTGGCTTTCCTTTTGGAAGTAATGGCTGGCTCATTCTTGGTTAGAATCTTAGCTAGAGAAGTTGAAGCTACTAGAGTTTTTTGAGCTTCTGCAACAATGACCATCTCTACGTCATCCATTGCCTATGATGGGGCAATGCCATTAACCTCATGCAGATGACTGGAGGCATGTGCAGGTCTTGGCGGGTTAGCATGCTGCGATGGGTAATCGACATGAGTTTGTTGTTCAAGAGTTTCTTCCAATGTAGCCGACTCATCGACATGAACCGACTCGCCTTCATGCTAAAGCTCCTTCCCATGGTTTTGGCCATTTTGCCTAGAAAGATTAATTTCTGGGTCAACCTCTGGCGGGTCTTGAGCATTAGACTATCGAGTAGTAGAAGATGACTCGCCAGCCCTATTTGCCACAAAGGCTTTGGTCCTACAAATCATGAACACAAAATATCAGGTTAAAGAAACATTGGTGGCAATACAAGTGTAAGTATGAATCAAGGGTACTATCCCGCGTTTGATCGTAAAGGCTAGAAGCTAGGTTGGGGTCAAATCTCTAGAAGAAGGTGGTGACTCCTGATAATAAGAATCAGAAGGATTTAGTGGTTGTTTAAAAAATGCTGGCTCAAGGACGAGATAAGATTCGACTCTGAGGCACCTCGACTCGCTGCTTGCGGGCGACTGGCTCTACGAGTAACCCGGAATATAACTCCCCGAAGGTGCTCCGGGTCTTGCGCTTTGACATGCCGACTTGTTGAGTTTTCTTGAATAGAAATTTGGGATCTAAATAAGCATCTGGATGCAAGAACTTAACTCTTCGGACGGCTCATCTCATTCTCTTTGGGAGATATATTTCTGATGAGTTGGATGAAATTGAAATTACCTCAACGTTGTCGGCTTGGTTGGTCTTGGTGTTATCCTGGGAAGAAGGAGCATCAACAAGTTCGAAAAGAGGCATCCAAGTGAGTCGGGTTCTACCTTAGATTCTTCTCCAACAACTTTCTCGCCTGCCGGCTCACCAGCTCCACCGGTTGGGGGGGGAGTTGGAGTTCTAGCTCTGGTTTTCCATCAATTAGAGTCTTCCTGTAGGGACAATTGAGCCAGATATTAAGTATAATAAATAATACAACTACCACCCTTAGATATGGAAGGACAATTGAGTCAGAAGGATTGAGTGGTTGTTTAAAAATTTGTGGAAGAGGGTAATAGTTGGCTCGATTTGAAGATATACCTCACAAAAAACTTGGAACTCACAAATATTTGTCATGGAATTGGGACCTATATCTTACGGTCTAAGGTTGAAAAAGCTGACCGCATCACTGAAAAACTTTGATCCAGGTGGCCGAAAACCTTTGTGAAGATGATTTAAAAAACAATAACTTCAACATGTTTAGGTTGGGGGAATGTTCTTCTTTAGGAACCTTCCAACTGATATCTACTTGAGCCGCTAAAATACCGTGGCTCTCCAGATTATGCAAAGTGAGCATAGATTCCTGGGACCTAAGGCAGCCGACGACTTTGCTGGTCTTTGGGGCCATCAAGTTTTGTTGTTATTTAACTACAAGGTAAAGGAAAAAATAAATAATCAGATTCTCGAGTCATGACGTTCAGTAAATTAATGAGTTGTACACAAGTACTCAAGGACGTATTGTCAAGGCTAAAAATGGATTTAGGAGAGTGTCGGGGATATGATCCTAGGATATAACCCGCCCCTTGAGGCCGGGTTAAGTCATAAAGCAAGATAGGAAGATGGGCCCAAAGACCCATCCAGTAAGCCGCCTGGCGGCCCAACACAAAAAGGCGACGACACTAGGCCAAGAAGGTAGGAGACGCCAGAAGACTTTCCTAACTCGGGGAGAAATAGTAGATTTATAATAGGACACGGCTGTTATTCGAGCTGGACTCTATTATAAGCTTGGGGACTCTACCTATATATAAAGGGGAACCCCCAAGCTAGAAAGAATAAGCAAGAAACCTCGACAACTAGGTTAGCGATTCTGCACCCTTGTAATCAAGATTCCCATCAATACAAATACAAAGCATGATGTAGGCTTTTACCTCCATTGGAGGGGCCGAACCTGTGTAAATCTGCCACTCGTTTTCCAATCACCCCTTCGAGTCACCACACCTCGACGATGGCATCACCACTAAGTTCGTTCACGAGGACATATGCCATGACAAAACCAGGACAGTTGGCGCCCACCTTGGGGAAATCGCAAGGTGGAGTTAAGTTCTTGAAGAGAACCCTTTCAGGTTTCTGGAATCACGCAATGGCCACTGGGATCAAGAGTATATGTGACAAGCTCTAGTGCAATTGTTGCATGGCAATCCCTACTCACTCTCATTAATATCTATTGATGGGCATCTCCGTAGCCCGTTGATACGCCTAGTTGATGTGAGACTATCTTCTCCTGCTTTCTTTTTGCAACCTCCACCATATTCTATTTCACCTATAGTGTTATATCCATGGCTCATGCTCATGTATTGCGTGAGAGTTGAAAAGTTTTGATAACATAAAAAGTGTGAAACAATTGCTTGATTTTCGTCGGGGTTGTGCATGATTTAGATACTCCGTGTGATGAAGATGGACCATATCGAGACCACATGATTTTGTAGGGATGACTTTCTGAGATCATGTTATTTCGAAAGGACACAGTTGCCTTGTTAGTATGCTTGAAGTATTATTGTTTTATGTCAATATTATACTTTTTTTTAATCTTATGGATCTCAATATTCATCCCACAATAAAGAATATTACATGGATAAATATGTTAGGTAGCATTCCACATCAAAAATTTTGTTTTTATCATTTACCTACTCGAGGACGAGTAGGAATTAAGCTTGGGGATGCTTGATATGTCTCCAACGTATCCATAATTTTTGATTGTTTTGTCCTATTATATTATCTGTTTTGGATGTTTTATATGCATTAATATGCTATTTTATATTATTTTTGGGACTAACCTATTAATCTAGAGCCTAGTGCAAGTTTCTGTTTTTCCATGTTTTTTAGTATTGCACATAATGAATATAAATCGAAGCCGAAACGGAATAAAATATCCGGAATGATTTTTCTTGGACCAGAAGACATCTACCACACTTGGAGAAGGGGACATGAGACCTGCCGAAGAGGCGACAAGCCAGTAGGGCGCGCCCTAGGGGGGCTGGCTTGTGGGACCCCTGCAGCTCTCCTAACCCTAATATCCCAAATATCCCCCCATTACCAAAGAGATCACAAAAATACTTTTCCGCCACGGCGAGCCTCCGTTCCCGTGAGATCCAATCTGGGAGCCTTTTCCGGTAATCTGCTCGAGAGGAAATTGATCACGGAAGGCACCTACATCAACTCCATTGCCCCTTCCATGATGCGTGAGCAGTTCACCACAGACCTACGAGTCCATAGCTAGTAGCTAGATGGCTTGTTCTCTCTCATTGTTCTTAAATACCATGTTCTTCGTGATCTTCATGGAGATCTATCCAATGTAATACTCTTTTGCAGTGTGTTTGTCGAGATCCGATGAATTGTGGGTTTATGTTCAGATTATCTATGAATATTATTTGAATCTTCTCTGAATTCTGATATGCATGATTTCATATCTTAGCACGTCTCTTCGAGTTATTGGTTTGTTTTGGCGAACTAGATTGGTAATCCTTGCAATGGGAGAAGTGCTTAGTTTTGTGTTCAATCGTGCGGTGTCCTCACCTATTGAGAAAGTAGGGGTAGCGAGGCATGTATTGCATTGTTGCCATCGAGGATAAAAAGATGGGGTTTTCATCATATTGCTTGAGTTTATCCCTCTACGTCATGTCATCTTACTTAATCTGTTACTCTATTCTTCATGAACTTAATACTCTAGCTGCAGAGAGGAGTCGGTCGATCTTGTTGGGGAACGTCGCATGGGAAACAAAAAATTTCCTACGCGCACATAATATCTATCCATGGTGATGACCATCTACGAGAGGGGAGAGTGTATCTACATACCCTTGTAGATCGCTAAGCAAAAGCCCACATAACATGGTCCATGTAGTGGAACATATTCACGATCCAAATCGCAGCCCGTCGCGTGATCTCATCACGTTCTGTCCTGCGATCCCATCACGATTCATCCCGATCTAGTGCCGAATGGACGGCACCTCCGCGTTCAGCACACGTACAACTCGATGACGGTCACCGCCTTCTTGATCTAGCAAGAGGGGTGGAGAGGTAGATGAGTTCTCCAGCACGACGATGTGGTGGTGGTGGTGGTGGAACTATTCCGGCACGGCTTCGCCTAAGCACCACCGAACCACACTAGAGGAGAAAATGATCTAGATGAAGTAGAGGGAGCACGTGGGAATTATGGTGAGGGCTGCCTCAAATTCCTCTAGTATATATAGGAGAGAGGGAGGGGAGGAAGAATCCTCAAACCCTCAAGGTTTAGCCGAAATTGGAGCTGGGAGAGTCCTACTCCAATCCTAGTAGGAGCAGGATTCCTCCTCTCCACTTGGAAACCCTTTCCTTCTCTTCCACCTTTGGGTTTTTTCCTTCTCAAACCTCATGTGCCTTAGAGGGGGCTTAGGCCAGCCCACTAGGGGCTGGTTTTTCTCCTGCCACAGCCCATGGGGACCCTCGGGCGTGACAACCCTCCTGAGAGTCCTCAGTACCCTCCCGACACTCTCGGTACACTACCGAAGTACCCGAAACTTTTCCGGTGACCAAAACAGGACTTCCTATATATAAACATTTACCTCCGGACCATTCCTCAGCTCCTCGTGATGTCCGAGATCTCATCCAGGACTCCGAAAAACTTTCGGCCACCAACACACATAACTCAATAATACTGAAATGCCACCGAACCTTAAGTGTGCAAACCCTACGGGTTCGAGAACTATGTAAACATTAGGTGAGAAATTCTTCGGTCAATAACCAATAGCGGGACCTGGATGCCCATATTGTGTCCTACATATTCTATGAAGATTTTATCGGTTGAACCTCTATGTCAAGGATTCAGTTAATCCCATATGATGTTCCCTTTGTCCTTCGGTATGTTACTTGCCCGAGATTCGATCCATACCTAGTGCAATCTCGTTACCGGAAAGTCTCTTTACTCATTCCATAATACAAGATCCATGTGACCAACTCCTTAGTCACATTGCTTGCAAGGCTTATTGTGATGTTGTATTACCGAGTGGGCCCCGAGATACCTCTCCGTGACACGGAGTGACAAATCCAATCTTGATCCATGTCAACCCAACATTCACCTTCGGAGATATCTGTAGAGCACCTTTATAGTCACCCAGTTACGTTGCAACATTTTATACACACAAGGTATTCCTCCTGTGTCCGGGAGTTGCATGATCTCATGGTCATAGTTACAGATACATTGACATGCAGAAAACATTAGCAATAAACTGACACGATCATATGCCACGTTCATAGTTTCGGTCTTGTCCATCACATCATTCTCTGAATGATGTGATCCTGTTATCAAGTGACAACACTTGTCTATGGCTAGGAAACCTTGACCATCTTTGATCAACGAGCTAGTCAACTAGAGGCTCACTAGGGATAGTGTGGTTTCTATGTATCCACACATGTATTTGAGTTTCCAATCAATACAATTCTAGCATGGATAATAAATTGTTATCATGAACAAGGAAATATAATAATAACCAATTTATTATTGCCTCTAGGGCATATTTCAACAGTCTTTCACTTGCGCTAGAGTCAATAATCTAGTTCACATCACTATGTGATTGTAATGAACCTAACACCCATACAGTTCTGGGGCTCGATCATGTCTTGCTTGTGTGTGAGGTTTTTAGTCAAGAGGTCTGAACCTTTCAGATCCGTGTGTGCTTCACGAATCTCTATGTCATCCTGTAGGTGCTGCTACCACGCGCCATTTGGAACAATTCCAAACGACTGATCTACTATATGTATCCGGTTTACTACTCAGAGTTATCCGAAATAGTGTCAAAGCTTGCATCAACGTAACCCTTTACGACGAACTCTTTTATCACCTCCATAATCGAGAAAAATTCCTTAGTCCACTAGTTACTAAGGATAACTTTGGCCGCTGTCCACTGATCCATCTTTGGATCACTAGTGTACCCCTTGACCGACTCATGGCAAGGCACACATGAGGTGTGGTACACAGCATGGCATACTTTAGAGCCTACGGCTAATGCTTAGGGGACGACCTTCGTCCTTTCCCTTTATTCTTCCGTGGTCAAGCTTTGAGTCTTACTCAATTTTCACACCTTACAACACAGGGAAGAACTCCTTCTTTGTTGATCTATTTTGAACTCCTTCAAAAACTTGTCAAGGCATGCATTTCATTCAAAGTTTTTATCAAGCGTTTTGATCTATCTCCATAGATCTTGATGCTCAACGTTTCAAGTAGGCTTAATTCAGGTTTTTTTTCTTTGAAAAACTCCTTTCAAACAACCCTTTATGCTTTTCCAGAATTCCTACATTATTTCCAATCAATAATATGTCAACTACATATATTTATCATAAATTCTATAGTGCTCCCACTCACTTACTTGTAAATACAAGTTTCTCATAAACTATGTATAAACCCAAAAGCTTTGATCATCTCATCAAAGCGTATATTTGAACTCTGAGATGCTTGGTCTAGTCCGTAGAAGGACCGCTAGAGCTTGCATACTTGTTAGCATCCTTGGAATCGACAAAACCTTCTGGTTGTATCACATACAACCTTTGCTCAAAGAAACTGTCAAGGAAAGAATGTTTTGACATCCATCTGCAAGATTTCATAATTGAAAAATACAACAATTGCTAACATAATTCCAACAGAGATTTAGCATCGCTACGAGGGAGAAAGTCTCATCGTAGTCAACTCCTTGAACTTGTCGGAAACCTCTTTGCAACAAGTCAAGCTTTCTAAAATGGTAACATTCACCATCATCGTCTGTCTTCCTTCTAAAGATCCATCTATGCTCAATAGTCTTATGACCATCAAGTAGTTCTTCAAAAGACCACACTTTGTTTTCATACATGGATCCTCTCTCGGATTTCATGGCCTCCTCCCATTTGTCGGAATCCGGGCCCATCATCGCTTCTCCATAGATCGTAGGTTCATTGTTGTCCAGCAACATGACCTCCAAGACAGGATTACCTTACCATTCTAGAGCAATGTGTATCCTTGTTGACCCACGAGGTTTGGTAGTAACTTGATCTGAACCTCAATGATCAGCATCAATGGCTTCCACTTCAACTCATGTAGAGGCCATACGAATAGCTTCATGCGCCCTTGCATTCTCTGGTTGGAGTGTTGCTTAAATAACCTCATCAAGTTCCACCATCCTCCCACTCAATTCTTTTGAGAGAAACTATTTCTCGAGAAAGGACCCGTTTCCTAAAACAAACATTTGCTTTTGGATCTGAGATAGGAGGTATAGCCAACTGTTTTGGGTGTCCTATGAATATGCATTTATCTGCTTTGGGTTCGAGCTTATCAGGCTGAAACTTTTTCACAGTAGCATCGCAGCCCCAAACTTTAAGAAACGACATCTTAGGTTTCTCCAAATTGTTGTTCATATGGTGTCATCTCAATGGAATTACGTGGTGCCCTATTTAAAGTGAATGCGGTTGTCTGTAATCCCTAACCCAATGACGATAGTGGTAATTCGATAAGAGACATCATAGTATGCACCATATCCAATAGGCCGCGGCTATGAAGTTCGGACACACTATCACACTATGGTGTTCCAGGTGTGATGTGTTGCGAAACAATTTTCACATTGTCTTAAATGTTTACCAAACTTACAATTCAGATATATATTTACCTCCACGATCACACTGTAGACATATTATCCTCTTGTCACGATGATCTTCACTCTGAAATTGCTTGAACTTTTTCAATATTTCAGACTTGTGATTCATCAAGCAAATACTCGGTATCTACTCAAATCATCAATGAAGTAAGAACATAACGATATCCACTGCGTGCCTCAACACTCATTGGACCGCATACATCAAAATGTATTTTTACCAATACGCCACTTTCTCGCTCCATCTCACTGAAAACGAGGCTTTCAGTCATCTTTCCCACTTGGCCTGGTTTGCATGTCCCAAGTGATTCAAAATCAATTGAGTCTAAACAATCCATCTGCATGGAGTTTCTTCATGCGTTTATATCAATAGGCATGGTTCGCATGTCTCAAACGATTCGAAAACGAGTGAGTCCAAAGATCCATCAGCATGGAACTTCTTCATGCGGTTTTTATGCCAATATGACTCAAGCGGCAGTGTCACAAGTAATGGGTACTATCATTACTACTTTGTATCTTTCGGCATCAATATTATGAACATGTGTATCACTACGATCGATATTCAATAAACCATTCATTTTAGGTGCATGACCATTGAAGGTATTATTCAAGTAAATAGAGTAACCATTATTCTCTTTAAATGAATAACCGTATTGCAATAAACAAAATATAATTATGTATATGATCAACGCAAACACCAAATAACAATTATTTAGGTTCAACACTAATCCCGATAGTAGAGGGAGCGTGCGATGTTTGATCATATCAACCTTGGAATTACTTCCAACACACGTCTTCACCTCACCCTTGCTAGTATCCGTTTATTCCGTAGCTAGAATTTCGAGTTACTAACACTTAACAACTGAACCGATATCTAATACACTGGTGCTACTAGGAGTACTAGTAAGGTACACATCAATATCATGTATATCCAATATACTTTTGTCGACTTTGCCAGACTTCTCATCTAGCAAGTATCAAGGGTAGTGCTGCTTTAGTGATTGTTCCCCTCATACTAGAAGCACTTATTCTCGGGTTTGGGTTCAACCTCAGGTTTCTTCACTAGAGCGGCAACTGGTATGCCTTTCATGAAGTATCCCTTCTTGCCCTTGCCCTTCTCGAAACTAGTGGTTTCACTAACCATCAACAATTGATGCTCCTACTTGATTTCTACTTTCGTGGTGTCGAACATTGCGAATAATTCTGAGATTATCTTGCGCATCCCTGATATGCTATAGTTCATCACGAAGCTCCAGTAGCTTGGTGGTAGTGACTTTGGAGAACTATGTCAATCATTATCTTATCCGGAAGATCAACTCCCACTCGATTCAAGCGATTGTAGTACTCAGACAATCTAAGAACATGCTCAATGATTGAGAATTTCTCCCTTCATTTCTAGGCAAAGAATCTTGTCGGAGGTCTCATACCTCTCAACATCGGCACGAGCCGGAAATCCCAATTTCATCTCTTGTAACATCTCATATGTCCCGTGACGTTAAAAACGTCTTCGGTGCCTCAATTCTACGCCATTAAGCATTACGCACTAAACTATCACGTAGTCATCAAAAATGTGTATGTCAGATGTTCGCAACATCCACAAACGATGCTCGGGGTTTAGCACACCGAGCGGTGCATTAAGTACATAAGCCTTCTACGCAACAATGAGGACAATCCTCAGTTTACGGACCGAGTCCGCATAATTGCTACTATAATCTTTCAACTAAATTTTCTGTAGGAACATATCAAAAACAGTAGAGCTATAGCGCAAACTACAACATAAATTGTAAATACACCATTGAGTATGTTCATGATAATTGAGTTTAGTTGATCATATTACTAGTAAACTCCAACTCAAATTGACATTCCTCTAGTCATTCGAGTGTTGCATGATCCAAATTCACTAACTCAAGTCCCATCATCACGTGAGTTGAGTTTAGTTTCAATGGTGAACATCTCCATGTCGATCATATCAACTATATGATTCATGCTCGACCTTTCGGTCTCTTGTGTTCCAAGGCCATGTCTATACATGCTAGGCTCGTCAAGTTTAACCCGAGTGTTCCGCGTGTGCAACTATTTTGCACCCGTTGTATGTGAATGTAGTCTATCACACCCGATCGTCACGTGGTGTCTCAAAATGACAAACTGTCGCAATGGTGCACAGTCAGGGAGAAGACAATTTTATCTTGAAATTTTAGTGAGGGGTCACCTGATAATGCGACTGTCTTTCTAATCAAAATAAAGTGCATAAATGGATTGACATCACATGCATATCATAAGTGACATGATATGGCCATGAACTTGTGCTTCTTGATCTCCATCACCAAAGCACCGACATGATCTCCATCATCACTGGCGCCACACCGTGATCTCCATCATTGTGATGCCATCGAGGTTGTCGCGCTTCCTATGCTGTTACTACTAAAGCTACTACTAGCGATAAAGCAAATCATCACCAAGAGCAAAATAATTAAAGACAATCCTATGGTTCCTGTCGGTTGCCATGGCATCGACGTGCAAGTCGATATTTAACTATTACAACATGATCATCTCATACATCCAATATAACATATCATGTCTTTGGCCATATCACATCACATGAATACCCTGCAAAAACAAGTTAGACGGCCTCTAATTTGTTGTTGTAAATTTTGTGTGGCTGCTATGGGTATCTAGTATGATCGCATCTTACTTATGCAAAGCCACAATGGTGATATGCAAGTTGCTATTTAACCTTTTCCAAGGACCGCCTCGGTCAAATCCGATTCAACTAAAGTTGAAGAAACACACACCCACCAGTCATCTTTATGCAACAAGTTGCATGTTAGTCAATGAAACCGGTCTCTCGTAAGCGTACGAGTAATGTTCGTCCGGGCCTCTTCAATCCAACAATGCCGCCGAATCAAGAAAAAACTAAGGAGGGCAGCAATATGAACATGAACGCCCACATACTCCTTTGTGTTCTACTCGAGATGTCATCTACGCATAGACCTAGCTCATGATGCCACTGTTGGGGAACGATGCATGGGAAACAAAAAAATTCCTACGCGCACATAAGATCTATCCATGGTGATGACCATCTATGAGAGGGGAGAGTGTATCTACATACCTTTTTAGGTCGCTAAGCGGAAGCGTATATAACATAGTTGATGTAGTGGAACATCTTCGCGATCCAAATCACAGCCCTTCCCATGATCTCATCATGATCCGTCCTGCGATCCCATCACGATTCATCCTGATCTAGTGCCGAACGGACGACACCTCCACATTCAGGACACGTACAGCTCGATGACGAGCACCGACTTCTTAATCTAGTGAGAGGGGCAGAGAGTTAGATTAGTTCTCCAGCACGACGGCGTGGTGGTGGTGGTGGTGGTGGTGCTGGTGGAACTATTCCGGCACGGCTTCACCTAAGCACCGCCAAACTAGACTATAGGAGAAAACGATCTAGATGAAGTAGAGGGAGCACGTGGCAATTAGGGTTAGGGTTGCCTCTAATTCCTCTAGTATATATAGGAGGGAGAGAGGGGAGGAGGCAGCCTCAAACCCTAAAGGTTTGGCCGAAATTGGAGGTGAAGGAGTCCTACTCCAATCCTACTAGGAGTAGGATTCCTCCTCTCCACATGGAAACCCTTTCCTGCTCTTCCATCTTTGGGCTTTTTCCTTCTCAAACCTCATGGGCCTTAGAGGGGGCTTAGGCCAGCCCACTAGGGGCTGCTTTGTCTCCTCCCACAGCCCAAGAGGCCCCTCAGGGCGTGACACTGTAACATCCCAAATTTTGGAATGTTAATATAATTATTAGTTTGCTTGTTTGTTTGATTGAGTGATTGAAACTTCAGTGAAGTTTGAAACATTTCAAAAACTTTTGAATGAGAGGGAATAAAATGACTTTCCCCTTCTCCGGTGAATTCAAATTCATGCATTTAGAATCAATGAGAGATGATGACATGACTTCTTCAAATTATAAAGATTTTGAATGAAGGTGGCATTTGAATTTTTTCAATTGTTGTTTTGCAAATTCGTTTTCTTTTTCACTCACGGAGTGTCGGGATTATTATGTTGCCAAGCAAGAAAGAGTGGAGGAACATGACCCTCCAAACCAAGGGCATTTATTTGAAGTATTTCAATCATAAAACCCCAGGGTTTATTTGAAAATTATTTGCAGAAAGAAATAAAGCATTTAGGGGATTTTCTGAAAAACATTTTTTAAAAGTTTTTACTTTTGCCGTGGAAAAATGCCCTTCATTTAGATTTTATTTTTTTGATAATTTTAGTATATAGAAAATCTATATTCTGAATTTATTTAGTTTCCCTTTTAATTGTTTACTTTTCGGTTTTAAAAATAGGAAACGAATCCCCATTATTTGGAAACTAGAGCAGGCCCATTAAGACACTTTCCCAAAATTGGCCCAACCGACACTTCTTCTTCCTCCTCCCGTTCCTTTCCTTCCCAAGCAATGGCAGAAGCTCCATGGAAGCTTCGCTCCCCCGATTCGCGGGATTAGTTGCCCCCCCTCGCCTCCCGAGCCCCCTATAAGAACCCCCTCCTCCTCCTCGTTCCATTTTCCCCATCAACTTGCTTCCTCCCTGCCCGTAGCCACCTCGCCACCATCTCCCCTTTCCCTGTCTACACAAGCTCACAAGGAGCACGCCCACATCGCCAGGACACCACCCCCTCGCCTCCAGGAGCCCCTAACGCTCCTCACCACACCGCCGACCTCCTCCGCCATCCCCCCCTCCCCGCCGGCGACCTCCACCTTGCCGGAGCAGCCCCACCTCGCCGGAGCACCTCCAAGCCTGTCCAGCCACGGTGAGCTTCATAGAAATCCCATCACAGTTTTTTTCAGAAAAAGAGCAAACTTATAAAATTCATATCTATTAGTGTATAATTCCTAATTAGGTGATTATTTTTGCGTTAGATCACAATTTTCTTGTAGTTTCCGAAAACATATTATTTTACTATGTTTGAAATTTTCAAATTTGAATTAGACCAGATTTAGTTTAAACCTTGTTTTGCTTATTCTGGTAGTTTAAAAATAGATTTTAATTTAATTCTTTTTGTTATTGTTTCCTAGTGATCATATCTTTAAGTAGTTTAAGTTTCAATTTTTTGAAATAATTTTACTTGGGGTTTTTACCAAAACAAATTTTGATTTAGTTCTTTTAGGATTATGGCTATTTCTTTTTCTATAATTGTTTTTAAATTATTTTCTTTTATATTTTAGAAAGTTTATATTTTTTTTCTGTTAGTTAACAATAGGTTTTCAACAAATTTTTTTTATTTGTTATCATGAAATCAATTCTAGTTCTCTAATAACTTGCAATTGATTTCTCTATAGTTTCAACTCCCATTTGAAAATACTTTCAAAATAGTTTTATGTAAAATACTTTATTTTATCTTGGCTAAATTTATATCTTAGTTCTCTGTTATTTAATGTTTTATTTTCAGTTAGAACAAAAAAACTATTTAGTGTTTGATGTAGTAGAAGACTCCTAGTTTT
Organism: Hordeum vulgare subsp. vulgare; assembly: GCF_904849725.1. Classification (NCBI taxonomy): domain Eukaryota; kingdom Viridiplantae; phylum Streptophyta; class Magnoliopsida; order Poales; family Poaceae; genus Hordeum; species Hordeum vulgare. Next base: position 367,607,795 of record NC_058519.1, read on the forward strand.
AGTTGAAGTTTCTTTCGGATTCTTATTCGCTCTCTCTTTTGTTTTGATTGCTAGAATGATTGCTAGTATGAGTGCTTACGTGAATGACATGGTTGTTATATAGATTTCATCAGAGCGAGACGAGTAGTCTATCAAGTTATTCCTCGAGAACGAAAATTCTTCTTTGTCAACATCACCAGGCAAGTCATTTGATCATGTATCACCTATGTTTTCATGCATCGTAGTTCTACCTTCCTATACCCATTTGCATGCTGAATAGGTACTTGGAAAAATATGGTTACTTGATGTAGTATCATGTGGTAGGCACCCCAACAACCATGTTACTTCACCCGGGACGACGAATTCTATTATGCTATGCTTGTGTAGATGGGGTTCTGGTTGAGAGCCTATCACGAGTGACGCAAGATTTACTTAATAACCAAGACCGGTTAAGACAAGACTTTTCAAGACATCGTGATGCAATGCAACTCTGGGTGAAGGACGGTTTAGATGGGCTCCCTAGAGAAACCAGTGGACGACCCGGGATGCATGGAGACGTGCCATGACATCTTGCGGAAAGCTTCACCCAGGCTCAAAGAGTCGGACGGACATTTTCAAGACTCAAGGCTTACCTGCACAGCCACAAGTCATTATGGGCTCTGGCTTGGTTGGACAACGTGGCGACTCTGGACAGGCGGTGCTAGCAGATGTAGAAGAACGGTAGGATTGGATGGGCACCAACAGGGGATCAGAGGGACCCGTTGAACGACCATGTTTTGATCATACGGTCTTCAAACACCTTGAAGTGCGAGGACATACACGGGGGCGATCAAATCTTGTGGGGAATGTGTGCAAAACTCTGCAGAGTACTCAAACCTAACCGATTAGCCGTGGCCACGGTGATGGACAACTTGAGCCGAAGGCATTGAAAATTTCCTGAACTCTCAACACAATTTAATAATGATGTGGGAATTATTGACAACTCGGATACGAGAATTGGTTGGCGGAACCATCTCGTTAACAACAAACAACGTAGTAATATTTTACTTTTAACCCTCTCTTGATGTAGGAGAAAACTTACTTTTTGCTAAAAACTTATATCCCCACCTGCCATATATGCATGTAGAATAGATGATTATTATTTCACCCCCTCTCTTTGATGACTTGCCGGCATATTCAATATGCTGACCTACACGGCTGCAACGTCTTATGTTGAAGATACTTTCTTCGACGAGTAAGTGTACGATTCAGGGTTACGGTCCGCACTGAACCTGCCGTTGGTGTTATTTGGGACTCCACTCCCTTGACTGCTGCCGCTGAGATTTTAAGGTATATATCAGTTTTACGCTATTTACATGTGGTTGCACTTTGATATATAAATTGATGTACTGTGTGTGCCAGCATACTGATCTAGGGATGGCACAGATACACATAGGCTTGACTCGTTTTGAGTCGGGTCGCTACAGAAATGGTATCAGAGCACATGTTGACTGTAGGACATGACCCTAGAAACTAGAAACTTCTTAGGATAGGATCTCTCAAAAGTCTTATTTTCGAGAACACCTTTCACTTCTCATCTCTTCTGATTTCATCAAATGTTCTCTCTCACCTCAAATAGTTATACAATCCCCTTACCCCTTTGACCTCATGAAGAATCAACGGAGTTCTACTTCAAAGTAAAGAGGATTTCACCACGCATTTGAAGAATTGAAGCTACACCAACAGAAGACTCTCAAGACCCAAAGAACTCAAAGACCCTGAAGTGTTCTAATAATTATATGACCATTAGAAGTCCAAACCCCTTTTATATACCCACGTTAGATACGACGGTTTGTGAGCCGTCATTGTTGTGTGTTTTCCGACGCCCACAAATAAAACCTATTCTCCAAAATATTGTTTGTATTGTGTGTATCTCCCTCCCTTTCTTACCCGTCTAATCCCCAAAACCTCAACCCTACCAGATGGAGTATGAAGCTGGACTTGTAGTCTCTGGACCAATGACCCAGCTGGAGGCTGAAATATGGATTCGGAACATGGAGAACCACGTCGTGAGCAACTTGATCTCAAGGAAGTCTGAAGTGGAACACGCTCTACAGTACTTTACCCAAAGTGCTGCTATCTGGTGGAAAATCTACCATGCCATGCAAGGATTTAGTGGAGCAGAAACTTGGGACGAATTCAAGGACACTGTGTTAAGATCCTGACTTATTCATAAGTGCTATGATAATCCGATGAAGAAGCCATGTGCATGCAAGATCTATGGAGAAATAGGACACACCCAGGAAGAACACCAGGATGGATGCTCTCATTGTGAAGCGAATCACCCAGGGGAGGAATGCCCAACTAGTCAGGTGACTTGTTTCTTCTGTGAAGGAATCACCCACTACCCAGCTCAGTGTCACATTTACCCCAAGGTGCACCAAGTTGTCAAGCAGCAGAAAAATGCAATGAAGTAAACCCTCAAGAAGAAGATTCTAGAAGAACCTATGATGAACGAAAATATAGAAGACCCTGCTGAACAAGGTGTGACCAGATTTTTCTCCAATGCGTGTTACTCATGTGGAGAAGAAGGACATTATTCACAGGATTGCGCGAAGGGAAGCCATGAGTATCTGGGAAACTTCCCGACGGAAAAAGTGGAGTTTGATCCACTTGAAATAGAAGAACTGGCCAAAATGAAGGAGTCTGGAAAGAAGAAAAAGTACCCTCGGAAGGGCCAAATCTCTGCAGATAAAGACCTGAGTCATGTCATATGTTTCAGGTGTATGGAATTTGGCCACTACAAATACATGTGTTCAGGAAGGAAGCCGGAAACCCAAGGAGCAAAAGCAAACACTAAGAAGCCTCGAGACTTGTCAGAACTCATTTGCTTTCGTTGCAAGGAAGCAGGACATTATGCTAATGATTGTCCACATGGGAAGAAAGCTAGAATGGAGTAGTTAAGTTTTGACCATAGCAATAAGTGTAATCTGAAGCACTCTTGTTTTTCATGATATCATGGAGTTGAAATTTTTGTAACAGAAGTCTCTGAGGTTGTAATAACTCATGAATCAATAAAATTGTTGTGTCATGATCTCCTATCTTGAAATTGTATGCGTTGTTTTCCCTACGAGCAAAGAGCTTTGAACATTTATGAGGATATGAGAAAATATGGTCTATGCAGGCATGAGTATAATTCATTTTAAGTGTGGTAGTAATCGGTAAACCCACAGGATCCACTGAGTAGGAATGTACCATGATTACCAAGGAGACACATACATTCCTCTGAGTACCTATTCTCTGACACCTGCAGATGACAACCCTCTACGAGTCATTCCTTAAGGGCCCAGAAACGATCATGGCCCTGACTAGTTATCATGATTACCCGAAAATCCTGAAGGACATGATGAAGCACATTCATCTTGAAGGAGATGCAGCCTACAAAGGCTACCTGTTCCTGGAAAATGGAGTGGAACTTTGGTATGTGGAAGTACACCTCCACCATGTGAATGGAGTTTGTCCAAAGACTACCGGGCAATACTTTTTCATTTCACGTGTACCACGAGCAATTTTCTTTGATGCAGTTCGTGAAGCTGCCACGGAAGCCATACGTCAGATTGGAGAAATACTTGAAGCAAGACTTCGTCATACCCAGGAATACCTGAGTGAAGTGCATGCGGAGATGATGGAAATGAAGCTCATGGCCACCATGAGGAAGCAAAAGATGGATGATTTCAAGGAGCACCTTGGAAAGTTCCTGTGGAATTAAGGTATCTCCAAGGGAGACAAATGAATAAAGTTGGCAGGAATGCTTGACCATACCGAACAATGTGGATGGCAGCATTTTAATAAAGTTACTTTTGAATTTGGAGTTTTGAGAAGAAATTAAGGATGTAATAAAGGATTGAGTATGAAATAAATATGAATTATCGTTGAGAAATAACTTCTTATGGTATCCCACAGAGTGGCGTGTGAACCAAAAATAGGTGTTGGGATTATTATTTTTATGATTGTTACCCCAAGAGTATGATGGAATGAAACACTATAGGATTTAAAGGCAGAGTAATTCCAAGTATGCCTCAAATCCATAGACCCCGGGACTAATAAGGATCAAGTACTATCTTTTTGGAGAAGGAAACAAGGATCAGCAAACGTTTTCTTCGGAGCATACGAAAAACCTGAGAGTTGTGAAGATACGTTAGATGTTTTGTTCAGCTTGTAGAACCGATGGATTACACGAACTTCATTCGTAGACAAGAGAAACCCTACAACGCTTGTGAGGATGCCCAATTGTTAGAATGCGAGATTCGCTAAACCTTATACAGAGAAATGATTTGGGTGCGGAATGGATTGATCACCATGACGACATACTCTTATCATTTATCTTGCTATTCGGAATGGTAAATCCGAGAGACTTACCCATAGAGAGAGACGACGTTCTTTGAAGCTTTTGTTTAAGACTTAGAATGGTATGATGAAAGCCCATGTACATGGCACTTGTTGTCACGCGTAAGAAATATTACGGTGAGGATGAAACCAAGACCCCTCTCTCCGTAGGATAACCACAAATGGTAGACCACCATGAGAATCATCGATAGGTTATTTAGAATTGACCACGAGATTGTCAGTTAAGAAGACCCAGTAACGGAAGAAGCTTATAGCAACAGAAGAACCCTCGTTTTGATGGAGACGTTATGAATATAACAGAAGATATGAAGACTGTGAGGAGTCAGATGCCAAAACCCCAGGGGATTGTTAAAGTTTTAAGGGACCAGCAATCTTCATTTTAAGTGTGGTAGCATCCCACTTTGCCTGAGGTTGGATTTGTTAGAAGACCCCCAAACCCTAACCTTTCTTTCTAACCTCTTCGAATCTCGAGGACGAGATTCATTTTAAGTGTGGAAGGTTTGTAACATCCCATTTTGGAATGTTAACATAATTATTAGTTTGCTTGTTTGTTTGATTGAGTGATTGAAACTTGAGTGAAGTTTGAAACTTTTCAAAAACTTTTGAATGAGACAAAATAAAATGAGTTTCCCCTTCTCCGGTGAATTCAAATTCATCCATTTAGAATCAATGAGAGAAGATGACATTTGAATTTTTTCAATTGTTGTTTTGCAAATTCGTTTTCTTTTTCACTCATGGAGTGCGGGGATTATTATCTTGCCAAGCAAGAAAGAGTGGAGGAACATGACCCTCCAAACGAGGGGCATTTATTTGAAGTATTTGAACCATAAAACCCCAGGGTTTATTTGAAAATTATTTGCAAAAAGAAATAAAGCATTTAGGGGATTTTCTGAAAAACATTTTTTTAAGTTTTTACTTTTGCCGTGGAAAAATGCCCATCATTTAGATTTTATTTTTCTGATAATTTTAGTATATAGAAACTCTATATTCCGAATTTATTTAGTTTCCCTTTTAATTGTTTACTTTCCGATTTTAAAAATAGGAAAGGAATCCCCATTATTTGGAAACTAGAGCAGGCCCATTAAGGCACTTTCCCAAAATTGGCCCAACCGACACTTCTTCTTCCTCCTCTCGTTCCTTTCCTTCCCACGCAATGGCAGAAGCTCCATGGAAGCTTCCCTCCCCTGATTCGCGGGATTAGTTGCCTCCCCTCGCCTCCCGAGCCCCCTATAAGAACCCCCTCCTCCTCCTCGTTCCATTTTCCCCCATCAACTCGCCTCTTCCCTGCCCGTAGCCACCTCGCCACCATCTCCCCTTTCACTTTCTACACAAGCTCACAAGGAGCACGCCCACATCGTCAGGACACCACCCCCTCGCCTCCAGGAGCCCCTAACGCTCCTCTCCACAGCGCCGACCTCCTCCGCCGTCCCCCTCCCCGCCGGCGACCTCCACCTCGCAGGAGCAGCCCCACCTCGCCGGAGCACCTCCAAGCCTATCCAGCTACGGTGAGCTTCATAGAAATCCCGTCACAGTTTTTTTTCAGAAAAAGAGCAAACTTATAAAATTCATATCTATTAGTGTATAACTCCGAATTAGGTGATTATTTTTGCGCTAGATCACAATTTTCTTGTAGTTTCCGATAACATATTATTTGCCTATGTTTCAAATTTTCAAATTTGAATTAGACCAGATTTAGTTTAAACCTTGTTTTGCTTATTCTGGGAGTTTAAAAATAGATTTTAATTTAATTCTTTTTGCTGCTGTTTCCTAGTGATCATATATTTCAGTAGTTTAAGTTTCAATTTTTTTTAAATAATTTTACTTTGGGTTTTTACCAAAACAGATTCTGTTTTAGTTCTTTTAGGATTATGGCTATTTCTTTTTCTATAATTGTTTTTAAATTATTTTCTTTTATATTTCAGAAAGTTTATATTTTGTTTCGGTTAGTTAACAGTAGGTTTTCAAAAAAAACTATTTTTATTTTTATTTGATATCATGAAATCAATTCTAGTTCTCTAATAACTTGCAATTGATTTCTCTATTGTTTCAACTCCCATTTGAAAATACTTTCAAAATAGTTTTACGTAAAATACTTTATTTTATCTTGGTTAAATTTATATCTTATTTCTTTGTTATTTAATGTTTTATTTTCAGTTAGAACAAAAAAAACTATTTAGTCTTTGATGTAGTAGAAGACACCTAGTTTTAGTTGAAGTTTCTTTCGGATTCTTATTCGCTCTCTCTTTTGTTTTGATTGCTAGAATGATTGCTAGGATGAGTGCTTACGTGAATGATATGGTTGTTATATAGATTTCATCGGAGAGTGATGAGTAGTCTATCAAGTTATTCCTCGAGAACGAAAATTCTTCTTCGTCAACATCACCTAGCAAGTCATTTGATCATGTATCACCTATGTTTTCATGCATCGTAGTTCTACCTTCCTATACCCATTTGCATGTTGACTAGGTACTTGGAAAAATATGGTTACTTGATGTAGTATCATGTGGTAGGCACTCCAACAACTATGTTACTTGGCCCGGGACGACGAATTCTATTATGCTATGCTTGTGTAGACGGGGTTCTGGTTGAGAGCCTATCACGAGTGACGCGAGATTTACTTAATAACCAAGACCGGTTAAGACAAGACTTTTTGAGATATCGTGATGCAATGCAACTCTGGGTGAAGAACGGTTTAGATGGGCTCCCTGGAGAAACCAGTGGACGACCCGGGATGAATGGAGACGTGCCATGACATCTTGCGGAAAGCTTCACCCAGGCTCAAAGAGACGGACGGATATTTTCAAGACTCAAGGCTTACCTGCACAGCCAAAAGTCATTATGGGCTCCGGCTTGGTTGGACAATGTGGCGACTCTGGACAGGCGGTGCTAGCAGATGTAGAAGAACGGTAGGATTGTATGGGCACCGACAGGGGATCAGAGGGACCCGTTGAAAGACCATGTTTTGATCATCCGGTCTTCAAACACCCTGAAGTGCGAGGACATACACGGAGGCGATCAAATCTTGTGGGGAACGTGTGCAAAACTCTGCAGAGTACTCAAACCTAATCGATTAGCTGTGTCCACGGTGATGGACAACTTGAGCCGAAGGCATTGAAAATTTCCTGAACTCTCAACACAACTTAATAATGATGTGGGAATTATTGACAACTCGGGTACGAGAATTGGTTGGCGGAACCATCTCGTTAACAATAAACAACGTAGTAATATTTTGCTTTTAACCCTCTCTTGATGTAGGAGAAAACTTGCTTTTCGCTAAAAACTTATAGCCCCACCTGCCATATATGCATCTAGAATAGATGATTATTATTTCACCCCCTCTCTTTGATGACTTGCCGGCATATTCAATATGCTGACCTACACGGCTGCAACGTCTTATGTTGCAGATACTTTCTTCGACGAGTAAGTGTACGATTCAGGGTTACGGTCCGCACTCAACCTGCCATTGGTGTTATTTGGGACTGCACTCCCTTGACTGCTTCCGCTGAGATTTTAAGGTATATATCAGTTTTACTCTATTTACATGTGGTTGCACTTTGATATATACATTGATGTACTGTGTGTGCCAACATACTGAACTAGGGATGGTACAGATACACAAAGGCTTGACTCGTTTCGAGTCGTGTCGCTACAGACACCCCTCCCGATGGTCCCCGGTACCCTCCAAGCACTCCCGGTACACTACCAAAGTACCAGAAACTTTCCCGGTGACCAAAACAGACTTCCTATATATAAATCTTTACCTCTGGACCATTCCGGAGCTCCTCGTGACATCCAGGATCTCATCTTTGACTCCGAACAACTTTCAGTTACCAACACACATAACTCTATAATACCGAAACGTCAACGAACCTTAAGTGTGCAAACCCTGCCGGTTCGAGAACTATGTAGACATGACGGGAGACATTCTCCGATCAATAACCAATAGCGGCAGCTGGATGCCAATATAGGCTCCTACATATTCTACGAATATCTTTATCGGTTGAACCTCTATGTCAAGGATTCAGTTAATCCCATATGATGTTCCCTTTTCCCTTCAGTATGTTACTGGCCCGAGATTTAATCGTCGGTATCTCCATACCTAGTTCAGTCTCGTTACCGGAAAGTCTCTTTACTCGTTCCGTAATACAAGATCCCTGTGACCAAGTCCTTAGTCACATTGCTTGCAAGGCTTGTTGTGATGTTGTTTTACCGAGTAGGCCCTGAGATACCTCTCCGTGACACGGAGTGACAAATCCCAGTCTTGATCCATGAAAACACCACAGACACTTTCGGAGATACCTGTAGAGCACCTTTATAGTCACCCAGTTACGTTGTGATGTTTGATACACACAAGGTATTCCTCCTGTGTCTGGGAGTTGCATGATCTCATGGTCATATGAACAAATACATTGACATGCAGAAAACAGTAGGTAAACTGGCACGATCGTATGCTACGTTCAAAGTTTGGGTCTTGTCCATCACAACATTCTCCTAATGATGTGATCCCGTTATCAAGTGACAACACTTGTCTATGGCCAGGAAACCTTTACCATCTTTGATTAACGAGCTAGTCAACTAGAGGCTCACTAGGGCCAGTGTGTTGTCTATGTGTCCACACATGTATTTGAGTTTCCAATCAATACAATTCTAGCATGGATAATAAACGATTATCATGTACAAGGAAATATAATAATAACCAATTTATTATTGCCTCTAGGGCATATTTCAAACACATGTTTAGAGTAATAGTAGTAGATTTAGAATCATTTCGGTCTACTTGACACGGACGTGATGCCTATATGCATAATCATTTCCTTGGAAATCTTCATAATTATTCCATTTTCTATCAATTGCTCGACACTAATTTGTTCACCCACCGTATTATTTTCCTTTATGAGAGAAGCCTTTAGTGAAACCTATGGCCCCGGGTCTATTTTCCATATTATACTTTCATATCTATAAACCAAAAATACCAAAAATATATTGCTGCTATTTATTTACTTTTGTTTTACTTTTAGTTCTAGCAATATTTTATCTATCTCTATCAGATCTCATGCTTGCAAATAACTATGAAGGGATTGACAACCCCTTTTGAGCGTTGGGTGCAAGTGTTTGAGTCTTTGTGTAGGTGCTAAGATTGGTGCATTGCTTGTTCCTCCTACTGGATTGATACCTTGGTTCTCAACAAACTGAGGGAAATACTTATCTACTTTGTTGCATCACCCTTTCCTCTTCAAGGGAAAACCAACACAAGCTCAAGAGCTAGCACCTTGCGGATGAATCGGCAAGCGGTGTTGACGCCCTCTTCAACCACAACCCTAATGGAGAGTCTTCCATGGGAGACACCGGATCTATTTTCCCCCTCAATAACGAGATTGGGGAAGCCTTGGAAGAAGAATAGGTCGGGGAACCAGATGACCCTCCTCGACAAGTTACTATTTACATGGCTGGAGCCGCACGTGCACGACACCTAGTTGCAGCAGGAGATACACATGAAGCCGATGCAACAACTAAAACGCTAATGACCCACAAGTATATCGGGTCAATTGTAGCCTTTTCAATAAGTAAGACTGTCGAACCCAACGAGGAGCAGAAGGAAATGAAAAGTGGTTTTCAGCAAGCTAATGTCTGCAAGTGCTAAACTTGTAAGTAGCGGGGTAGTTTGATAGCAAGATAATTTGTAATGAGGAAGTAACAATAGTAGTAACAAAAGTGCAACAAGGTAGCCAAATCATTTTGAGGACAGGCCAAAACGGACTCTTATGATAAGCAAAGTATTCCCGAGGGTACATGGGAATTTCATCTAGTCACTTTCATCATGTTAGCTTAATTCGTGTTCGCTACTTTGATAATTTGGTATGTGGGTGGACCAGTGCCTAGGTGCTGTTCTTACTTGAACAAATCTCCTACTTATGATTAACCCCGTCGCAAGCATCCGCAACTATGAGAAAAGTATTAAAAATAAATTCTAACCATAGCATTAAACTTTTGGATCCAATCGGTCCCTTACGGAACAACGTATAAACTAGGGCTTAAACTTCTGTCACTCTCACAACCCATCATCTAATAACTACTCCACAATGGATTCCCTTAGGCCCAAATATGGTGAACTGTCATGTAGTCTACGTTCACATGACACCACTAAGGGAATCACAACATACATATTATTAAAATATCGAACACATATCAAGTTCACATGATTACTTGCAACATGATTTCTCCCGTGACCTCAAAAACAAAAGTAACTACTCACAAATGATAATCATGCTCAAGCTCAGAGGGGTATTAAATAGCATAATGGATATGACCAAATAATCTTCCACAAAATAAACCATATAGTAATCAACTACAAGATGTAATCAACACTACTAGTCACCCACAAGCACCAATCTATAGTTTCGGTATAAAGATTAAACACAAGAGTTGAACTAGGGTTTGAGAGGAGTTGGTGCTGTTGAAGATGTTGATGAATATAGCCCTCCCCAAGATGGGAGAGTTTTTGGTGATGATGATGACGATGATTTCCCCCTCCGGGGAGGGGGGGACTTCCCCTGGCAGAATCGCTCCGTCGGAGAGCAAAAGTGCTCCTGGCCAAGTTCCACTTCAAGACGGCGGCGCTTCGTCTCGAAAGTTCTCTCCACCTTTTTTCTAGGTAAAAATTACTTATATACGAGAAGAGGGGCACCGGAGGTGGGCCTGGGTGAGCACAACCCACCGGGGCCCACCTGGGCTCCCTGGCTTGCCCACGTGGGTTGTGCCCACCTGGTGGGGCCCCTCTGGTACTTATTTGCTAGAATATTCCTCAAATATTCCATAAAAATTCCTCATAAAGTTTCAGATCATTTGGAGTTGTGCAGAATAGGTAGCCTAACGTAGCTTTTTGAGGTCCGGATTTCCAGCTCCCAGAATTCTCCCCCTTTGTGTATACCTTGCATATTATGAGGGAAAGGGCATTAGAATTACTCCAAAAGGCATTATTAATAAATAAATAAAATAACAGTAGGAAAACATGATGCAAAATGGACATATCAACTCCCCCAAGCTTAGACCTTGCTTGTCCTCAAGTGAAAACTGAAATCGAGAAACATGTCCACATCTTAGAGAGAGAGGTGTCGATAAAAACAAAAATACGGACATAGCAGCATCATGTTACTTATTATAATGGCAACAAACTTTAATATAAATTTTTTATCATAGGCTTCTCATGAACAAGTGAAAATTCATCACAACATCAAAGTATAAAGCATAAACTCTATTGGAAACCAACAAACTATGTTCTCAATCAATTTTGCAACTACAATTCATCATCTTTTCAGGAAGGGTCACATATCGGATCCTTTAGGCATGTCCACATACTCAACCATCATTTAGTCTTCTATGATTGCTAACACTTACCTCGTCCAGATGAGCAAAACGTTTCAACCTGACACATAGAAAGATAGGGGCTTATAGTTTCGCCTCCCAAGGAATTCACCTCAAGGGTGATGTCAACAATAATAACTCATGCTACCCATATTCAAATGTCTATATGTGCCTAGATCTTTCCTCGCCACATGATGCTTTCCAAAGGAGAAAATAAAAAGTAATAGAGAGAAAAACTTTCACTCTTCCACGAAATTAAATACATAAAAGTAAAGGATAGGCCCTTCGCAGAGGGAAGCAGAGGTTGTCATGCGCTTTTTTTTGTATGCTCAACCCCTTAGTGCAAGGGAACGTCACCTTATATTGCCCCTTGTGATGGAAACCTTTATTACGCACTCTTTCACTTTTATTCTTCACCATCACAAGTTCGTACAACGCTCAATTTTACCTTACACTAAATGATCTTACACTTTTAGAAGCAATTTTTATTGTCCTTTTTGCACCGATGACAACTTACTTGAAGGATCTTACTCAATCCATAGGTAGGTATGGTGGAATCTCAAACAAGATTTGGGTTTAAGGGTTTTGGATGCACAAGTAGTATCTCTACTTAGTGCAGAGTTTTTGTCTAGCAAAGATAGGGGCAAGCACCACATGTTGAAGGATCCATGAAAATATAACTTCTGTGTGTATATGAACAAACATAATTCATTACGTTGTCTTCCTTGTCCAACTTCAACAATTTTGGCATACAATATTTTGATGGGTGATCACAATCACAAAATATTTCCAGGATAGTGTATTTGCATGTGAATCATCTCTTCCCTTCTTAATTCTTTCATGAGTTGCATCATTGAACAATGCTATGTTTGTCAATCTACAATAAAAATTTCTACTTATACTTTTCCGTGTGTAATGTCATCACTTACCATAAGATTAGCATATGATCTTTTTCATTTAGTTCCTTCCCAAGAAAGTAAAGAAGGAAAAACACAAAGTAAACTATATTATATATCTCGCACACGATTGCATAGATTGATCACCAAGCAAACTCTTGAAAACAAAGGATCCAACTAATCTATTATTCATCTAAAGCAAAAGATAACCATGGATCAAACTGAGAAGTAAAGTCAAAAGATAGTGGAGATGATACGATGCCGGGGCACCTCCCCTAACCTTGGCGAAAGTCAAGGGGAGTGCCCATACCCGATACTCAAATTTATTTTGGTGATGAATAAAGAGGTGGTGGTGATGGAGTAGAAGCAATCTTGTCCTACGGTTTCCATGGCAGAGGCTCACCGTAATAAGAGGAAGAGTGAATCTCTCGGATCCTGCAACTGGCAGCCAAACTCATACCTTTAAACCTTTCCTCATATTCAAAGACATGGCTTTGAAGGTCGTGGATCTGGCTATGGAGGAAGTTGATTTGCTTGTTGAGGGAGAAGACGATGTCCTTCATGGACTTGCCATCCACCTTGAGATCACGGGTGTAGTCCGCGATCAAGAGGTGATTGGCAATGAGCCCACGTTCCACCATCCCCTTGCACCGGAAGACTTCCTGCTCCATAGCTTCAAGCCTGGCCTCCATGGATCCAGTCCCCTTGCATCCTTGCACATCGCGGATGTGCAGCACCCCATCGTGCATCTGGATAGCTTGAGGGTGTTGCATCACTTCCTGCATAAATGGGTTGATGACGTCGTCGAAGAACTTGTCCTTGGAGGATCTTGAAGCGGCCATGGTGGATTGGATCTGACAGAAAACAACAAGAAAAGAAAACAGTATATTTCTTCGTGATACGAAGGTCAACATGTTCGAGGGGTATATAGAGATTTTTTTTATCTTGGGGAACAATCAGAACGGAAGAAAAACGGAGTCCGAAAAGTACCCGAGGTGGGCAGAACCCACCGGGGTATCATGCCCACCAGGGTCACTTTCCAAAACTCACAAAAGATATTTTTGCGAATTTTTCATAGTACGATTACTTACTGTATCATGCAACTCCCTTTTTTCACGATTCTGGAGTGTTCCGGAAGGTTTCTTATGTGTTCTTATCGTGTCATAGTTTCGATAATATTTCTTTCAACATTTATGGGCGTACCTGAGATATATTTTTTTATTCGTTGCCCATTGAGAACATTTGGGTTAGTACCTTCGGCATTATTTATTTTGATAGCTCAAGTTCGATAGACCTCCTCGATAACATAAGGTCCTTCCCATTTGGAGAGGAGTTTTCCTGCAAAGAATCTGAAACATGAGTTGTACAAAAGAACATATTCTCCAACTTTGAAATCACGCTTTTGGATTCTTTTGTCATGCCACCTTTTAACTTTTTCTGTAAATAACTTTGCATTTTCATAAGCTTGGGTTCTCCATTCATCTAATGAGCTAATATCAAATAACCTATTTTCACCAGCAAGTTTGAAATCATAGTTGAGTTCTTTGATTGCCCAATATGCTTTATGTCCTAACTCAAGAGGCAAATGACAAGCTTTTACATAAACTATTTTATAAGGAGACACACCCATAGGATTTTTATATGCTGTTCGATAAGCCCAAAGTGCATCATCTAATTTCTTAGACCAATTCTTCCGAGACCTATTGATAGTCTCTTGTAAGATTAGTTTTATTTCTCTATTGTTGAGTTCAACTTGACCACTAGACTCAGGATGATAAGGTGATGCACTTATTTGGTTACCATCATACTTAGCAAGCATTTTACGGAAAGCACCATGAATAAAGTGTGAACCACCATCAGACATTAAATATCTAGGGACTCCAAACCTTGGGAAAATAACTTCCTTAAGCATTTTAATAGAGGTGTTGTGATCAACACTACTAGTTGGAATAGCTTCTACCCACTTAGTAACATAATCAAAAGCAACCAAAATATGTGTATACTCATTAGAGGAAGGAAAAGGTCCCATGAAATCAAATCCCCAAACATCAAATGGTTCAACAGAAAGTGAATAATTCATAGGCATTTCTTGACGCTTACCGATATTACCTATTCTTTGACATTCATCACAAGATGAGACAAACTTATGGACATCCTTGAAGAGAGTAGGCCATTAAAAACCAGATTGCAATACCTTATGAGCGGTTCTGTCTCCCGCGTGATGCCCTCCATAAGCTTCGCAGTGACATTTCCGTAGGATTTTTTCCTATTCATGCTCAGGTACACACATCTAATAATACCATCTACTCCTTCTTTATAAAGATGTGGGTCATCCCAAAAGTAATGTCGTAAATAATAGAAGAATATTTTCTTTTGTTGGTATGTGAAGCTAGGTGCTATGTACTTACAAACAGTATAATTAGCATAATCAGCATACCAAGGTGTACTATTAGAAACATTAATTGCAGATAATTGTTCATTAGGAAAGCTATCATTAATAGGTTGTGGGTCATCAAGAATATTTTCAAGCCTAGACAAGTTATCACCTACGGGGTTCTCTGCTCCTTTCCTATCAGTGATATACAAATCAAATTCTTGTAAAAGAAGAACCCACCTAATGATTCTATGTTTAGCATCTTCATTTTTCAAAAGATATTTAATAGAAGCATGATCGGTGTGAACAATAACTTTAGAATCAACAATGTAAGATCTGAATTTATCACAAGCAAATACTACTGCTAACAATTCTTTTTCAGTAGTAGCATAATTTCGTTGAGCATTATCCAAAGATTTACTAGCATAATGGATAACATTCAATTTCTTATCAACTCTTTGTCCTAGAACAGCACCAATAGCATAATCACTCACATCACACATAATCTCAAAAGGCAAGTTCCAATCAGGTGGTTGAACAACAGGTGCAGTAATTAAGGCTTCCTTTCGTGTTTCAAAGGCTTCCAAACAATCATAATCAAACACAAAAGGAATATCCTTTTGCAAAAGATTTGTAAGAGGCCTAGAAATTTTGCAAAAGTCTTTTGATAAACCTCCTATAGAAACCAACATGACCAAGAAAACTACGAATACATTTGATATCTTTAGGATATGGCATTTTCTCAATTGCATCAACCTTGGCTTTGTCCACCTCAATGCCTCTTTCACAAACTTTATGGCCCAAAGCAATACCTTCGTTAACCATAAAGTGGCACTTCTCCCAATTCAAGACAAGATTTCTTTGTTCGCATCTCTGCAAAACTGGATCAAAATTGCTTAAACAATCATCAAAAGACTTCCCATAAACACAAAAATTATCCATGAAAACCTCAACAATCTTTTCACAGAAATCAGAGAATATAGCAGTCGTACATCTTTGAAAGGTAGCAGGTGCATTACATAAACCAAAAGGCATACGTCTATAAGCATAAGTTCCAAAAGGACAAGTAAAAGTGGTCTTTTCTTGATGAGGTTGTGAAACACGTATTTGTAAAAAACTAGAATATCCATCAAGAAAGCAAAAATATGTGTGCCTAGATAGTCTTTCTGACATTTGATCAATAAACGGCAGAGGGTAATGATCTTTTCTAGTTGCTTCGTTTAATTTTTAAAATCAATTACCATTCTATAGCTTGTGACAATTCTTTGTAGAATAAGTTCATTCTTATCATTAGGAACAACAGTAATAGCTCCCTACTTAGGGACACAATGAATAGGACTTACCCATCTACTATCAGCTATAGGATAAATTATACCTGCTTATAGAAGTTTCAATATTTCCGTTCTTACCACTTATTCCATCTTCGGATTTAACTAACATTGGTGATCAACAACGGATTTAGCATCAGGTTCCATATTAATCTTGTGCTGACATAGAGTGGGACTAATGCCCTTAAGATCATCAAGAGTATATCCAATAACAGCTTGGTGCTTCCTTAGAACTTTCAATAATCTTTCTTCTTCGTGTTCTGAAAAGTTAGCACTAATAATAACAGGATATATCTTTTTCTCATCAAGATAAGCATATTTCAAAGTGTCTGGCAATTGTTTTAATACAAACACAGGGTCACTTTTAGGTGGAGGGGGTCCTCCTAGAGTTTCAATATGCAAATTGTATTTAAGCAGAGGTTGTTGTTCGAAAAAGATTCGATCTATTTCATTTCTTTCACGCATATGCAAATCATTTTCATGGTCTGGCAAATATTGTTCTAAAGGATCAGTAGGAGGTACATCAATAGAAGCAAGACCAATAATTTCATCCTTACTAGGCAAATCTTTCTTATGTGGTTTTCTACTAAACTTGGAAAAGTTAAATTCATGACATTCATCACCAAAGCTAACATCGACAGTTTGTTTCTTACAACCTATTTCGGCATTGATCGTGTTCAAGAAAGGTCTACCAAAGATAATGGGACAAAAGTCATCTTGTGGGGAGCAAGGAACAAGAAAATCAATAGGGTATTTTATCTTCCCACACAAGACTTCAATATGTCTGAGAATCCCAATTGGTGATATAGTATCTCTATTGGCAAGTTTAATAGTGACATATATGTCTTCTATTTCAGGAGGTGCTATTTCATTCTTAATTTCTTCATATAAGGAAAAAAGGAATACCACTCACACCAGCACCTAGGTCACATAACCCATGATAATAGTGATCTCCTATCTTAATTGAGACAACACGCATGCCAACAACTGGTCTATTTTTATCTTTTTTATCCGGTTTGGAAATTCTAGAAGCTTCATGAGAGAAGTAAATAACATGCCCATCGATATTATCGACCAAGAGATCTTTAATCATAGCAACACTAGCTTCAACTCTGATTTGTTCACCTAGTTTGGGTGTTCTAAAATAACTTTTGTTAACCACAGTTGAAGCTTTAGTATGTTCTTTCATCCTAACACGGAAAGGTGGTTTTTCAATATAAGCAGTGGGAACAACTGGATCAACATTGTAAATGATAGTTTCTTCTTCAGTTTTTACCGGTTCTTTAATTTCTTCTTTAATAGGTGGGTGATATTTAAACCACTTCTCCTTAGGGAGATCAACATGAGTAGCAAAAGATTCACAAAAGGAAGCTACTATCTCAGAGTCAAGTCCATATTTAGTTCTAAACTTTCTAAGCAATGGTATTCATAAAAGATTTAACACAATCAAACTTAGGTTCAATACCTGACTCTTTACCTTCATTGAGTTCCCAATCTTCATAGTTGCGTTTAATTCTTTAAAAAATATCCCACCGAAATTCAATAGTTTCTTCATAAAGGAACGAGTACAAGAAGTATCGAGCATGGATTGATCATTACGAGAAAGACGAGCATAAAAATTCAGAATAATAATTTCTCTTGAAAGCTTATGATTGGGGCATGAATATAACATTGACTTAAGCCTCCCCCAAGCTAGAGCGATACTTTCTCCTTCACGAGGCCAAAAATTATATATACAATTCTGATCATGATGAACTAGATGCATAGGATAATTTTTTGATGGAATTCCAATTTCAACTGATTCCAGTTCCAAGATCCAATATCATTGCATAGGCGATACCATGTCAATGCTTTTGCCTTCAAACATAAAGGGAAAACCTTCTTCTTAGCTTCATCTCCGGGTAAACCTGCAAACTTAAACAATCCACAAATTTCATCCACACATAGCAAGTGCATATCAGGATGTTCGGTCCCATCTTCTGCATAAGGATTAGCTAGGAGTTGTTCTACCATACCCGAAGGAATTTCGTATTCAATATTTTCAGTAGTGTCACACCCTGTTTTTACCTTACTTCAACTATAGCCTTTTCAAAAATCTGAGTTTATTAACACTTTTTAAGAAAGTGTTATGAGTGCCACGATTGCCATTGTTTGTATGCATGCTTGAGTGAGTGGATCCAAAAACCATATTTTTATAACATGTTATTTTCGAAAAGATCCTTTTTCTCAATTTGGCTATTTCAAATCCTTGCTTAGGGTTTGCACTACAAGACCCTGATTCCAAGCGAGTGCCTTCATCCAAAGATTGTATACTGGTTTTATCACTATTATAACTCTCCAATATCATAAAATAATTCTTTCAGAAAATGTGTTTTGATTTTATTTCATGTCCTTTTCTGAGGCCAGAAATGATATTTCTGTAAAATTATTTTTCTGCCTTAGAAAAATCTGAGAAAATTTCGGGATACTCACAAGACATATATTTTCCATACATAAGATTTTCAACCCCTACTTATGTTCAAATTATTTGAGAAAATCCTTGAAAACCTATTCTGTCTGTTTTGACCTTTTGAAATATTTCCAAAATAAATATTTCCAAAAATTCCCAAAAAATTATAGCATGCTTCCCAAGTTATATTTGGTGGCCATGCCAAATTTCACCTCATTCCAAGATGATTGGGATTACCAAATAATCCTAAAACCCTCTCTGTCCAGAATAAAGTTGGAGCAACTCTACATAACAAAGTGTGTCCAAATGGCTTCAAACTTTGCAGGAGTGATCGACACCCCAAATGAGGAGACCCTGCCAAAAATTGGATTTGTGGTGATTAATTTACCCATATTCCCTTTTGAAAGGACAGAACTGCCCATTTGGGGGTGATTTCAAGTTTGCACTGCCAAACTTGTCCAATGGAGCTCAAATTTGTTGGAGCATCCTACTTTTGCATCAAATCCGATCTTGTTAACTGTCAGCATCACTGGCTAAGGGGCATCTAACCCCACCCTTGGACACGCCAGACACAGCGAAAGCACCCCAGAGCGCGCCAGCATGTCGTGGCATGCCAAAACTGCGCTCTAGGCATGCTACGGGGCACCCCCAAGGCAAAGGAGGCCAGCCCCGGCCGGCTCTCACCTCCCTTCGGTGTCTCTTTGCGTCTCCGACAACCCTCCTGCATCAGGGCAGCCTCAGAGCCCTTCCCCCCTCCCACTCTCCTGACAAGGGCGACGCGTGCCCGCGCGTGCCAGATTCGGCCAGAAGAGCGCGGCCCCGGAGCACGCGCGCACTGAATCTCCTCTCCCTCTCGTTGAGACACTAGGGTCCTAAACCACGTCCGCAAAACTGTGGTATCGACCCCGAGCTTTCTCTCCCTCTCCTACAAGCCACAGTGAAACTACCGGCGCTCCCCGCTTGGTGCACCATTGTTGGCCTATAAATAGGCCTCCCCCCTTTGCTCCAGCACCTCACACCACTCCTCCAGACCCTCAGTCAAGCCCCTAGCCACCGCATTCGAGTACAGAGAGCTCCGGTGCTTGAGATCGACCGAGGCCCCGCCGCTTCGGAGCTCCGTCGATCTCGGGCTACAGGACAGCTCTCGCGCTCCTCTCGCCTCCTCCGTGACTGTAGTGAGCTCACGGAGCTTCTCCACCTCTTCCCCGAGCGTTTCCCTGTCTGTAGCACCCTTCTCCTCCACCTCCCGAATCGGCTCCGCCGTGGCCTCGTCGTCGCGGGTGACCCAGGGCCTCCCTGTCGTTCCTTCGACCACCAGCAGGTAGGCGGCGATGCGCCGGTTCCATTCCTGTAGTCGTTGGGACATGAGGGCGTCGGTATCACCCTGGGGATGTCTCCCCTCCCCTCTAACCAGATGAGGAAGACAACCTCGACACGCATGCCCCACCTGTCGGTGGCCAGTCTCTCCTCCTCTCTCCTCTCTCTGCCTTTGACCACAAGGGCTAGCGCGTCAAGTTTGAACCTGACGGCGTGCGCAGCTAGGCTCCTCGCTGGCTAACTAGCCGGCTAGCCAGTTGGGCCGGCCCAGCCACTGGCCGAGCCAGGCCAGGGTTGAGCCCCCTTCCTATTTTTATTTTTAATATGCTTTTAAAAGATTTTTGCAGAGATTATTATTTAACCAAATTTAAATATTTTTCGACCACAATTCTTCTAAAAATATGTAGAATTTAATAGACCTATTATACTAATTATTATGAAAACTTTTCTGCATAGTTATAATTAAAAGGCTTCTTTTGAATACTTTAGCTCCTGTTATTTGGATTTTGAAAACAATCTTTTCATCAAAACCAGACACAAATATTTGTAAAAGTATATTACAGATTTATCAAAGTAGGATAGCATTTTTAAAGTGAGTTTGTGCTCTGTTTTTGTGTGAGTTACTTATTTTATTACTATTATTACGATGATAGATTCCGCATTCGACGAAGGAGTTGGACTCGAAGACCCCGAAGACCCGGGATACCTAGCTGATCAAGGCAAGCAACCGTTTGACCATATTTCAGCAAAATATTTATTGCATGCCAATTAGAGTAATATTCCCGTTGCAAATGATCATGAGTATTCGGTAAACCATCGATATGGTGTTACCGATGACTCCTCTGGAGTACTTGCATTTGAGCATGATCCTACCACCTAGCTGATAATATGTTGACAAGTAGACAGTAATGCTACACATAGAAAGAGCATGTGCATGATGATGGACAGAGTTGATATCAAAGGTTTTATGAAAACCCCGTCGGGTGCCACTAATGCCTGAGGGTGATGATTATTTAGGCGGCCACTTGTGAAGAAGTGGTGCATCAGGTATATTTGGTGTGAGTGGTTTCGGAAACAGGATAAGATTTATGATGTGTCGACCGTCCCAACCTTACATGTGCGACCACGTTACCACTTTATGGGACGGGGCTTTGTTGATTACTTCGGTCGGTGCTAGCAAAGAGCTACATTACTAGTGTCGGGAGTCATATGTGGTCACTCTCGTGACAAGGTCGTACCAGGTAAGTCGACTATGCCGTTTTTACGTGTTTCGGGCACAAAGTTGGTCCCCGCATGGATGATACGGTCTAGACTCGGTGCTCGTAAGACGTACATCATGTGGGCTGGGTACCAATCGACTGGAACTCTTTGTCTAGTATATTGAGGGGAAAGGAAATGATCGGGTACTTCCCTGGAGTATGTTATATACCGCGAGTCCTGGATGATACGGAAGTTTCTCGGATCTCGTGGGTACAGCGTACAACCTCTGCGAAGTGTAAAACTATTCAAATAGCCATGTCCACAATCAAGTACAGTTGGGTAATCCTGCTTAAACTACGTCCAGTCGTTTCCGCATAATCCAAGTGTGTGTGTGTGTGTGTGTTGAAGGTGTTATCTGAAATAGTTGATATGACCAAGTTTGGTTACTTGGCCTATCGGGTGAACTCGAAGTGTTCAGCCCTCAGCAGATATGTTGATATTTGTAACATGTTCTTCTGAATACCATCTAGCTTATGATGCATATCCATACCCATCTATGATTATGTTTATTTACATTCAAACTTGCTTTCCGCAAATGCTGCATAACACTTTTTATCATACTAACTGAATTTTCCATATCATGGGTTGTTTGCTAGTACATTCAAAGTACTCACTGGCTTGCCACTGGTTATGTTATTGACCAAACATGGAAGAACCGGAGTTTGGAGAAGAATTCGTCATCGGAGACGGACACGGAAACTACGACGCTTCCCTGTGAGAATGCATGTTGGTGAAGGCTGATGGCATGGGCTCTCGTTTATTCCCAAGAATTCCGGTAGTAGTTGTATCGGTGTGTTTGGCCTTATAGGCTCTATCTCTGTGAGACTTGACCATGATGGTCATTTGTTGTATCAAACGGTATGTTGGATGTAAGACTCTTAATATTTAGTATTTGTGTGTTCGATGAGCATTGATCTCTGGGATCACTGAGCACGTTCATTCCACGATCTCGACTCATAAGTAGGGGTCCCCATAGAGCTGGTATCAGAGCCATCCTTATTGTAGGAAGCCTAAGGAGCATGGACGATAGCCGAGACGATTAGTACACTCATCCTTCGCACTTGAGATTTCTACAACTTACTACTATTTCATACCACCCACAAATTTCTAACCCTCTCCTAAACACCTTGTAGATGGCCGTCGTACCTGAGACACTTCTGGAAACTTGCCTTCCCTTGATTTTGGGAGACAGCCTGGAGAAGTGTCAAGTATGCCGCACGCCCATTTTCCTCCACCATGAGCCATGGGTCAACGCCGACACAAAGGAATATCACGTAGACATGATAGTGAAGGCAAATGACTCCCCAACTAGTTGGATTTTTGAAGGACCACATATGGAGAACCTAGTGTTGGTAGTGGAGACGGCAACACGAGAGGCGCTCGTGCATCTCTGCGATATGCTTCCCGAGATGGCCAACGAGCCGGCTACTCGTCACCTACTTTTTGTTAAGTATGGGCTTGACGGGAGATGGACACTCAACCCATCCCTGGAAGACGGGACGCCGCTCAGGTTTCAGACCTACTATAGCCTCTACGCTAACACCCTCCCTCATCTTCTGATCAAGGAATCCGTGGCGCTTCGCCAAGAACTACACCAAGTCAAGGACCTATTCCGCCTGGAAAAGATGAAGACCCGCAAGGTCAAGAAGGAAGGAGCACCCAGAGGGTAGCCTACCATTGCCTTCCGAGGAGGGATACCACCGCTCCAGGCCACTCCTATACAGATTCGCCGTCTAACCGCGGAAGAATACACTGAGCTTCTCACCGCTTCGCCAATAAAACGATGTTGTGATGGACCTCTTCCAGCTCCCACACCTCCGAAGGAAGAAGTCACCGACAAGGATGAAGATGAAGAACCTGTATAGAGAACGAGTAGTCCGCCACTTAGCGAAACAACTTACGAAAGTTAGGAGTCTACCTAGCAAAGTCGAGTCCGTGTATCAGTTCATGAGAACCAAGAATGTTGTGTGCTTCATGTTCATGTTTTGATGCAAGCCGCATTTCTGCCTTAGGCAGCTAGTAAGCGACTACATCACTTGTTTTAATTAGTAATTGCATTACTTTCCTCAAACCTTTTTGTTTGTCTCACACACTTGCACAGTACCAAACGCCCTTATCTAGGAGTGTCATCCCTTATGATTTCCCGACCACTTCCGAATATTGACCTGTTTGCTCCCAAAAAGGATAGTGATTTCTACTCCCACAGCACCTTCGGCAACCCCAACACTACTGCTTCTGGCCAGTAGCCGGGAACCGGTGGGTCTGCCCAAGCTGCAGATCACCCCGAGCAGCAGCAAGGCAACATTGCCCCGCCGCCACCTCCTCCAGAGAGCATGACCGTGTCTCAGTTCCTCCAAGCTATCCGAGAGGAACGTCAAGCCAACAATGTCGCCATCCAGGACCTGTCTCAAGTCTTAGTGAACAATCCGTCGCAGAACGGAAATGGAAACAGTCGCTCCATGTTGTCTGAGTTAATGAGGACTATGCCTCCCATATTCACGGAGACAACTGAACCGTTGGATGCCAATGACGGGATCCGTACCATCGAAGACCTCCTCGCGCTGGTCAAATGCAGCGATGACCGCGAGAAATTCCTTTATGCTTATCACTGTATCGAAGGCATGGCCAAGGCTTGGTGGGATGGGTTCCAGCTCATGCGGGAAGGACAGGCTATCTCTTGGACTGGCTTCAAGAAAGGATTCCGCACCGCTCACATTCCCTGTGGAATGATGACCATTAAGAAGTGGGAATTCCGAGCTCTGAGGCAAGGCAGTGGAACCGTCAAGGAGTACCTGCAAAAGTTTAACCTTTTGTCACGGTATGCACCAAAAGGCGTCAACACTGAAGCTACGAAGGTGCAAAGCTTCATGGAAGGACTCCAGCAGTCGCTTCAGTATCATCTTTTGTGTGTGAATGTCGGACCTTCTGCGACCTAGTAAACAAGGCTCTTATGCTGGAAGATAAGCATCGTGCGATGGATGACACCCGCAAGCGTAAGCTTTTGGGCAGTGGATGTCCCAGTAACCAGAAGTCACATCTGTGGCAATCCGCCCCGGCAAGACCCAACTATCAGCAACAGCAGTATAAGGCACGAACGTTTTGCCGGAACTACCAGCCCCAGTAGCATGCCAACCCCAAGCCAGCGATAAATCTGCCCAACAGTAGTGGAATCAAGCTCAACATTCCAGGGCAGGTTACCTGCTTTGGATGTGGTCAGACTGGGTACTATTCCAAGCAGTGCCCCAACAAGAAGCCCCATGCACCATGCCCCACTGCGCCAAATCAAGGACAAGGTCATGGATCCCCAAGCAGGAACCAGCCTCCCCACAACCAGCAGTACCACATCAGGCAAAGCCGAGGAGGACCCGTACTGCATTCTGGGCACGTTCCTCGTCAACTCCACCTCGGCAACAGTATAGTTTGATTGTGGTGCTTCGCATTCTTTTGTCACCAAAAAGTTTCGTAAAAATGTGGTTTGAAGCCTACCATCCTTAATGGGAAAATGGCAGTACATACCCCGGGAGCAGTGTTAAGGACCAATCTAGGATGTAGAGGAGTCCGGATCAACATGAATGGGATAAGCTTCAATGCAGATCTCATTGTCCTTAAGTCACAAGGCTTGGACGTGATCCTTTGTATGGATTGGCTAGCCAGGCACCAAAGCATACTGGACTGCGCCAAAAGGGCTATTACCATGACAAGTGACCAAGGGGTCAAAGTCAAGTATGTCCCTGAACCCACCTCCACTCAAGTTCCTCTGGTTAATTGCCTTTCGAAAGAAGAGTTGGACCGAGTGCCAATAGTCTCTGAGTATCCCGGCGTCTTTCCTGATGAGCTGCGTGGGATGCCTCCTGACCGAAACATAGAGTTCATCATTGAGTTCATGCCTCGATCAAGGCCTATCTATAAGAACCCCTATAGGATGGGATCCGAAGAGCTAGCAGAGTTGAAGAAGCAGTTTGATGAGCAACTCAGGAGGAGATTCATCTGTCCGAGTGCATCACCTTGGGGATCTCCTGTTCTGTTCGTGTCCAAGAAGGATGGGACTATCAGGCTCTGCGTCGATTATCGTTCCCTCAATGAAGTCACGATAAAGAACAAGTACCCACTCCCCAAGATTGAAGACTTATTTGATCAGTTAAATGGTGCTAAGGTATTTTCCAAGATCGACCTCAGATCCGGATATTACCAACTGAAGATCCGACCCGAGGACATACCTAAGACGGCATTCGTGACCCGGTATGGTCTATACGAGTGCAAAATCATGTCATTTAGGTTGACTAATGCCCCAACATACTTCATGTACCTCATGAACAAAGTCTTCATGGAATATCTGGATAAGTTTGTCGTCGTCTTCATCGATGACATATTAATCTTCTCCAAGTCCGAAGAAGAACATGAGCAACACTTGAGGCTAGTGTTGGAAAAGCTTTGAGAGCACTAACTTTATGCCAAGCTTAGCAAATGCAAATTCTGGCTGCACGAAGATGGATTCTTGAGTCATACCATGATGGCAAACGGATTGGCAGTCGATCCTTCCAAGACTACCACGATAACCAACTAGGAGTCGCCAATCAATCTCAAGGAAGTCAGAAGCTTCCTCGGACTCGCGAGATACTACCGCAAGTTCGTGGAAGGATTCTCCCACATCTCCCGACCAATGACTCAGGTCTTGAAGAAGGGCAAGAAGTTGGAATGGACGCCGGAATGCGAAGAAACCTTCCAGGAACTGAAGAATAGATTGACTGCCGCCGCGGTACTAGCTACTCCGGATATCAGCAAGGAGTTTGTGATATACTATGATGCCTCAAGAACCAGGCTCGATGGCGTCCTGATGCAAGATGGCAGGGTCATGGCTTACCTGTCACGGCAATTTCGCCCGCATCAGGAGAACTACGCAACTCATGACCTCGAGTTGGCAGCAGTAGAGCACGCCCTGAAGACATGGCGACATTACCTTCTTGGGAAGCGATGTGAAATATACACCGACCACAAGAGTCTGAAGTATATTTTTACTCAAAGGGAGTTTAATATGAGGCAAGGAAGATGGTTGGAGCTGATCAAAGACTACGACCTCAGCATTCAGTACCACCCTGATAAGGCCAATGTGGTGGCCAAAGCCTTAAGCCGGAAGTCCCGCACCTTGAATGTTATGCTCAAGGAAAGGCTACCCTCCGTATATGATGAGGTGGAAAGCTTCGGGTTGGAGCTAGTTGAACCAGGATACCTAGCTAACGTCAAAATTAAATCCACTCTGTCAGACGACATCAAAGAGGCCCAGAAGGACACAAGAGCATTGAAGGCATCAAGAAGAAGATCTAGGAAGGCAAAGCCCCAGAATTCTCAGTAGATGAGGAAGGAGTCGTGTGGTTTGGGAAACGTTTATGTGTACCCAACAAGGCGGAACTCAAGAATTTAATCCTGCAATAAGCCCATGACACACCCTACTCAATTCACCCCGGTGGAACCAAGATGTATCAAGACCTCTGGGAAAGGTTCTGGTGGCATGGCATGAAGAGGGAAATAGCTTCCTATATCGCCAAGTGTGATGTGTGCAAGCGTGTCAAGGCTGAGCACCAGCTACCTGCTGGACTGCTACAAACTCTACAGGTGCCTGAATGGAAATGGGACCGAGTCGGCATGGACTTCGTCACCGGTCTACCTAGGTCTAGCAGAGGCCATGACTCCATATGGGTCACTGTCGACCATCTGACCAAGGTCTCTCACTGCATTCCAGACAGCACCACTTATGGTAGTGAGAAGCTGGCTAGTCTCTACATTGAGTGTATTGTGAGCCTCCATGGAGTTCCAAACGAGATTATATCCGATCGAGGCATCCAGTTCACCTCAAAATTCTGGAAGAAGTTCCAAGAAGCTCTCAGAACCAAGCTATCTTTTAGCACCGCCTTCCACCCGAAAACGGGCGGACAGACAGAGCGAGTGAATCAGATACTTGAGGACATGCTCCGCGCTTGTGTCTTAGCGCATGGGACCAAGTGGGAAGACTGTTTGCCATTCGTTGACTTCTCTTATAACAACAACTATCAGTCCAGTCTCCAGATGGCCCCATTTGAAGTGCTATACACATGAAAGTGCCGCACTCCGCTCAACTGGTCGAAGACTGGTGAAGGATTGATATCCGGGCCCGACGTTCTCTGTGAAGAAGAAGAGAAGGTGCAACTTGTGAGGGAACACCTGAAAGCAGCCAAGTCGTGATAGAAGAGCTATGCGGATTCTCACCACAGAGAAGTGAAGTTCAACCCCGGAGACCAGGTGTACCTCCGCGTCACACCTCTCAATGGAACCAAGCGTTTCCACGTCAAGGGGAAACTTGCTCCAAGGTTCATTGGAACTTTTAAGACCACGACAAGGCGTGGAGAAGTTGCTTACGAGTTTAAGCTACCTCCGGAACTTTCATGTGTGCACAACGTCTTCCACATGCACAACTCCGGAAGTGCCTTCATGCGCAAAACCGTCCAGATCTTTATAAGGACATCGACCATCAAGCCATTGACGTTCAACCCGACCTCACTTATCGCGAGAGGCCAATCCGCATCCTGGACGAAGCCGAGCGTTGTACCAGAAGCCGCACCATCAAGTAGTTCAAGGTTCAGTGGAGCAACCACACCGAAGCAGAAGCAACATGGGAGAGTGAAGACTATCTCCGATCCGAATTTCCGTACCTTTTCAGCACCTAGCTTAGGAATCTCGGGGACGAGATTCTTGTAAGGGGGATAGGTCTGTCACACCCTGTTTTTACCTTACTTCAACTATAGCCTTTTCAAAAATCTGAGTTTATTAAAACTTTTTAAGCAAGTGCTATGAGTGCCATGATTGCCATTGTTTGTATGTATGCTTGAGTGAGTGGATCCAAAAACCATATTTTTATAACATGTTATTTTCAAAAAGATCATTTTTCTCATTTAGGCCATTTCAAAACCTTGCTTTGGGTTTGCACTACAAGACCCTGATTCCAAGGGAGTGCCTTCACCCAAAGATTGTATACTTGTTTAAGCACTATTATAACTCTCCAATATCATAAAATAATTATTTTATAAAATGTTTTTCTATTTTATTTGCATGTCCTTTTCTAAGGCCAGAAATGATATTTCTGTATGGAAAAATATTTTTCTGCCTTAGAAGAATCTGAGAAATTTTGGGGATACTCAGAGGACATATATTTTCCATACATAAGATTTTCATCCCCTATTTATGTTCAAATTATTTGAGAAAATCCTTGAAAACCTATTCTGTCTGTTTTGAACTTTTGAAATATTTCCAATAAATTCCCAGAAAATTCTAGCATGCTTCCCAAGCTATATTTGGTCGCCATGCCAAATTTCACCTCATTCCGAGATGATTTGGTTGACCAAATAATCCTAAAACCCTCTTTGTCCAGAATCAAGTTGGAGCAACTCTACATAGCAAAGTTTATCCAAATGGCTTCAAACTTTGCAGGAGTGCTCAATACCCCAAATGAGGAGACCCTGCAAAAAATGGATTTGTGGGGATTAATTTACCCACATTCCCTTTTGAAAGGACAGAACTGTCCATTTGCGGGTGATTTCAAGTTTGCACTGCCAAACTTGTCCAATGGAGCTCAAATTTCGTGGAGCGTCCTACTTTTGCATCAAACCCAATTCTGCTAACTCTCAGCATCACTAGTGAATGTTAACCCCAAACACATGCCGAACACCTTCTGCCAGCATGGTCAAACATAACTTATCACCCTCTACATCCACTCCCTTTCCATTAAACTCTTAGAGCAAGCTGTCAGCACCACTCCTCAACTACAGACGAGTAGCCCCTCCTTAGTTCCAAGCGAATAAGCCAAAATTTTCATATTAGTCTGTGATTCAAGGCTGACAGCTCCTCTTTAATCACCTCGTTTGACTAGTAGTGAGAGCCAACTCTCAAATGGCTACCGAGCATCTAACCCAACCCCCTGGAGACGCCAGACACAGCCAAAGCACCCCAGAGCATGCCAGCATGTCGTGGCATGCCAAAATCGTGCTCTGGGCGCGCTACAGGGCGCACGCGAGGGAAAGGAGGCCACCCCGGCCGGTTCACGCCTCCCCTTGGTGTCTCTCCGCGTCTCCGACAACCCTCCAACATCGGTTCAGTGCAGCCTCGGGGCCCCTTCTCCCCCTCTCTGCTGGCCAGGACGACGCGTGCCTGCGCGCTCCACATTCGTCCAGAAGAGCGCGGCCCCACAGCACGCGCGCACTGAGTCTCCTCTCCCTCCCGTTGAGTCACTGGGGTCCTAAACCACGTATACGAAACCGTGGTATCGACACCGAGCTCTCTCTCCCGTTGCTGCAAGCCATGGTGAAACCACCAGCGCTCCCCGCTCGGTGCACCGTTGCTGGCCTATATAAATAGGCCTCCCCTTCCCTCCAGCACCTCACACCACTCCTCCACACCCTCAATCAAGACCCTAGCCACCCCATTCGAGGAGAAAAAGCAACGGTGCTCGAGATCAACCGGGGCCCCCCGCTTCGGAGCTCCGTCGATCTCGGGCTACAGGCCAGCTCTCACGCTCCTCTCGCCTCCTTTGTGACCGTAGTGAGCTCAGGGAGCTTCGCCACCTCTTCCCCGAGCGTTTCCCTATGTGTAGCAACCTTCTCCTCCACCTCCCGAATCGGCTCAACCATGGCCTCATCGTCGCCGGTGACCCAGGGCCTCCCCGTCGTTCCTTCGACCACCAGCACGTAGGCCGCGATTTGTCGCTTTCATTCCTGCCGTCGTTGGGACATGAGGGCGTCGGTATCGCCGCCGGCATGCCTCCCCTCCCCTGTGTCCAGAGGAGGAAGACGAACCCAACAGGCATGCCCCACCTGTCGGTGGCCAGTCTCTCCCCTCTCTCCTCTCTTTGCCACTGTCCGCAAGGGCCCGCACGTCAGGTTTGAACCTGATGGCGCACGCGGCTGGGCTGCTGGCTGGTTAACTGGCCGACTGGCTAGTTGGGCCGGCCGGGCCACGTCAGGGCTGAGCCCCCTTCTTGTTTTTATTTTTAATCTATTTTTAAAAGATTTTTGCACACACTATTATTTAATCAAATTTAATAATTTTTCCACCACAATTCTTCTAAAAATATGTACAATTTAATAGAGTTGTTATACTAATTTTTATGAAAACTTTTCTGCATAGGTATAATTAAAAGACTTATTTTGAATATTTAGCTCCTGTTATTTGGATTTTGAAAATAATCTTTTCATCAAAACCAGAACAAATATTTGTAAAACTATATTATAGATTTATCATAATAGGATAACATTTTAAAGTGAGTTTGTGCTCTGTTTTTGAGTGAGCTACTTATTTTGTTAGTATTATTACGATGATAGATTTCTCGTTCGACAAAGGAGTTGGACTCGAAGACCCCGGATACCTAGCTGATCAAGGAAAGGAGCCCTTTGACCATGGTTCAGCAAAATATTTATTGCATGCCAATTAGAGTAATATTCCCGTTGTGTATTATCATGAGTATTCGGTAAACCATCGATATGGTGTTACCGATGAGTCCTCTGGAGCACTTGCATTTGAGCATGATCCTACAACCTATGAGGGTCACACTGATAATATGTTGACAAGTAGACAGTAGTGCTACGCATAGAAATAGCATGTGCATGATGATGGTAACACGGAGTTGATATCAAAGGTTTTATGAAAACCCCATCGGGTGCCTCTAATGCCCGAGGGTGATGATGAGTTAGGTGGCCACTTGTGAAAAATTGGTGCACCAGGTATATTTGGTGTGAGTGGTTTTGGAAACATGATTAGATTTATGATGTGTCACCGT
Source organism: Hordeum vulgare subsp. vulgare (assembly GCF_904849725.1). NCBI lineage: Eukaryota > Viridiplantae > Streptophyta > Magnoliopsida > Poales > Poaceae > Hordeum > Hordeum vulgare. Next base: position 367,638,945 of record NC_058519.1, read on the forward strand.
ACCAACCTTACATGTGCGACCACGTTACCCCTTTATGGTCGGGGCTTTGTTGAGTACTTTGGTCGGTGCGACGGAAGATCCACATTAGTAGTGGCAGGAGTGATATATGGTCACTCTCATGACGGAGTCATACCAGGTAGGTCGACTATGCCATTTTTACGTGTTCCGGACACACCGTTGGTCCCCGCATGGATGATACGGTCTAGAGTCGTGGCTTGTAAGATGTACATCATATGGGCTAGGTACCAATCGAGTGGAACTCTTTGTCTAGTATTGTCAGGGGAAAGGCAATGATCGGGTACTTACCTCGGGTATGTTATATACCGCGAGTCGTGGATGACACGGAAGTTTCCCAGATCTCGTGGGTACAATGTACAACCTCTGCAGAGTGTAAAACTATTCAAATAGTCGTGTCCACGGTCAAGGACAGTTGGGTAATCCTGCTTAAACTACGTCGAGTCGTTTCTGCATAAACCAAGTGTGTGTGTGTGTGTGTGTTCAAGGTGTTACGTGAAAGAGTTGATATGACCAAGTTTGGTGACTTGGCCTATCGGGTGATCCCGAAGTGTTCAACCCTCAGCAGATTGTTGATATCTATATCCAGTTCTTCTAAATACCATCTAGCTTATGATGCATATCCATACCCGTCTATGATCATGTTTATTTACATTCAAAGCTTGCTTTCCTCAAATGCTGCATAACACGTATTATCATACCAACTACATTTTCCATACCATGGGTTTTTTGCGTGTACATTCAAAGTACTCACTGGCTTGCCACTGGTTATGTTATTGACCAGACATGGAAGAACCGGAGTTTGGAAAAGAAGTCGTCATCGGAGACGGACACGCGAACTAGGACGGTTCCCAGTCAGAATGCCTGTTGGTGAAGGCTGATGGCATGGACTCTCGTTTATTCCCAAGATTTCCGCTAGTAGTTGTATCGGTGTGTTTGGCCTTATAGGCCCTATGTCTGTGAGACTTGACCATGATGGTCATTTGTTGTATCAAACGGTATGTTGGATGTAAGACTTTTAATATTCAGTATTTGTGTGTTCGGTGAGCATTGATCTCTGGGATCACTGAGCATGTTCATTCGGCGATCTTGACTCGTAAGTTGGGGTCCCCACAAGTAGGTGCAGTAGGTTGAGGGGCAACTAATTGTGGTTCCAGTCAAGGTGAAGATACCCCGAACAAACCCCTCAAAGGATTTTTTTTTTCATAGTAGCAAGTGACAATAAATTTCAGTACATAGTAATAATGTTTCCTTACCAATTTCCACTTACCAAGAGCGCTTCACTCCCCGGCAACGACGCCAGAAAATTGCCTTGATGACCCACAAGTATATGGGGTCAATTGTAGCCTTTTCGATAAGTAAGAGTGTCGAACCTAACGAGGAGGAGAAGGAAATGACAAGTGGTTTTCAGCAAGGTAATGTCTGCAAGTGATAAAATTGTAAGTAGCGGAGTAGTTTGATAGCAAGATAATTTGTAACGAGCAAGTAACGTTAGTAGTAACAAAACTGCAGCAAGGTAGCCCAATTCTTTTGAGGCAAAGGACAAGCCAAAACTGTCTCTTATGATAAGCAGAGTGTTCTTGAGGGTACACGGGAATTTCATCTAGTCATTTTCATCATGTTGGCTTAATTCGTGTTCGCTACTTCGATAATTTGGTATGTGGGAGGAGCGGTGCTTAGGTGCTGTTATTACTTGAACAAACCTCCTACTTATGATTAACCCTCTCACAAGCATTCACAACTATGAGAAAAGTATTAAGAATAAATTCTAACCATAGCATTAAACTTTTGGATCCAATCGGTCCCTTACGGAATAGCGCATAAACTAGGGTTTAAGCTTGTGTCACTCTCGCAACCCATCATCTAATAACTACTCCACAATGCATTCCCTTAGGACTAAATATGGTGAAGTGTCATGTAGTCGACATTCACATGACACCACTAAGGGAATCACAACATACATATCATCAAAATATCGAACACATATCAAGTTTACATGATCACATGCAACATGATTTCTCCCGTGACCTCAAGAACAAAAGTAACTACCCACAAATGATAATCCTGCTCAAGATCAGAGGGGTATTAAATAGCATAATGGATCTGACAATATAATCTTCCACCAAATAAACCACATAGTAATCAACTACAAGATGTAACCAACACTACTAGTCACCCGCAAGCATCAATCTATAGTTCTGGTACAAAGATTGAACACAAGAGATGAACTAGGGTTTGAGAGGAGTTGGTGATGTTAAAGATGTTGATGCAGATAGCCCTCCCCAAGATGGGAGAGTTGTTGGTGATGATGATGATGATGATTTCCCCCTCCAGGAGGGAAGTTCCCCCAGCGGAATCGCTCTGCCAGAGGGCAAAGGTGCTCCTGCCCAAGTTCCGCCTCGAGACTATGGCGCTTCGTCCCGAAAGTCCTCTCCACCTTTTTTATACGTCAAAATGACTTATATACTAGAAGAGGGGTACCGGAGGTCGGCCTGGGTGAGCACAACCCATCGGGGCGCGCCTGGGCTCCCTGGCTCACCCAGGTGGGTTGTGCCCACCTGGTGGGCCCCCTCTGGTACTTAGTTGCTCAAATATTCATCAAATTTCTAGAAAAATTCCTCATAAACTTTCAGCTCATTTGGAGTTGTGCAAAATAGGTAGCCTGACATAGCTCTTTTAGGTCCAGATTTCCAACTGCGAGAATTCTCCCCCTTTATGAGAGAAAAGGCATTAGATTTACTCCAAAAAGCATTATTAATCAACAAAACAACATAAATAACAGTAGGAAAACATCATGCATAATGGACGTATCAAACGCCGGCTCAAGCCATGATTGATTTAATGGCCGAGATGACTAAACTCTTGGAGGATACAGTCACTGAGGAGAACCGGGAAGAGCTTAACATGGAACTAGTGAAACTCCACGTAGAGATGGTCAAAGTTCAAAAAGAAATTGATGCCGAGAACATCCGCATGGTGGAGGTGCAGGCTCGAATCAGTGATGAGTCGGAGCGTCTACAGGTCGAGGTGTGGCAGCCTGGGCTTCGTCAAATAACCAAAGAGGCGGTGCACCCGAGGAGGCATCAATCTCGGTTAGCACCATACATAACACCGACGTGCCAATTTGCTAGTCTTCGTACCCCTAGCGCTGTGCAGAACCCATCGCATGATCGACGACAGCCGGTTCACGCTCAGGTACCACCGGCTGAGGCCTCGTCACAACATTTTCACACTCCTCAGGGTCTTCTTTCCAATCCCGTTAATAACATGTTGGTTGCAACGCGCCACCTGGAGGCACTCCCCGTACATGGAGACAACCTAGTGGAAACTGAAGCTAGGAATGCTATTGAGATGCTGAAGAGAACGATGGCCCAACAAGTGTAGTACTCATACAGTCATAATCAAATGAACTCTACACCTTAATTCAGCCGCCGTGGGGAGTCGCCGGATGTTTCCAGTAACGCGCGGTGACAACAACCTCAGGTTTCCCAGACCCAGCCAGGATTGCAGAATGCCCAAGACTTAGTGGACGTAGTAAGAGTCGCCCGCTAGGTAGAGGCAGAAGCGGTGGTGAGACAGATGGCTCAAGGCCTGTAGCCGAGCCCTAGTCAGCAACACATGGAGCCATAAGTAGCACCAGGAAAACCGATACCCATGTTTCACCCCGGCTCTTTGTAGAGAGACCATGCCTAAAGACTTCAAAGGGTCATGTAAGGTGCGAAATTGTACAGCAGATCTTGAGCCGGTGGCACGGATCAAAAGTTACGAGCTAGCCATGTACATGCTTGATGTCAGTGACGCGGTATGCACAAAGTATCTAACAACGATGTTGGAAGGGCCAGCCTGAACTTGGCTTAATAATCTTCCACCTAATTCCATCAACACCTGGGCGGAGCTAAAGGAACGTTTCATCATAAACTTTCAAGGAACGTGCAAACACCCGACGTCGATCGTGGATGTTCAGCACTGCATTCAGCATACGGGCGAGTCAACCTATCATTGGACCCGCCGAGTGGCAGAACCAATCCATTCATCGCATAGTATAACAGCCTCGCAAGCCGTTCTAATCCTGGAGAAATACTATCATTTCCAACCCCTTGTGCTTAAGTTGGGTCGTTTGAAGCAGAAGACCCAAGACATGGACGACTTGATGGGCGTTCTGACCATGTATGCCGAGTCACATGGCACGAAATACCCCGGGTGAGACGAGGATAAGACCGACAAAGGCAAGAAAGAAGAAGGTGCTAAAGGTAACCAACAAAGTGGTAACCAAGGAAACCACAATAATAAATAGAAGCAGCCTGAAGGCGGCTCAAAATTCGTGGCCAACATAAACACTGGCTCAAAACGCCATTTCGGATGACCCTATAATGGGAATAAGCCGCGTAACTATGAGGAGGCACTGAAAGCGCCTTGTCCGAAGCATAGCACTCAGGATAAGCCATGTGGTCATTCCTGGGAAAATTGCTATATCATGTAGGAATTTAGAAACCAAGCCTTTCAGGGCCACTTGGGGGATAATGGTGGATATTCAGGTCGGTATGGACAACCTGGCCCACAAGGCGGCTCGTCGGGAGGTTTCCCACGACCAGGAATTAATGAAAAGGGCAGCTCTAGATCAGATTATCAGCACCAAGGCAGCTCCGGTAATAGGCAATATTCTGAGCAAGGAAATCAACAAAATAATAATTAGTCTAGGTTTCAAAGCAATCCTAAGCAACTGACTAATGGAGAGTACCATATTTTTACCACCAATGGCTGCAAAGAGGATAGGAAGCGTAAGCAAACATCCGTCAGCATGATTGAGCCGGCAGTCCCTAGATATCTCAACTGGTCTGAGCAACCAATTGTTTGGAGCCATGAGGATCACCCATCCCGGATTGATAACCCGGGAGATCTATCTGTGGTCGTGGCACCTCAGGTTGATGGGTACACCCTCACAAAAGTTCTTATGGATGGAATGAGCAACATCAACATTTTATACTATGACAATTTCTGGAGGATGAACTTGCAGGACAGTAGTTTGCAAAGTTCGTCCACAGTTTTTCATGGAATGTTTCCTCGGAAGTCGGTATACCCAGTAGGGCTGGTCAAGCTTAACGTCTCTTTTGGGGATGAGTACACTTCTAGATTTGAACCCCTAATGTTTGAGGTGGTTAAAATAACGAGTCCTTATTACACTCTCTTTGGAAGGCCGGCTTATGCTCGATTCATGGCTCGTCCTTGTTATATCTACCTCAAGCTAAAGATGCCGGGTACCAAAGGCACCATAATAGTGGGAGGGAGCAGAAAGATAGCTCAAGATTGTGAGGAAGGAGACGCAGCTTATGCTGAGTTGGCTTGTGCTGCAGAACATAATAAAACTCTCGCGGACAATTCTGGTAAAGCTTCTCTCAAGTAAGCCACCAGCTTTGAGTAACTCAACCCGGCAAAATTTGTTTTTTATCTTATCACACTAGAAGTTATCGGCTCATTATGTTTTGTACCGATCCCCAAATTCTGTCCATACTTCTGTAGTATATGAATCTAATAAAGATCGTTATTAGCCACAAAGTGAGCATGAATTTTTCTTGCCGTCCAGTATGTTGGCTGGGGGCTACCAAATGGCTATTAATTGTCATGGTCAATAGAATTAAGCTAGCTTATCTAGGGGCTACCTACCCCTAGGTTGTTTAGCAGTAATAGCATTGTCTTACGCAATCCTATGCCAGGCCTTTCTACTTAGATCATAGTTCACTTGGGGCCTTCTCACTCAAAGAGTTCAGCTTCTTACCCTCTTGATCAGCAAAGACTCCACAAAATGATTAAACATGCCTGTATGTTTTGGCAACTCCGGAGAAGGTGACTCTATGTACTCTTGACTAATCATTCCATTATGGACCCTAAATCAGCAAGGTTAAAACATGGGTATGTCATGTGAGAGCCAACATATTGGAAGCTAGGATAAATCATGGGTTATTATACCCTCTTCGTTGAAGCAAGGCTAGACCTGAAAAGGCAGTCTTTATTTCTAAAACCGCATCTCACTGAGTCGGTCTATGAAACCAACTAAACACTTTGCGTGGTTTGTAATTTCTTCTTTTTAAGAAATCTTTTGAGCAGAGGGAACCTTATAGAAATTGTTATAAAAATTTATTATGACATTTTGCAAGACTTGTTTTCCCCAAGAAATAATTATACGGTAGGTTTACCATTCAAATTTATATTAACCGTTTCCTCTTGAGCTGGCTTATTGCATATACCCGATACTAGGTAAAGAAGCATTATATTGCAATCCTTGGAGGAAATCCATATTGGTTTGTCATGGATAGCCATCTCACGAATGATATGGCCATAAGAATTTTGGTGAATAATGGAAACAAGCATGCTCGATGGCATGACCACAAGCATTTTAAAGTTATCACTACCCCAATTATACACACACATCAGGAGCCATCAAAATCATAAGATGTCCTTCGATACAAAGGATGAAAGGATAAAAGTTCTTTGGGTAGGCAAAATCATTTGTGACCTGCCATCAATTGTCGCCATCAGTTGGTTCATCTTTGGCTCTTCCGGTTCATCATCATCATCAACATCTTCCTCGCCCTATTGGATCCATCGAATTGATCACAAAGACTCAAAATTTGAAGCCTCCATGGTTGAAGTAGAAGCTCGAGTCACAAAAGAATCCTTTTTCTTATAATGAGGAGGGATAAGCTCGGAGGGCTCGTCTTTAGGTATTGTAACACGCTCGTTGTTAGGAGTGTACGCCGGGTAAAAGTGAGGTGTATCAACCTGATCTGCAAGAATGGTGGCCAGAGCTCGGGTTTCTTTCATGACACGAGCAAAATTGTCTTGAGTAAATTCTGGGCCATCCACGTTATATTCAGGAAAACAACCTTTTAGAGCCGCCAAGTCCGGCTCTGGCAAATATGCTTTAGTGTGGGCAAGTGATAAGTTTGCCCCACCATAGGCTGCTGATTTCCGGGTTTGAGAAATCCCGTGTGATACGACGGAGATGTTTTTAGCATATATTTGACGGTCTGAAGATGATACTTGGGATTTTCTACAACCATGATGGAGAACAACGACCACGTATACAGTTTTTCCGCATAAGAAAAAATGGTTTTCAACTTTATCAACGGTGGGTGTACCACGGATTGGCCTGTTCGGGCTGTAGATAAAAGAGCAAAGCTAAAAAAATTCTGAGTTGTTCCTTCGAGTATTAGAAATAGAAAGAGATAAAAAGTTGCAAAACATTACCGAAGATGGAGGTTAGTAGGTCAATGATTTGCTTCACTAAAGTGGAGTAAATTTCTTTAAGAGGGCCAAGTTTTCCTTCGGCTTTTTCAGCACAAGCTAAGAGAGCAGTTTTCTCTTTCTCAAAGTCCTTTAGAACTTGATCAAGACGGTCTTACATTTGATGAACAGAGTTTTGGAAAAGAGCCACCGAAAATTCAGCCTCGATGCAAAGTCTTTTTTCTGTCTTAAGAAGCTTTTGCAGATCCGTAGCTGTGGATTCGGAAATTCCCACGAGATCCTGGTGAATATGTGGAGTTTTATCAGTAAATGGAAGTATAGACAAGTCCCAAGAAGATTGCAAGAAATAGACTTGGCACTTGGGGGCTAATGTATATCATCTTTTCATTTACATAAAGAATAAAAAAACCCGACTCATCTCAAAAGATAAGCCGACCCTTGGGGGCTACACGTCGAGCTCAAATTTCTAGACAAGTTATGCAGATCTGACTCATCTCAAGGAGATAAGACGGCCCTTGGGGGCTACAGGTCGAGATTTAATGTTTCAAATATTCATGAAGACCCGACTCATCTTAAAGAAATGCGTCGGCCCTTGGAGGCTACAAGACGATTTCAATGTCTATACTTCAAAAGACCCGACTCATCTCAAGGAAATGAGCCGGTACTTGGGGGATACACGTGATATATAGGGAAAAGAGATAGAGTAATTCTTAAAGTAAGCATGTTACCTCGTATTTCTCCTTCCGAGGACGAATCATGTCGGCTTCAGTATCCCGGTTTTCAGAAAGTCGGGTCAAGTTGTTGGGGAACGTCGCATGGGAAACAAAAATTTTCCTACGCGCACGAAGACCTATCATGGTGATGTCCATCTACGAGAGGGGATTTCCAATCTACGTACCCTTGTAGATCGCACAACAGAAGCGTTAAGAAACGCGGTTGATGTAGTGGAACGTCCTCACGTCCCTCGATCCGCCCCGCGAACCGTCCCACGAACCGTCCCGGGATCCGTCCCACGATCCGCTCCGATCTAGTGCCGAACGGATGACACCTCCGCGTTCAGCACACGTACAGCTCGACGATGATCTCGGCCTTCTTGATCCAGCAAGAGAGACGTAGAGGTAGATGAGTTCTCCGGCAGCGTGACGGTGCTTCGGAGGTTGGTGGTGATCTAATCTCAGCAGGGCTCCGCCCGAGCTCCGCAGAAACGCGATCTAGAGGTAAAACCGTGGAGGTATGTGGTCGGGCTGCCGTGGCAAAAGTTCTCTCAAATCAGCCCTACAACCCCACTATATATAGGAGGGAGGGAGGGGAGGAGGCAGCCTCAAAACCTAAAGGTTTGGCCGAAATTGGAGGTGGAGGAGTCCTACTCCAATCCTACTTGGAGTAGTATTCCACCTTCCCACTTGGAAACTCTATCCACCTTGTGTTTTTTCCTTCTCAAACCTTATGGGCCTTAGTGGGAACTTATTCGAGCCCACTAGGGGCTGGTTTATCTCTTCCCATAGCCCATGAGACCCCTTGGGGCGTGATACCCCTCCTGATGGTCCCCGGCACCCCTCCCGGCACTCCCAGTACACTACTGATGAGCCCGAAACTTTTCCGGTAATGCACGAAAACCTTCCGGTAACCAAATGAGGTCATCCTATATATCAATCTTCGTTCCGGACCATTCCGGAAACCCTCGTGACATCCGTGATCTCATCCGGGACTCCAAACAACATTCGGTAACCAACCATATAACTCAAATACGCAAAAAACAACGTCGAACCTTAAGTGTGCAGACCCTGCGGGTTCGAGAACTATGTAGACATCACCCGAGTGACTCCTCGGTCAATATCCAATAGCGGGACCTGGATGCCCATATTGGATCCTACATATTCTCCGAAGATCTTATCAGTTGAACCTCAGTGTCAAGGATTCATATAATCTTGTATGTCATTCCCTTTGTCCTTCGGTATGTTACTTGCCCGAGATTCGATCGTCAGTATCCGCATACCTATTTCAATCTCGTTTACCGGCAAGTCTCTTTACTCGTTCCGTACTACAAGATCCCGCAACTTACACTAAGTCACATTGCTTGCAAGGCTTGTGTGTGATGTTGTATTACCGAGTGGGCCCCGAGATACCTCTCCGTCATACGGAGTGACAAATCCCAGTCTTGATTGACACGATCAACATGCTACGTCTATTAGTTTGGGTCTAGTCCATCACATGATTCTGCTAATGATGTGATCCCGTTATCAAGTGACAACACTTGCCTATGGTCAGGAAACCTTGACCATCTTTGATCAACGAGCTAGTCAACTAGAGGCCTACTAGGGATAGTGTTTTGTCAATGTATCCACACATGCACTGTGTTTCCAATCAATACAATTATAGCATGGATAATAAACGATTATCATGAACAAAGAATATAATAATAACTAATTTATTATTGCCTCTAGGACATATTTCCAACAGTCTCCCACTTGCACTAGAGTCAATAATCTAGTTCACATCACCATGTGATTCCAACGAATCCAACACCCATATAGTTATGGGGTCTGATCACGTCTTGCTCGTGAGAGATGTTTTAGTCAACGGTTCTGAAACTTTCAGATCCGTGTGTTCTTTACAAATCTTTATGTCATCTTATAGCTGCTGCTACTATGTGCTATTCGGAAATACTCCAAATATCTACTCTCTACACGAATCTGTTTCACTACTCATAGTTATTCAGATTAGTGTCAAAGCTTGCATCGACGTAACCCTTTACGACGAACTTTTTAACCACCTCCATAATCAAGAAAAATTCCTTAGTCCATCAGTTACTAAGGATAAATTTTGACCGCTGCTAGTGATTCAATCATGGATCACTCTTTGTACCTCTCAACAGACTTTGAGTCAAGGCACAAATCAGGTGCGGTACCCAGCATGGCATACTTCAGATTCTACGGCCAAGGCATAGAAGACGACCTTCATCTATTCTCTTTATTCTGCCGGGGTCGGGTGTTGAGTCTTACTCAAATTCACACCTTACAAAGCAACCAAGAACTCCTTCTTTGCTGATCTATTTTGAACTCCTTCAAAAACTTGTCAAGGCATGCATCTTGTTGAAACTTCTATCAAGTGCTTTCGATCTATCTCCATAGATCTTTGATGCTCAACGTTCAAGTAGCGCAATCCAGGTATTCCTTTGAAAACTCCTTTCAAACAACCTTGTATGATTTACAGAAATTCTACATTACTTCTGATCCACAATATGTCAACCACATATACTTGTCAGAAATTCTATAGTGCTCCCACTCACTTCTTTGGAAATACAAGTTTCTCATAAACCTTGTACAAACCCAAAATCTTTGATCATCTCATCAAAGTGTATATTCCAACTCCGAGATGCTTCCACCAGTCCATTGAAGGATCGCTGGAGCTTGCATACTTGCTAGTATCTTTAGGATCGACAAAACCTCCTAGTTGTATCACATATAATGTTTTCTCAAGGAAACCGTTGAGGAAACAATGTTTTGACATCCTATGTGCAACATTTCATAAATAATGCATCAACTACTAACATAATTCTAACGGACTTTTTTTCACATCCCTGACACCTTTAGCAAGTTAGCTTTGTGCTCATGTTTTCTTTGCATTGCATCTAGGAAATTTTCAACAAGAACAAGCAAGTGATGAAGGAAAATGCTAAAACCCTAGCCACTTCTAAAAATAAAGGAAAATTCAAACTAGTTAAAATCAATGAACCCAAAGTGGCCTCAAGAAAAGTTCAATCTTTCTGATAAATCATGAAAGTAAATAAGCAATGAATAAAACCTTTTTCTTGACACTTTAAGCATTTTAAATAAATGCAAAAAGCTACTGGTTTCAAGTTTTAAATTTGAAATCAGAAACATTAAACTTTCAAAAATGTTGAAAACTTTAGGAATGGTTGGAAATATTCCAACAAATATTCTGGTGTGTTTAAAATAGCTTTTACAAACTATTTGGGAGCTGAAATAAATAGCAAGTTAATGAAATAGCAAAACAGAAACAAATCAGAAAAAAAGAGAGAAAGAAATTACCTGACGCTCACCTGGCCCGGCCCATCTTCTCCTGTCGTCTTCCTCCTCGCCAGTAGGAGCAGGAGGTTGCCGCCGCGTCGCCGCACGCCTCCACGTAGCTCCCTGGCTGCCTGGCCGCAGCCTCGCGCTGGCAAGCACGGGGATATCCACCCCGAGCCCGACCCTATCCGTTCCCCAGCTCCAGTTTCCCCCTCATCTCGGGATCTCTCCTCCCTTCTTCTGCCGCCATTCCCACGAGCTCGATCTCGAGCCGCCGTGCCTCTAGCCACAGGACCCCCCTTTCGAGTAGTCCAGTAGCTTCGCCTCGTCGAGCTGGCTCTCTCTGCAACGGCCGAAGTCTCCCCGAGCTTGGCAACGTCCCCAACGCCATCGTCTTCAACCTTCGGTCACCGGCAAATCGACGGTGAAACGCCGGCAACAGCCCTTCCCCGAGCCATCTAAGCCCTGCTCTGCACTCCCCGTGAGCCTGCGATCACTTCCCTTCTCTTTCCCCTCGGATCCGAGCCCCCTAGCCACTGGACCATCGAACCCGTACTCCGGCAGCCGCTCCGGCTCGTCGCCGGCTTACTCCGGCCACCTATAGCTCTCCCTGAGGCCAGCAATAGATGTGGTCGAGCCTGGATATCACTCCAGTGCTCTCAGCCTCCTTTTCCGAGCACCACAGCACGTTTTAGCGTGTCTCCGGCGAGGTTCTGCCGTGGATCTGGTCTCCGCCGGCCAGGCTCTGGCGAGGGCCGACGTGGCCAGCCTAATCCAGTAGTTTAAATGCTTAAACACTCACTAACAGTGGGCCCAAGGCCAAGTCAAACACACTTAGGGGCTGGTCAGCGCGGGATTAACCCCTGAGAGGCTGACAAGTGGGTCCCCCCTGTTAGGTTTGACCTGAACAGGTCAGTTGACCTACTGATGTCAGGCTGACGCAATAAAGGGATTTTCCAGTATAAGAATAATTCCAGAAATGTTTAAAACTTCAAAAATTCATAGAAATTAATCTGTAACTCCAATGAAAATAATTTATATATGAAAAAGTATCAGAAAAATTCAAGGAATATGAATATGTCATTTTCAAACATGTTTGAAAATGTCACAGAACCCAAACATGTATATCATTGAATAAGTCAATTCTTATAAATACTTTATAAATGGAATATGGGAAATATTTGAATTTCACTATGATTGACATGATCAAATACTGTCCTAATTACAAACGAGCAACCTAACATGTCATCCCATGCATGTTAACCTCAAGTTGATCTGAGCATCAGGTCGAATCAATTAAAATGGTATCCGAGAATACCTCGTTTGAAGTGATATTTGAATTTGATTCAAACCAACTTCAAACCTAATACATGCTAGCTATATTAGTTTATCACCTTGCATCCTCATGCCATGCTCATGCATCATCTTGATTGCATATGTTTGTTATTGATTGTTGTATTTCCTTTCGGTAGGCTCCGCTCCCCCGGATTCCACCGAATATCCGTCTGACGGATATTGTCACTCCTGTGAGCAACAAGGCAAGCAACCATTTTTGATCATCCCGATAAATCCCATGTTCTTGCTTCCGCACTTACTTATTGCATTAGGATCAAATGCTTCAAATGCTTTTGCCACGTTAGTTGAACCCACTTCCTTTGCATGACCTATCCTTGTCACAGTAAATAGCTGAACCTTGCAACCTAGCATACGTGGTAGTTGCTTGAGCCGTGATGTGCCTTATCCTGCTATGCATGCTATGCTTAGAGTTGTGTATGGTCTGTCATCTGGGAGACGAACAGAATCGTGAGAATGTGTTCGGTAAGCAAAGGTTGTGTGTTGAACCTGATTTGGTAAAGGTACCGGTGAAAGGCTGTGTAGGAGTACATGGCGGGTTGTTTCATTGGAACCGTCCTTAGGAACTGAGTTCCGTGTATGTAATCCAAGACTAGATACTACCACACGTTGGGATACTTAATTGACCCTCTCGACTTATTAATCGCTTAGTGCTCGGTCCAGGAGTTGCAAGTAGTTTCTGGTGTTTATAGTCATGCTGGAGGCCGTGCATAGTGCTGACCTGAGAGGTGGGCTATGATGCGGTAGGCAGTGGCACGGTGTACCAAGTGGCACCCGGATGGTGGGCTTGGGAACCCTGCGCCCATCGTTTGAGGCCGTGGCGTAAACCTCGGCCGGACTTCCGTACGGGTTACTCTCAGATAGGCGATAAACCTGGACTAGGTACTAGTGTGGTGAACGGTCATGGCCGACTCCCTCGCTAGGCTTCCGCTTGAAGGTTGCCGAGGTGCATGACGTGCACATGGCGATAAGTGGCGAGAGCGTGTGTGACGAAGTACACCCCTGCAGGGTTATGATCTAATCGAATAGCCGCGTCCGCGGATATGGACTACTTGGAGACATATGTTGTTCATAGATAACTTAAATGGCTACTCATAAAATTGTCAAGATAAGCGTGAGTGTCGTGGACGGCATTTCCGTATAGAGACAGAATGATTCCACGATGGTGTATTGTTGTGGTGTTAGTGGACTCGTGTGCGAGAAATCAAGTTGTCAAAATTATTTAAAAATGCAAGTTGTCTAGCCACGAGTCAAATGTTGGCTTCCCGCATGAAACCCCACCATACCTTGTTGATACGTTGCATGAGTAGTTAGTTATCCTAAAGTCTTGCTGAGTACTTCCGTACTCATGTTTGCTTAATAAATGTTGCAGAGGTTGCTAATGACCCTAACGGAGGGTTCTTCATAGACATCGACGACGACGAGTAGCTGGTGTCCCAGCTACGATCTCGCCCTAGGTTGGGTCTGTAGTATAGTCAGGCCATGTGCCTTCTAGTTGCACCTGTGTGTACTCAGACAGTTTTAAACTCTTCCGCTGGCTTGTAACTGAATGACTGCTATTATGGGTCGTGAGACCCTTACTGTGTAACATTATGTGTGGGGCTCTTCCGAGCCTCTTAAATAAAGCTTGTATGTTTATGGTTATGTTGTGATGCCATCGATGTATCTATACATATCGGTATGCCATGCGTACGTGTGTCGTACTTGATATGTATGGGGCTCGATTACCTAGTCGTGAATTTTAGTAGCACTCCTTACAGGGAAATGCCCCTTTGTGATCGAATGAGCCATGGTAGCTCGCTACTGCTCCAGACACATTGGTTGACTGGCATGTGTCCTTCTTAGCTGCTGTGTCTGTCCCCTTTCGGGAAATGTCACGGGATGTAATGGAGTCCTTGTTGCTTGCTACGACTCGTCTACACTCGTTGGTGACCGAAGCGTGCTTTGTTGGTCATGTATGCCTGTCCTTGTGCGGTACTGCCACTTTGGTTTATGACTAGACTTGTCGATCCGGGTTCTTTGACATTGGAATGCTAGCGACACTATTGCATACGTGAGTCAAAAGACGCAAACGGTCCCGGCTAAGGTAAGGCTGCAGCCGTGGAGTTAACCGTGCGTGAGACCGCAAAGGGATGCGATGTGTTACAGGCTGGATTCCTATGGCTTAGGATCGAGGTCTCTGACACTTTTAGCATCGCTACGAGTGAGAAAGTCTCATCATAGTCAACTGTTTGATCTTGTCGGAAACATCTTTGCGACAAGTCGAGCTTTTCTTAATAGTGACTTATCACCATCATCGTCTGTCTTCCTTTTAATGATCCATCTTTACTCAATAGTCCTATGACCATCAAGTAGTCCTTCCAAAGTCTACACTTTGTTTTCATACATGGATCCTCTCTCGGATTTCATGGCCTCCAGCCATTTGTCGGAACCCGGGCCCACCATTGCTTTCTTCATAACTTGTAGGTTCACTGTTGCTCAACAACATGACCTCCAAGACAGGGTTACCGTACCACTCTGCAGTAGTACGCGACCTTGTCAACCTACGAGGTTTGTAGTAACTTGATCCGATGCTCGATGATCACCATCATCAGCTTTCACTTCAATTGGTGTAGGCGCCACAGGAACAACTTCCTGCGTGTAACATCCCAATTTTCTTAAATTCGGATATTAATAAATCATTCATATGCATCTCATATTTTTCTATGTATTAGTTGCTCTTCTAAAAATTTTATTCATTTTGCAACTTCGGGCAATTTATTTGAGTGGAGATAATATGACTTCTCCCGTGTGAAATAAAAAGTTCATGATGTTAAAATGTTATTTGAAGTTGTCCGATTTGGTTTTGCAAATTTTATAATCTCTGAAATTATTATTTTTTTAGTTGAGTTTTTCAATGCTCGTTGTGTGGCCTATTGCATAAAATCTATTTTCAAAATATTGCATTAGGTGGAACTAGGTTCCTTTATTATTTATTAGGGGATTTATTTTATACTTATATATATGTGTCTATATTAGCATTTTAATATATATATATATATATGTATATATATTACTATATGCGTATATTATATGTATATATTTTATTTTATTTTTCTAAGTATTATAGTATATATGTATGTTATTTTTTGGTATTTTATTTAACTAGAAAATATAAATATATATATACTTTTTATTATTTATATTTTTTTCTTTTACGGCTGTTTGTTCTTTTTCTTAAAAAAAGGAACCGGCCAGGAGCACACCACTAGCACCAGCACCTTGCGCACCACGTGCACCAACAGCCCCAGGATTCCAGCCTCGTGCCCCTTGCACCAGCACACGAGCCAGCAAGGCCAAGCCCCACATGCCCAGCTCCACCGAGCCCAGGTTCCTGCCCGCGTTGACCAGGAGAGCTGCATCGCCCCTTGCCCCACGAGCTAGGTTCCCAGGTGGCCAGCGCTCCAGCCCCAGCACGCCACGATGCGCACCACCAGGCCAAACCGCGCGAGCTCGCCCCATCGCCTGTGCCTCGCGTCTAGTTCCCCAGCGCGCCACAGCCCCCACGAGCCCAACTCCTGGACCCCACCCAGCCCCGCGCCTCGCCTACTCCTGTCCCGAGCCGGACCAGGAGACCGAGCCAGGGACGAGCTCCCACGAGCTTCGCAAGAACACGCCGCGCACGTCCGAGTTCGTCCGTGTTCGTCGGAGTCCGAGCCTCTTAAATAATATTATGTGTGGGGCTCTTCCGAGCCTCTTAAATAAAGCTTGTATGTTTATGGTTATGTTGTGATGCCATCGATGTATCTATACATATCGGTATGCCATGCGTACGTGTGTCGTACTTGATATGTATGGGGTTCGATTACCTAGTCGTGAATTTTAGTAGCACTCCTTACAGGGATATGCCCCTTTGTGATCCAACGAGCCATGGTAGCTCGCTACTGCTCCGGACACATTGGTTGACCGGCATGTGTCCTTCTTAGCTGCTGTGTCTGTCCCCTTTCAGGAAATGTCACGCGATGTAATGGAGTCCTTGTAGCTTGCTACGACTCGTCTACACTCGCTGGTGACCGACGCCTGCTTTGTTGGTCATGTATGCCTGTCCTTGTGCGGTACTGCCACTTTGGTTTATGACTAGACTTGTCGATCCGGGTTCTTTGACATTGGAATGCTAGCGACACTATTGCATACGTGAGTCAAAAGACGCAAACGGTCCCGGCTAAGGTAAGGCTGCTGCCGTGGAGTTAACCGTGCGTGAGACCGCAAAGGGATGCGATGTGTTATAGGCTGGATTCCTATGTCTTAGGATCGGGGTCTCCGAAAGCGTTGGTATCAGAGCCTGACTGACTATAGGACTACTAAGCCAAACTGGTCGAAGTTGAGTCTAGAATGTCTTTAGTTATATATAAGGGAATTGTTTGTGGAAGGGAACGTAAGACTCTTGTTCTCTTCTCAAGTCATTCTATTTTGGTCATCCTCGTCTTTTCTGCGGGAATTAAGGACTAGGTTACTCATCTTCTTCTAGGCTCGTGTTTCTGATCGGTAGATTATAGGACTGCGAGTCAAGAGATATTGGGTTTCTTCCATTCCTAGGAAAAAGGAAGTAAGTTTGATGATCAGAGAGTTGAACTTGATAGTTGAGTGGATACGCAATTCCATTTTAGGTTGTCTCAAAATTTGTTTTGAGCATTTACAGCCGTTATGCTGCCCAATTTTGCATTCGGAGCGCTAATTCTTTTGCATTACTCTTTATTTACAGATGCCTGGCCGTCCTTCTCGCCAGGTGGTACGTCTAACTAGGTGCATTGATGTACCGGGTCATACGGCCATGCTGGTCAGGATGATGTCGGTGTGCGGTTACCGCTGGTACCCCGAGTACACAGTGGAGGAACGGTACCGAGACATCAACCAGAGCCAGTATATCTGCACTATTAGGGTATTTCCAGACTACCCTGGAGCTGAGGAGCCAATCCATTGGTCCTATGGATTGGGAGTCACTGTTGACATGGCAGTACAAGATGCTGCATATTCAATGCTGACCATTATGAGAGCGAGACATGCATTGCTGCAGAATTCAGAGTTCTTCTATGTTCCGGCCTCTCAGCCTGGTGAAGAGGGATACCTCAGTGGAGTCTATTCTGATTCTTCTATGGAGGATCCACTACTGCAGTCCACTGTTGAGATGCTAGAGAACAGAGACAGGGATGCTCGTGCTCTCCGCATGGAGCTTTATGCTACCCGTGCCCGTCTGTGGACGGCTTTGACGCAGCTGGCACCGGTAGTCCAGGCAGGGTACAGAGATATGGAGATGCTGAACCCTGTTAGGACCCATCTTCCGGCCCACGTTGACTGGCCAGCTATAGGAGGAGTCACCCCTCTTCGGGGGCCCCTCTTACCACCAGTCAGGGGACCAAGGCCACATCCGTGTCCTTATGGATTCCAGGGATCTCAAGCTAGAGTGTTTCCTGATCCGCAGGTTGAGCTTCCAGGTCATGGAGGTAATCTCTATGAGATGTTCTATGCGGATGCCTGAGCTCTGAGCGGCAGGATAGTATGATAGTAGCCGTACGTTCACAGTCCTGCGTGACTTGTGAAGTATGCCTGTGATGTGAAATGAATTCCGGAGGCCTAGATAAATAATGTATAGGAAGCTTGTAAGCCCGAGATGAGTAGTTTCATAATTTCAGTAGTTTGCTTTTCGGTTAAGGTTGTACTGAACTATGTAAGGATGTGTATGAACCATGGTGTATATATAGCAGTTGCTTGTTACCATGTTGTTCGGATATTCATTTCCGCATTCCGTGTGTTCAGTACATTCTTAATCCATAGCTAGTATTTATGTGATATTGGTCTAAGCTGTGAGTTTGTTTGTCAGGATGGTGTTCACCAGGTTGAACCGTGCCCCTGGTCATGAGCAAGGAGAGGGTAGTCAAGCGTCGCAGGAAGACCTGCCACACCCGCCCTCTCTGGCGGAAGTTATGCTTGAGGCAGAGAGAAACAAAAGGGAGACCAACCGACTGTTAGAGCGTATTGAGCAGAATACGGCTCGTCAGCCTAGGAATGCTGCAGTGACCCTCAACAACTTTGGGAAGCTGAATCCTCCAAAGTTTCATCATTCCTCGATCCCCTCGACGCTGATGACTGGCTGTGCAGCATCGCACATGAGATTCGCTCTGCGAATGTTTCTGAGGCCGACAAGGTGACCTTTGCGGCGTATTTCCTGGAAGGACCCGCCAATCTGTGGTGGGAGAACTTTGAAGCTATGCGTCCCGCTGAACCAGCAGCCACATGGGCAGACTTCAGTGCAGCTTTTCGTCTGCACCATATTCCAGAGGGCCTGATGGACAGAAAGAGAGAAGAGTTATGTGCCTTCACTCAGGGCAAGTTGACCGTGGATGCCTATAGCCGCGAGTTCGGTAACCTCGCCCGCTATGCAACAGAGGAGGTGTCTACTGAAGCCAAGAATCAAGCAAGGTTCCGTAAGGGTCTGAGCCCTGAGCTTCGTCATGATATGCGCCTCCACAAGTGTGCAAGCTTTCAAGCCCTGGTCAACAAGGCGATCAGTGTCGAGACTGGCCATACTGACTTTGAAGCCACAAGGAAGCACTCCCGTGACTTTGGCTCGTCTTCTGGTTCCGCGTTTCCAAAACACAGGCTGTGGGTTCCGAACAGTTCTCTGCCGCCAAGATACACTCCGAGGCCATCCTACGTGGCGCCTCAGACGAATCAGACCAACCCTCCAGCAAAAACTTATGGTGGTCCAGCTAGCAATGCTGCACCACGTGCCAACCAAGTGATATGCTACAAGTGTGGAGAACCAGGGCACTACTCCCGTGAGTGTCCTCAAAATGTGGGTGCCAAGCAACCCGGAAAGTCCGTCGGGCAAGGCAAGTCGGGCAAAGCTTACTATGTGAAGCCAACTCCTGCACGTGGCCGTGTGAACTATGTCTCAGCAGAAGAAGCTCCAGAGGATCCCGACGTCATGCTGGGTATGCTTCTTGTTAATCATCACCTAGCGTCTGTTCTCTTTGACACTGGGTCTTCTCATTCCTTCATTTCAGAAAGTTATGCACAGTTGCATAACATGTCTTTTTGTGATATGCCAATTCCATTGGTTGTCCAAACTCCTGGTAGTAAATGGCAAACCTCTAGGATAACCTATGACAATGAAATTCTAGTAGACAGGCTAGATTTTCTAGCCTTATTGATAGCCTTGAAATCTTCGGATATTAATATCATCTTGGGCATGGACTGGATGTCAGCTCACTATGCCAAGATTAATACTCAGTCTAGAAATGTCCAGCTTACCCATCCCTAGGGTGAGATAGTAAATGTCTCTACTCGGGTTGCCAAATGCCAACTCTATTCCCTAAATGCCAACCCTCTTCCGGAATTTGAAGACATTCCGGTAGTCCATGACTTCCCGGATGTTTTTCCAGAGGAACTGCCAGGAATTCCACCTGACAGAGATGTAGAGTTTGTGATAGATCTTGTTCCGGGAACTGTCCCAATAGCCAGAAGACCATATAAGATGGCACCCCTGGAGCTAGCTGAACTTAAGAAGCAACTAGATGAGGCCTTGAATAAAGGTTTCATTCGTCCTAGCTCTTCTCCTTGGGCTTGCCCCGTCCTCTTCGTCAAGAAGAAAGACGGTACGGATCGGATGGTTGTAGATTACCGACCAGTCAATCTGGTCACCATAAAGAACAAGTATCCGCTCCCCAGGATCAACGACCTGTATGATCAGCTCTCTGGATCCTCAGTCTTCTCCAAAATGGATTTGAGGTTGGGATACCATCAAATCAAGATCAAGAACGGGGACATTCCAAAAATGGCTTTTGTTACTCGTTATGGCCAATACGAGTACACCGTCATGTCCTTCGGTTTAACCAATGCCCCAGCCACCTTCTCTCGTTTGATGAATTCAATCTTCATGGAGTATTTGGATAAATTTATCGTGGTATACCTCGATGATATTCTCATCTACTCGAAGAACAAACAAGAACATGCGGAGCATCTAAGGCTGGTATTGATGAAACTTCGAGAGCATCGCCTTTATGCCAAGTTTTCAAAATGTGAATTTTGGTTACCAGAAGTGACCTATGTAGGTCACGTAATCTCTGGTAAGGGTATTGCTGTCAATCCCGAGAGAGTTCAAGCTGTCCTTGATTGGACTCAACCTGAATCGGTTAAGCAAGTTTGGAGTTTTCTTGGTCTAGCGAGCTATTGTCGCCGCTTTGTCGAGAATTTCTCCAAGGTTGCAAAGCCTCTAACTGAACTCCTCAAGAAGGATAAAAAGTTCGAGTGGACACCACACTGTGAGCATAGTTTTCAGGAAATGAAAAGACGCCTGACTTCCGCACCTGTGTTGCTACCACCATATTTTTCTAAGGACTTTGTTATCTATTGCGACGCCTCGCGACAAGGATTAGGTTGCATTCTCATGCAAGATCGTCATATGATCGCATACGCATCTCGACAGTTGCGTCCACATGAGGATAATTATCCCACACATGACCTTGAGCTTGCAGCTGTGGTCCATGCACTAAAAACCTGGCGACATTACCTTCTGGGTAATCGTTGGGAAATATTCACTGATCACCAAAGTCTGAAATATATCTTCACCCAGCCGGATTTGAATCTCAGGCAAAGATGGTGGGTTGAGTTGATCTCGGATTACGACTTAGGGATAACTTACACCCCGGGGAAGGCCAATGTTATGGCCGATGCACTAAGTCGTAAATCTTATTGTAACAATTTGATGCTACAACAAGGTCAACCACATCTCTATGAGGACTTTCGGAAGTTGAATCTTCATATTGTTCCTCAAGGATTCCTTTCCATCCTGGTGGCGAAGCCTACTCTTAAGGATCAAATCATAGCCGTGCAGGCTTATGATAAGGGTATATCCCGGATCAAGGAGAATATTGCTAGCGGTAACGCTAGGGATTTCTCCATCAATGAGAAAGGTGTTGTATTCTTTCAGAACCGTTTAGTGGTTCCTAAGAGCAAACGTCTGCGGCAATTGATCCTTAAGGAGGCTCATGATTCTCCTCTCACCATTCATCCCGGTAGTACTAAGATGTATTAGGACCTACGCCAGAGTTGGCTCTCTCTGCAACGGCCGAAGTCTCCCCGAGCTCTGCAACGTCCCCAACGCCATCGTCTTCAACATTCGGTCGCTGGCAAATCGACGGAGAAACACCAGCAACAGCCCTTCCCCGAGCCATCTAAGCCCTGCTCTGCACTCCCCGTGAGCCTGCGATCACTTCCCCTCTCTTTCCCCTCGGATCCGAGCCCCCTAACCACTGGACCATCGAACCCGTACTCCGGCAGCCGCTCCGGCTCGTCGCCGGCTTACTCCGGCCACCTATAGCTCTCCCTGAGGCCAGCAATGGATGTGGTCGAGCCTAGAGATCACTCCAGTGCTCCCAGCCTCCTTTTCCAAGCACCACAGCACGTTTTAGCGTGTCTCCGGCGAGGTTCTGCCGCGGATCTGGTCACCGCCGGCCAGGCTCCGGCGATGGCCGACGTGGCCAGCCTAATCCGGTAGTTTAAATGCTTAAACACTCACTGACAGTGGGCCAAGGCCAAGTCAAACACACTTAGGCGCTGGTCAGCGCGGGATTAACACCTAAGAGGCTGACCAGTGGGTCCCCCCTGTCAGGTTTGACCTGAACAGGTCAGTTGACCTGCTGATGTCAGGCTGACGCAATAAAGGGATTTTCCAGTATAAGAATAATTCCAGAAATGTTTAAAACTTCAAAAATTCATAGAAATTCATCTGTAACTCCAATGAAAATAATTTATATATGAAGAAGTATCAGAAAAATTCAAGGAATCTGAATATGTCACTTTCAAACATGTTTGAAAATGTTACAGAACCCAAATATGTAGATTATTGAA